>NC_059382.1:33335000-33677500 GCF_019703515.2 Myxocyprinus asiaticus | reverse complement strand
AGCTATGGTCTGTTCGCCAGGCAAAGTACTTCTAAAGGCAACTTATGTTTAAGTTGTAATGTGTGTGTGATATATATTTGAGTGGATCTTCATCAGTAAGCCAACATCTTAAAGTCAGCATGAAAACAAAATTAAACCTATTTACTTTTACACATTTTCCTGGTCTCACTATGCACGATTTAACTCTGCACATTATTCTATAGAAAATCAATCTATCTATCTATCTGTCTATCTGTCTGTCTGTCTGTCTGTCTAATTCAGGTAGAAATATATTGCTTTATTGTGGCAAGTAAATCTTTGATTAAACAATACAAACAATATAGGCTACTATTGTTTGTTTTATTCCTATATGATTGAACATAAGCTTACAGTCGACAGCAATCCAATTTACAACCGAGTTCGTCAATCTGTCCTGTTCTCACATGATGTGTTCTTGCATTCCATCTGCGCTATTTTTAATTATCGCTCAATGTACATATGCGTCAAATGGACACTTTTGGAGTGACTCGCTGGTTTTCAGTGTCATAAATATTGTGTGTTAGGACACTGTCAAGTTAAAAGTAGTTTAACTTTACAAAGCTATTACAAATTGCATCTCGAGATCCCTGCAATCTGTTGTGTTTTGTCCAGCTATCAATAACGCGTTCCATGTGACTGGCTTTCATTCTGTGACTGTGCTGCCTGTGAGGTTTGTTGAGGTGTGCTAACTGCCCCCTACTGACGTGGCTTGCAAAAACACGTAGTTATATGTAGTTCAAGCTTGAATTGCTCGGATGATAGGAAAATACATACTTTTTATTTATTTATAAAAAAAAATTATGGGTCAGGAGGCATGATTAATTGTGTGTGTGTGTTATTTAACTTAGTTAAATAGTTCATATAAATTAGGGTGACCATTTTCTGGTTTTCCAAAAAGAGGACACCTTTTTTTTCTGCCGGGGGGGTGGGGTGGTATTTTTTGGTTGGGGTGGAATAATAGGGTTCAAAACAGTGTTACTATGAATGCAAACTTTAATACAGTGGAAAAGACACTCTATTAGCATAACATATATATATATATAAATAAATAAAAATTTCCAACATTCTTTTGAATGTCCATGTACTGAAATAAAATATTTGATGAAATGAGCGTACCTTCATTTACTATTACTATTATTTTGAATGACCATGGAAAATTAAGCAATGTGATAACAATTTTACCTGGTCGCAACAAGTAGTCCGTTAATTTACCTGATGAACTTTCACCTTTTGCTGACCCTTTATGCTTCGCAGAGCTAATGTGTGCTTCTAAATCACTTGCACCTTTATTACACATAAGTGCCAGCTTTACATGTCATACAATCTGCTTCCCACGGATCTCGACCTGGATGAAAGCATGGGAATTTTTTGTGCAAATCTTCTGTACATTTGAACTTTCATTGGGGCATTGTTTCCACTCAGCTGTCATTTGCTGTTACTGTCAAGCAGCTGTTTAATGCCGAACACAACAGCGCTTCACACGTTCGCGGAGAGATTGACAGGCAGGAATTTGGCCAATAGTTGCTGCAAGCCTTTTATAATAGTCCAATTGGTGTGCGAGAAGGCGGGACTTACAAAGAGGGGTTAAAGCAATGCAAATATGCACACACACAGAATGAAGTATTAGACCAGATGCACATCATAATGCAACTAAAGCCGAATCCCGGACATTTTCGCAAATTTAGAAATCCTGGCTTTTTTAAGGTCCGAAAAAGAGGACATGCCTGGGAAAAAGAGGACGTATGGTCACCCTATATAAATAATCACACTAAACTAACACATTACATTTACAGCCCTAACTGTAATAATAATGTGTACGACCTCTGAAACTTCTTTTCCTTTATGGCTTATCCTTTATGTTACCAAGCCCTCAGATTTTTTAACCCTTCCTCGCCAAAGGACTGTATATATATAAAGACCATGGCCAGCTAGGTGCTCTGATTGGCTGGTCAGTTATGGTATGGACCACCCACTTTTCACAATCTAATCAGTTCCTGACTAATAAAATCGAGTCCCACCCTACATTTTCTTTCATTAAATATCCTGTTTCACTCAGAAATTTGTAACATTACAGAAGCAAAATGGGTTGCGACCAGGGCATATACTATCCCTACTACAATATGGAAATAATTAACCAAGACTAAAATTCCCTGCCAGCATCCTAAATGACACATGATTGTGCTAAAATTTAAACCTTGTGAGCAAACACCTCCCACCCCATGACACTCGGCGGGATTCTGAGCAATTTAAGGTTCAGATAAAACATCGAATCTCTGCCCCGGCTTACCTCAACCACTGGGCTGACGATTTCAATCCCTTCCAGCCTGAAAGCTCTTTATGGAGATATTTTCAACCCCTGTGAGCCCCCACACATGCACTGACAATGGCAAACACATTTTGAATGAAATCATGAACAATAAGGATGGCCTAATGTTCAAAGGCCAATGTGAGAGTTTTGGGCCAGTTTATCGGGCCAGTGCTGTGTTATCACTTCATCTTACATTCATTGATCAGGTACATGTATTCTTTGATGTACTGAACATTGTTGTTGTGAATTCTGCTGAATTTAATATGTCACCAAGGTAAACACAATGGTAAAATGTGACAATGATGTATGATAGTTTTTGATGTATCAGTTAGAATGTGTAGAAAATTATTAACCATGCCATTGTTTAACAGCAAAAGTATGTTTATGAACTTATATCTGTAATGATAGAATATTTATTCTTTGCTTAAAACCCTAATAAATTATAGTAAATTGTTGTAACTTTTGTTATAAAGAAAATCTAACACTTAATGTGTTTGTGTTTAAATAATGCCATTCTTTCTAAATATGTTTCTAAAACTTCTAATTATTTATTTTTTCTGATTAATAGCTATTATTGAGTTACATTTAATTATTGATTAAAGGAGTAATAAATTATATTAAATTGTTGTTACTTTTTTAAGAAAAAATAAAACTCTATGTGTTTAAGTGTATACGGAGTAAACCTTCTTTATAAATGTGTTGCTAAAAATAAAACGTATCATTTTTGTTGTGATGGGCCAGTGGAAATATTGTCAGGGTATTTTCAAATATGAATTAATGTCTAGCAGAAAAAAAAAAAAATAAAATAAAATTTTGAGCACTTTGTACATGTAGCTCAATTGGTAGAGCATGCACTAGCAATGCTAAGGTCACAGGATCGATTCCTGGAGGACGCACAAACTGATAAGTTAGTGTAGCTTAAATACACTGTAAGCCACTTTGAATAAAATAGTCTGCCAAATTAATCATTTAAATGAAATGCTACATCACTAGCAAGTCCAGGATGTTCACAAGTCATGTGTACAGGTAGGTATAAAGAGCTTTCAGAGGTCTAAAGGAATTCATTGCAATTCAACCACAACAGGATAGTGATGGGAAATCTGATTCTTTTCTGCAAACCGGTTCTTTCTGACGGTTCGTTTCAATGAACCAGTTCCAAAAAAACGATTCACCAGTTCATTTACGTCATCGCATAATGACGTCACTATACATAATTCTAATACGTCGGTGTCAAAGAATACACACACAAACACATTCAATAAAAGCCATATGTAAGTGCATATTGCTGATTATTACATTTTATTTAATTAATAATAAGGGTGTTTATTGTCATCAGTGTTTCATTCAGTGATTTTCAGTGATCATTCAGTGACAACACATTCTAAATTAAAGTTTTGCACCTTTTTTTTTGCACCTTTGCACCTTTAATACCGATACTGATACTGACACTGATATACAAACATGGATGTTCTACACCTGTCTTAAGCATATAAAGTGATTAAACTATTCTTAATCAGCCACAGAAACCATGATCCAGCTCACCACAACTTCCGATATAATCTGCATGCACAATACTCAATAGTAAAATTCGTTTACATCTCTCGATTGAAATGTTTCGCCCCCCTCATTCAAGTCCTCGGTTCACGCATGCTCATCAACTGCTCACTGATCAGCAGTTCTCAGTATTATGTCCGAAAGAGGCGATTCTCATTTCAGTGTACCGGTGACTTGCAAACTGCTTGATCGACTCAATGTACTGTTGACATGAGAGCTGCTGTCCTCAGATCAGTGTACTGTTGACTCGAGAACTGCTGTGATTGACTCATTGTACTGTTGACTCGAGAGCTGCTGTCCCGGGATCAGTGTATTGTTGACTCGAGAACTGTAGACTGGATCATCTTCATACATTGATAAACAGTAATACAATCAAGTCATAAACATTTGTCCAGTATGTTTTATTTGTTACACTTTCTGTTGTTCAGCAAAATACACCAGAAACAGACATTTTCCCCTTAATCACAAACATGCTCAATGTCAGCAGCTCAATGGTTCTCAGTATGCCAAACACCTCCGAAAGAGGTGATTCTCAGTTCAGCTTACTGTTGACTCAAGAACTGCTGTGCTGTCCCCGGATCAGTGAGTGTACTGTTGAATCAAGAACTGTTGGGACTGGATCATCATCATACGTTGATAAAATGGTAATACAGTCAGGTCATAAACATATTTCCAGTATTATTTATTTGTTATACTTTCTGCTGTTCAACAAAATACACCAGAAACAGACATTTTGCCCCATAATCACACACATGCTCAATGTCAGAAGCTCATCGGTTCTCAGTATGTCGGACACCTCCAAAAGAGGCGATTCTCAGTTCAGTGTACTGTTGACTTGAGAACTGTTGCGACCCGAGCGTTCGGTCCGATTTGTGAACTAGTTGGAGCGGTTCATTGCAAGTAAGAGTTGACAAAAACAGATATCATCAGTTCTGGGTTCATATTACTCCCGGTTAATTTCAGTTTGTGGTGTCAGGCACGTCCGGGAGACAGGTTAAGATAGAGTAACTTGTGGATCAGTGTTGACTCGAGACATGAATTGTTTCAAACGATTCAGTCTGATTTGGTGAGCTGGTTGAACTCGTTCGCTAAAAAGAACCGGTTCAAAAGAACGATTCATTCACAAACTGGACATCATTACAATAGGATGTGATGCACATTATTAGGCAATTTGAGCAAGTAAGTTTGGGAAAATCTCAGTGTACTGCGCAGAACTTGCTTTCCAACAGTTTTTGGGTGATGGTGGGGGGTTTTTCTGTAAGAATATAGTGTTTTGGGCATTCAACTACAACAGCACAGCGTCA
Source organism: Myxocyprinus asiaticus (assembly GCF_019703515.2). Classification (NCBI taxonomy): domain Eukaryota; kingdom Metazoa; phylum Chordata; class Actinopteri; order Cypriniformes; family Catostomidae; genus Myxocyprinus; species Myxocyprinus asiaticus. The sequence continues at coordinate 33,672,316 of NC_059382.1, read as the reverse complement.
GTTCTTTACTATTTTCTCTTTCATCACAAAGATAAAATCGAGGCCAAGAGCTCTACCCTAAATTCTCTCAACTACATCTGCCCTGAAAGCAGACAGGCAAAAAGACGCCTTACACTGACAGCTTGATATACTACCCAGCGTCAAGTTTCCCCAAGTAATGAAAGGCAAGCTGAAAATTGAGTCTGTACACCTGTATTGTCATGTATACTCTGCCAACTGTCCTCGGCACAAAGATTTTTTTTTTTTTTTTTTTTTTACTGCATTCAGGACTCGCAAGAGATACTGTATGTTTGATTTATTTTTTTTCTCCAAAGTGCAATACAAGGAATTGTTAAGTGCCGTCAAGTTTCTTTCTGTTAATTTTCCAAGCCATGGAATGCCTTGAAGTGTAAAAACACATTTTGATTTGAATTGATTGCAGAGTTTGGGAGTAGTGGTCAGAGTTGTGGAAGTTACTCAAAAAAGTAATCCACTACAAATTACTAATTACTTCTCTAAAATTGAAATCAGATTATTTTATTAATTTATCAATTAATTGAAAAGTAATCTATGGCACTTTTCCCATTTTTCTCTCTCTCATCAAATTCAAAATAATATCTATATTACCCTCGCTTTTTGTCGCATACTAGTCATACACTCAGCACAACTCATTTCTCCCTTACAATGACTCATTAGGGGGGTGCATGCCCTTCAGCTGTCACAGAAACACAAACAGATGTACATACGAACATAGGCTAGTTCATATATATATGGCTTGGCCACATCAGCATTACGTGTGCCTTCGAATGGCTGGTTGAAAATGTGGCACCAGCACCTGCTTTGGTAGCTAGCACCAGTGGCGGTTCCAGCTTGTATGGTGCCTTGGGCAAAACCCGCTTTAACACACCCCCAAAGTTGCTGACAGTAAAGCATTAATTTTGAGGTTGTGATGCAGATGTAAATTATGATATTAAGAACAGTAACATCTGTGGAAAACAAATGTACACCTAATTTTTATAGGGCTAAATTGAAAAATTCTGACAGTGTGACTAAGTTGGGTCTCCTTTACAGATTCCTCTCATCAGCCTCCTACTAAATAATCATCTCTTGAAATTTCTGAAGGCAAACAAAACCACTTACATTTTCCTACAATCAGAGAGCATTAGAAGGGAACAGATTTTACACTGATGGAAAACTGATAGCTTGGTCCAAAATAATCATGAAAATGTACCATAGTTCTTCATAGTACCCATAGTTTTAACAATGATCTTTGAAATAAGACCAAGGTAACCGTGGGTAAAACCATGCATGGCTTCTCACTACGGTTTCTATATAAAGAACTATGGCATTTTTATAATGAAAAACAGCAGTCTAAATACAGTTAGAAACTTTATCTACTAGTTTCATCACCCAGACATTTGAAGTTTTGCAACGCAATTATATGCCGCATTCAAACGGGTTCCGCAATCCCCGTCGTGCATCTCACTGGTTCACAAGCACATTTAAAATAGGCTGTGCTCTGCGGCTGACGTTGAGACCAATCCGCGAGTAAACTCATCTGCCTGGGGCTCACACAGCTCTTTCTATTCTGCTGTGTAGATTATTGATTCACGTTACAAGTGTTACGTTGCGTCAAGAATATTTAATGAATGATGTTGAATTTTTTTACAGCGGTGCTCATAATTCAGCAGCGGCGGTGCGCCGCTCAAGAATGCAAATAGGGGAAACACTAAAATATCTATATTATAATTTTTTTTTTTAAATTACATTAATTTCTGAATTACTTTTGGTAATCAGAATTAGTTTTTGGTAATCTGACTTTTGTACAAAGAAATTAACATGGTAAATGTCACAAATCTGCTTTAATTAGTGACTGAGAAATTGTGCAGAATCTTATATATTTTGTTCATTTTGCATCCTAACATTTACTAGCTTATATTTTAAAATTCCTAAAACTTTTTGTTTATTTTCAGGTTTCAATTATATTTTGAATATTAGATTGTCAATGCTGTCTCTGATTTTGGATCCAACTGTATAATGCAATTTAATGACAGAAAAGATGTACACGCAATTTTGTGTGCATTATACAAAGTTTAAATGAACACTTATTTTACACAATATATCATTAAAATTCAAATCAGCCAATTAGGCACAGTTGTTTGTCAATGCTCATAATGTCAAAATGGCCAAAATATTGGGTAATTAATCAACCTGGCCGATATATCGGTCTACATTCATCACCCTATATAAAAGTATGACTTGATTGTCTCCAGAGTCTTCAGATATGTTTAAAATTGTGGAAAAAAGTTATCTATCAATATAGAAACTGCATGTGAACAATACAACCAGTTAGAAGGTGAAAAAAAGACCACATATATCCCAAACATCTTAATGAGGCAGTACACCAAATTCTGCATGGCACTGAATCAAAATCATTTCAATATGTTGCCACATTTGAGTTGAATACAAGAAATGTGCTTGTTTCAGTTTACATATTGAAAACATATATTCCATGGCTATTCATATTGTCTAAATGTCCTGTTATAAAGAACCTTTGATAGCATACAGGTTAGGCTCCAGATTATTATATCAGAACCAAGTGGAAGAACAATATGATCACAGAATCTTGTACAGCCAGGGAAATTTCCACATTGATAATATAAACATGCGGAAATAGATGAGCTACAAATTGCTGTAAACTTACTATACACTTTGGAATATCATGGAACATACAGCTTTACACAGCATGATTGGCAGGACCTGAATGTTACACCGCAATGAGAAAAAGGTCCTTACATAGGATATGCAAAATCTTCAGCACTCAACTCCCAATCCATGAATATTTGCTACTCAAGACAAAGAGCCCTACATTGTCAATGACAGGGGTTTAGAAACTAGTACTGCTTGTGGTAGGGTGACCTTCTAAAAAGCCCGTTCAAAGCCAGCTATCTGATCTCATATTTCGTAATATATGTAATTTTTGTACTGCCCAGTTCATGAATATTTGCTTATGTTGTCCTGATGGCGTTTAATAAACTATTACTGCACCAGGTCAGAAGGAAGATCAGAAAAAAGGAAAAATACTGTATTGCTAGCATACAACGTTTATATATATATATATATATATATATATATATATATATATATATATATATATATATATATAAAATGCTCTTTTCCCTTAAACTGTCTCTCTGAGTCATTTCCCCAGTCTCAGTCTAACCACAGATAGCATCTTCATCCTCCAGTGCATCTAATTTCTGGGTGGGGCAAATCCTTCAGCACCATGAATGAAAGCATGATGATGTACTGTATACTGCCTTTGTAAAACTGCTTAGCAAAATAATTATTGTGGAATTGAATTATATAATAATAATAATAATTAAGCGATATAATAAGAATGCCAAATACAGTGGAAGAGCATAGGCCATTTTCATCCTTTTATGTTGGGCATCTAAAATAAGATTTTGAAGAGCTTTGTAAACAATAACAAGATATGACAATGTATGATGGCAAATGATGTTCCACATGTCTGAAAACGTAATAAGCGTGGTGAAGCTGTTCAACAGAACAGGATAATGTCTTTAATGTATTTTCAATTGCTTAGCTATGACATCACAATCCAAAACAAACAGATTACGGCATTGTGTATTGCCCAGGATGATTGGCGTGCAAGCATAATATCAGTGTTATAACCACAGTAATTACCCACATAAAGAGCATGGCTGTTTAGCCATGCAAACCAAAGCAAGATGAAGATTGTCTTGTGCCCCTATTCTTTAAAGGAATAGAAAATTCTGTCATTATTTAATCACGCTCAAGTTGGTCTAAATCTGCATGCTGTTACTTATTTGTTTTTATGCTGAACTATTAAAGTAAATTTTTGAAGAATCTGCTCATATCTCTTTTCCATACAAAGTGACCATGTCTCAAGCTCCAAGCAGGACAAAAAACATTATAAAAAGTAGTCCATGTTACACTTGAACTATATTCAAAGTCTTCTGAAGCCATGTGACAGTTTCAAGTGAGAAACAGACCAAGATTTAATTCTTTATTCACTGATAATCTTACCCTCCACTTATTTTCCACTCAATGAATTCAAAAGAATGTTTTGAATGTTCTTGTTACGTTTTGCATTTCCTGTAGCTATCAATGAAATGCAATATATATATATATATATATATATATATATATATATATATATATATATATATATACATATATATTAAATATTCATATTTTAAATGTATTCAACATAAATAGTATTGAAGAAATTAGTGTTACCCAAGTAATCTTACATTTACTTAAAATGTATTACACTTCTTATCGACTTAAAAAGTAATTTAATTATAGTAATTATTACTTTGTAATCAGATTATACCCAACACTGGTTGTAACCAAACGCTAAATACCACTTTGAATATGCTGAATGGAGGGGAAGATTTTCAGTGAATAACAACTTACATACATGGTCTGTTCCTCACCAATAGCTATTATATGTCTTCAGAAGACTTGAGTAATATGGAAAGATGTGGTCACTATGAACTGTTGTTATCTGGAAAGAAGCTGTTTAAAGATTCTTTCAAAAATTTGCCATTTGTGCTCCATGAAAAAGAAAAGCATACAGTTTTTGAGTGACATGAGGATGAATATATAATGGCAGAATTTAAATTTTATGCTGAAATATTCCTTTAAGGCTTCATTTTGGATCCATGACAGCGAGACGTCATTTCAACCATCAGGCCATGCACTGTATCTTTTATATATTAATCTCATTTCACTGGCAAATTAAGATTGATCACTGTAGCTCTGGGCCACAGACATCTTCCAAGATCTAATCAGAGAACAGAGGGTTGGAATGGAGAGCTGGCTGGGGCCAGAATGCTCCATAAATATAAAACATATGAAAAGCGGTGAGCAGCCATCACACCGAGAGGGAAATCCGATTAGCCTCGCCACTCTCCACAGGTGTGCTTTCAGCCCACCGCTTAACTGTCTGGCAGCAGCCTGCTAGCACGCCAAGCTAACAGTTTCCACATCTATTGTGTGTCTCCAGTAGGGGATACTTACTCCATACTTGCTCTGACTGATGCGAGCGAGATGGTGTCTCGGTTAGCCAGCTTATGGGAGAATTGGACAGAAGGATCCTTTGGGAGCAGCCCAGTCATTCTTGAGTGTCTCAGTCAAAATTACTCTGAATCAACACGCTACTACACACTTGCTTTTGCTTTCTCTATCCTCTAATGCTCTAATCTCCTTGTCGACTAAACTATCAAACAGATTATTAAGCAAATGGAGGTTTTACAAGCATGGTTTTGAATTTGGGTTTGTTGGGTTAAATGAATAGTTAGCTCAAAAATTAAACTGCATCCTTATTCAGTCACCTCAAGTTGTTCCAAATCATACACTGGATGCGCTGTCTGTTTTGATTCACTAAAAAGAATCGGTTCATAAGAGTCATTTTTGACTACACTGGATGCGCTGTCTGTTTTGACTCACTAAAAAGAATCAGTTCATAAGAGTTATTTTTGGAAGAAATTAGATTAAACATTTACATGCTAGTACTGTATAAAACAATAAAAAAATAGGAGCAATCCAAACATTTTACTTCAATTATCATTACTCTGATTATTAGCATAATCGCAATATCATAATCACAGTATTCTGTTTACATGAGCTACAGTTTAATCACAGTATTACTAAACAGTCAGTTTTCTTTCACTTTCACTGTGTGAAAGAGCAGCTGAGACATTTGGCAAAATATCTCCTTTTGCATTTCACGGAAGAATGAAAGCCATACAGGTTTAAAGCGACATGAGGGTAAGTAATTGATCACCGTATTTAAAAATTATTTTTAGGTAAACTATTCCTCGGTTTCATTAGGGCGAAGGGTGTGCTGAGTCAAACGTTTTATTGTTATCATGCATTTTTTGTGTGTGCAACTGAAAGTTAATGGAGCAGAAAAGTGACTGAAATTGGAATGATTGGAGGACTCCTAAAGGGACAGGTGAAGTGAGATGGAGAGGCTGTTAATGATAAACACACTCTCTTCTCTGTGGTGTTGCATAATTGAAGTCCGCCGCCAATTAAGCAACCCCAATATGGGCCAGATTCTAGCTATGGGAAGTAGTTGGCATCAACCTTCAATCCAAAAACACATTTTACTACTATATTAAAAAAATAAAAAATAAATAAATAAAAATGGAAGAAAATATGAGTGGTGCTTTGCACATGCCACAATGCTTGAGCATCTTGGACTCAAGATGGTGCCGAGTATGGCTGCTGCATTGCGAGCTCTGACACAACATTGTAGTGTTTTCTTTGTTTTGTTTACAATTCTTATGTTTTTTGTCTTGGATGTTGTCTGCTTTATTGTCTAAGACAGACAAACACTTTTGGACATTGGTTCTGCAATTACACACCGTAAACCGGACTTCAAATTCCTCAATGCTGACCCGCTGTTTACAAACACACCAGCGGAGCCCTTTGTCTGGGCAGCCCGGCCACGAAAACGCAAAAGGAAAAGGGGAAACAGAGCCGGCGTTCTCATCAGAGTAAGATGTTGTGCAAATCGACCCCTGCTAACCAGTATTCTACTGGCAAATGTTCAGTATCTGGACAACAAGCTCTGCGAGCTGAAAGCGCGGATCTCTTTCCAACGAGAGATGAGGGACTGCTGCATTATCTGCCTTACGGAAACTTGGATGTCTGCTGAGATTCCAGATTCAGCCATTGAACCCGCGGGGTTCTCCTTGCATCGAGCGGACAGAGCGAAAGACCTCTCAGGTAAAAGCAGAGGTGGTGGTATATGTATTATGATCAACAAATCCTGGTGTGATCAGAGGAACGTACATTCTATCAAGTCTTTCTGCTCTCCTGATCTGGAATTTCTCATGCTTCTGTGTCGACCATTCTGGCTACCGAGGGAATTCACAGCAGTCATTATCACTGCTGTGTACATCCCGCCACAAGCCGACACAGACCGGGCACTCAAGGAACTGTATGGGATTATAAGCAAGCAGGAAACCACGCACCCTGAGGCCACGTTCTTTGTGACTGAGGACTTTAATAAAGCCAGTTTCAAATCAGTCGCACCAAAATACCACCAACACATTAGTTTTAACACACGAGGGGACCGGGTTTTGGAGCATTGCTACTCTCCCTTCCGGGACGGCTACAAATCCCTCCCCCGCCCACCATTTGGCAAATCGGACCACTCTTCCATTCTGCTTCTGCCCGCTTACAGGCAGAAACTGAAACAGGAAGCACCCACCCTCAGAACGATCCAGTGCTGGTCGGACCAATCAGACTCTACGCTACAAGACTGTTTTGATCACGCGGACTGGGAGATGTTGCGGTCCGCCTCTGATGTTCGCACGGCACTTGATGCACGGACCCCCGCTTTTAATTCCGGGAACGCGGAGGAGCATAAACAAGCCAGTTATCAGAACAGCAAAACGTCAGTACAGGAACAAGATTGAAGGACAGTTCAACACCACCAACTCTAGAAGCATGTGGCAGGGAATTAATATCATTACGGACTTTAAAGGGAATAAAAACTCCGCCGTGAACACCGCTGCCTCTCTTCCGGATGAGCTAAATAATTTTTATGCTCGTTTCGAGGGAAATAACACCGCCCTCGTGGAGGGAGCTCTTGCGGCCGAAGCTACAGAGGTTAGTTTACTCTCCGTCTCTGTAGCGGATGTAACCCGATCCTTCCGACATGTGAATATCCGCAAAGCCGTGGGTCCAGACGGCATTCTGGGCTGCCTCATCAGAGCGTGCGCGAACCAACTGGCTGGTGTTTTTACGGACATTTTCAACCTTTCCCTCTCTTTGTCTGTAGTCCCCACATGCTTTAAAACGTCCACCATTGTGCCTGTTCCAAAGCAATCCAAAATCACTTGCTTAAATGACTGGCATCCTGTTGCTCTGACCTCCATCATCAGCAAATGCTTTGAGAGACTAATCAGAGATTACATCTGCTCTGTGCTGCCTTCATCACTAGACCCATTGCAGTTTGCTTACCGCAACAACCGCTCTACTGATGATGCCATTGCATCTACAATACACACTGCTCTCTCCCACCTGGAAAAAAAGAACACTTATGTGAGAATGTTGTTTGTAGACTACAGCTCTGCATTCAACACCATAGTGCCCTCCAAGCTTGATGAGAAACTCCAGGCTCTGGGCTTAAACAGCTCGCTGTGCAGCTGGATCCTGGACTTCCTGTCAAGAAGACGGCAGGTGGTTAGAATGGGCAGCAACATCTCCTCATCACTGACCCTCAACACTGGAGCCCCGCAGGGCTGTGTTCTCAGCCCACTCCTGTATTCCCTGTACACACATGACTGTGTGGCAACACACAGCTCCAATGCCATCATTAAGTTTGCTGATGATACGATGGTGGTAGGTCTGATCACTGACAATGATGAAACAGCCTACAGAGAGGAGGTGCACACTCTGGAGCTTGTGGTGGACTTCAGGAGAAGAGATAGAGAACACAGTCCCATCACCATCAATGGAGCACCAGTGGAGAGAGTCAGCAGCTTCAAGTTCCTGGGTGTCCACATCACTGAGGAACTCACATGGTCCATCCACACTGAAGCCATTGTGAAGAAGGCTCATCAGCGCCTCTTCTTTCTGAGACGGCTGAGGAAGTTTGGAATGAACCACCACATCCTCACACGGTTCTACACCTGCACTGTAGAGAGCATCCTGACTGGCTGCATCTCCGCCTGGTATGGCAACAGCACCGCCCACAACCGCAAAGCACTTCAAAGGGTGGTGCGAACTGCCAGACACATCATCGGAGGTGAGCTTCCCTCCCTCCAGGACATACTGTATATACCAGGCGGTGTGTGAAAAAAGCTCTGAGGATCATCAGAGACTCCAGCCACCCGAGCCATGGGCTGTTCTCACTACTACCATCAGGCAGGCGGTATCGCAGCATCAGGACCCGCACCAGCCAACTTCATGATAGCTTCTTCCCCCAAGCAATCAGACTTTTGAACTCTTGATCTCCCACGATCAAAATACAGCACTGCACTTTATTACTCTTACTCTTATATCTCACACCAGACTGTCATAAATTATATTATTATATTATATTCTCTCTTAACACACACTGGCAACTTACAATCAACCGACAGCCTGAATGTCAATACAGTACAATACAACTTACTGTACATTTTATGTATACTATATATACTTTTTTATTGTATAATGTGTATTCTATATTGTGTGTATTGTATACTGTACATTGTATGTTATTATTTGTATATTGTGTTATGTGTAATTATGTGTAAATTAGATTTTAAATTGTGTTGTTAATCTGATGTTTATTGTAAATTGGTATATGTCCCATCACTGTCACGACTACTATGTTGCTCGGAACTGTACCCAAGAATTTCACACACTATTGCACTTGTGTTTATGGTTGTGTGATAATAAAAGTGATTTGATTTGATTTGATTTGATTGCTATGTGTCTGCTAATGAATTGCTAGGGTGTTCTGAGTGGTTGATTGCTGGCCCAAGTCAAAAGAATCCATCCCAAGTCTCTATGATTTTCTTGTGTTTAGATATGGCTTGGGTTCCTCTTTCAGTAGCTATGGGAATATTTTAACTGTTATATCCTTAAAGGGTCATGAAATGGAAAATAAAATGTTCCTTGATATTTAGACATCTAAGAGGTAACTGTACAATAAAAACATACTTCCTCTCCAGTCTAAAAAGAGCATTTATGGTTCCCACCTTTCTGAAACGTCTCGTTTTAAAAACTGATTGTTCATGATGTCACGAGACATTGCTCAGTTGTATTTACATGCCCCACAACATGCGTCATCGTACCCTTGCCCCCGCCCACTGGTGTTCAGTTCGTATGGTAAACAGAGAGGAAGAGAGACAGGCCTAGTGTGACCAACTATTCCTGAACACTAAAGAGGACCCATCTGGACTATTTTGAAGGTTTTTTTTTGTGTGTGCATATAACCTGCATTAGACGTATTTAACCGTTGTCATGTTTATCCCGCAGCTTTTAAAAGATGCGGTGTCAAGTTACAACTCAGAAAAGGAGATGCCCTACAGTTTCATTCAGCTGTTTTGCTTTTCGCGCCCATTTGCGCTATTTTTAATTGTTGGTGTATGTAAACAAGCACTAGCTGGATGTCTTTGACCATTTGGATGCGTTTTTGGTGATCTGCGCCTCAGTGCACCTATGTGTGTGCGTCATGTTTCACCGTGCTGTGGACTGTGTATGTGCAGCTAATATCAGCATGGACTGCTTGTGAACCAGTCATAATATGATTAAAGCTTTGCAGAGGAACAGTTATTGAAGAATGGGGTGGTTAAAAACACTTGGACTTGACCACAAAACAGTAAGTACACAGTTTAATTTATGGTGTTGATGTGCTTGAGTACTTTGATACATTCAGATGCAATTTGTTGAATGTGCATTGTGTAAACGCTAAAATTTAGTTTTATAATGTTGTGAAGCTTGTTCATTCTATTCTGATTGAATTTCTAATATGGCTGTATTTAAGGGGCTGCAAGATTTTAGCCAATAAGAACAGAGAGTGTTTACATTGAAGTTTAAAGGAGACGCTGAGGCCAAAACTGAGCGTTTGATACAGAGGGCCAGATGACTCCAGTGGTAATTTAAAATGGTAATTTATTAGTAAACTATGACAGTTTTGGTGCAAAACATTATAAGTGGACCTCAGGGAAGATAATAAAATTGTAAAAAAAATAACACATAAATAGCATTTCATGACCCCTTTAAATCTGAAGTCTTGGCAAATTAATAGCACACCACTCCTCATCAACTGCACGATTTGAGGTTTTAATACTTTTACCACTTCTTACTACACAAGTACGATTTCATGTGCTTTTGTATTCCAAAAAGTGTTAGCCCGCAATTAATAACGCAACGCAAATGCATTTGCAGCATTGTAAGAAAGGGCACTATAGCAATTATTAGCGTGAATGTTCTTCATCTACGGTCAGTTTTGTCTTTGAGGAATCGGGAGTATAGGTCTGCTACCCGGCCTGAGCCCAACAGGACCCAACAAAACATCGGTTTTTGGGTTCGTATCAGTTTTTTCAAGCATAACTATGGGTTCGAGTTTGTAATTTATGAAAAATTATAGATGAGTTAGGGACTGTTCACACCGAATGTGGTTTTGCATGCATCTGCGCTGTTTCTCAATAGTTTTCCTATTTAAAAAAAAACATGTTTGATAGTGTGACAGCTAAGCAAGTTAGCTAAAATCGATATGTAAATAGCTAGCACCGAATAAAAACACATTCATTTTAATTGTACAAACATTTGAAGGTTTCTCTATCGCCCCCTTGAGTATGGAGCTTTGTAACCACCAGAGCCATGCAATAGACCTTATTCACGCTAATGCCATCTTTGATTTTTAATGGGAATGACAAATCAAATCAAAATCAAATCCCTTTATTGTCACTCAACCATATACACAAGTGCAACAGTGGGTGAAAGCTTTGGGTGCGGTTCCAAGAAACATAGCAGTATGACAATTACAATAAACATCTGATTTACACATAACACAGTTTACACATCTTGTTACACAACACAATATACAATATACACCTAATAATATACAATATACAGTATACACAAAATAAGAAGACTGTATAAAAAAATATACAGTATACACAAAATAAGAAGTGGAAATAAATATGAAGTGTTGATAGCCAGTGTGTTATTAAGTGAAGTATAAAATGTGGGTCCAGTCTGAGACTAATAAAGTGCGGTGCTGATATATGTATCAAGAGCAATCAAGAGTTCAAAAGTCTGATTGCTTGGGGGAAGAAGCTGTCATGAAGTCGGGTGGTGCGGGTCCTTGTGCTGCGATACTGCCTGCCTTATGGTAGCAGTGAGAGCAGCCCATGGCTCAGGTGGCTGGATTCTCTGATGATCCTCCGAGCTTTTTTCACACACCGCCTGGTATAGATGTCCTGGAGGGAGGGAAGCTCACCTCCGATGATGTGTCTGGCAGTTCGCACCACCCTGATAAGCTGACAACACAGAACAAAGCACTATCTTGTTATGACTAGTGCCCTCAAGAAAGCCAAATGTGGTCATTGGGTGCTTGATAAAATTGAGCATGGCCACCTTCTACCGTAGATCACGAGCTTAAAGGGAGAGTTTACTCCAAAAATGAAAAGAAAAACACCATTATTTATTTATTTTTTACTCACCCTTATGTGCTTCTAAACCAATTATTTATGCCCATAGTAACCCAAATTACCACCCAAATTTTGTTCAGTCCACTTTCAATACAACTGGCAGGCTTCTGCTTGCTATAAAGTTGAATCTATAAAACACAATAAATTTACCTAATTAGCAAAACCGGCAAAAAATTGCAAAAATACTTGTCAGAGAATGTCTCGAAAATCTTGAAAATAAGTGTATTTTCTCTTGTCTAATAGTGCCACAAGACAAAGTAAACTTTAACTCATAATACATTCTCTGAAAACAAAAAAAGCCATAATATTTTATTCAGCTGTGCACATAAGGTAAATGTATCTTGTTTTAAAGATGCTCATATATTTTTACTAGAAAACAAGACAAAGACACTCATTATTTTTTTATGTATGTATGTATTTATTTATTTATTCATTGCAGTGTAATGGTTTCTAGGCCCGTAGCTATCAAAGTATTGCAGCGAAGTTGCCAATCCCGATTAACTCTGCCCACTTAATTTCTACAGTATATCTTGTTACTTTGAGGATCAAGCCTAACATGACGACATCTGAAAAGATTGTGCAGATCACTTTAACACAGATAGGCTCTTGGGGGTTAATTTACAGCTAAATATAGCATAACTGAAGCACCTGTCTATATTTACATGGAGGAATTTCAAATAAGCAAATAAAAAATAATCTTTTATTTTTCCTCCTTCCTGAGCAGTTGAAGATCCACATATCAGTAAAATTAATTTACCCTAAGTGCATTAATCAATTCGAGCAGAACTGTGCCGACTTAGTCCATAAATGAGTATGCAAGGAACCAGTCTAGAGGTTCATTTATATACAGCAAATCATAACTCACTTGTGGTATGCCAAGTTATTAAGTAGGGGGGCCCCCACACTTGCTCCTAAGGGCCTCTTTTCTCTACACCCCTGAAAGTCGACTGATTACTACCGAGTCAAAGAAGCAAGTTATGAGCCTGAATCCCGTGGCTGTATTTTGGATTAATTAGCTTGTTCGCTATAGCCCTTGATGACCCTCTAGCCCCTTCACGCTCTTTAGACACATTTACTGTTTAAAAAAATTGCTTTGTGTGGGGTAGGGATCCGTTAAGATTTCAGTTCTCGTAAACTGTGTAATTGCATTGCAACCAATTACACACTTGCCGAAGCAAAACCAGTAGGTTTCAATTTGTATTTCGGAGATAGGCCTGAAAAATTTAAATGTGAATTTCTTTAGGGTTGCTAATTTTAATAAAATCTAGCGAATGTGGTGAACGCACACAGATGCAAATTCTGGGAACCCTTCAAGCATGGAACACACAAAGAGATATTTCACAGAATGCCCTGGCTGCTCTTTTCCAGATAATAAAAGTGAATGGGAACAGCGCCACATCTGTCTGGTTTCAGAAGTAAAAATCCCATTTATTTTCTCTGTAGGCAAATAGATTTTTAACAATAAATTCTAAACCTTTAAAGACAGACCTACTCTGAGCTCTGTGGTTTTTCAATAATGTTATATGGTTCTATTGAAGCCATCAGTCCATGTTACTTCAACTTAATTTTTGTACAAATCGTGTAAAATAGCAAAAGTCCCTGGTGAAGAACTACACTTCTCATGATCCTGTAGAGATTGATCCACTAATCAAAAAATCATGGCCAACAAAGCATGCCAAATGAGCTCGGCAGCCACCGCCCATTCCAATGTGCAATAGAGTCGGTCTCCTTACACTCTCAAACTACATTTATATTTTCATATATCTGAATATTTTGCAACAGAATTAAAATATATTTTTTCATCGTTTTTAATTTGACTATTTCATTGGCAATGCTTTATGGGATTGGAGTTCATGTCTTCATGAAAGATGTTAAGCACACAGTCTTGTACCTTTATCTTTTTTTTCTTCAGATTTTCAAATACTTATTTCTTTCAAATCAAAGTTTGTAATGTTGCGATTGGACCACAGAACTGGTTGGTTTGGTTCATGCCTTAGAACTCTTTTTGTGAAGGATTCTATAAAATCACTATGGAAGTAATGAATGGGAATAATATTTACGGAACCAAGATGCTAGAAAAAGTTCGCGGGCACTGTTGCGCTGTAGAGGGGCTCTTGAGCTCCAAAAATTTAATGCACCTTAATGTACATTTATGCTTTTGGCAGTTCTGTTATCCAAAGCGACATAAAGTACATTCAAGGGTTCCATTTTATCAGTACGTGTGTTCCATGGGAATCAAACCAATGACCTTGGCATTGTTATCACCATGCTCTACCTGTTGAGCTATAGGATCCATAATAGTACCATACAAGTGATTTATACAACCACGTTTGAACATCTGTAATTCCAGTATTCCCTTCTGTAGCTGTCAAATCTAATTTGCTTACTTCGGAATATGGCGCATCAACATGCATCACGCCACGTTTGGCTTCGATGATGAATGAGGCACAAACATGATAATGTGGTTAACATAAGTAACGTTTGATTTCACTGAAACCTGGAGCCAAAAATTTTGGCAAAAAGCTATTGAAATTTCAATCTTTTCTTTACACAAAGGTATCATCCCTGCAGAAAAACTGCTTAAACCAACTTTAGCTTCGGTTTGCAGGTCTCAGCCGGTTTAAAGGTATAGTTCACTACAAAAAATTAAAATTCTCTCATCATTTACTCAACCTTATGCCATCCCAGATGTGTATGACTTTCGTTCTTCAGCAGAACACAAACAAAGATTTTTAGAAGAATATCTCAGCTGTGTAGGTCCATACAATTCAAGTGAATGTTGAGCAGACCTTTGTAGCTCCAAAAATCACATCAAGGAAACAAAAAAATAATCCATATGACTCCAGAGGTTAAATTCATATCTTCAGAAGCAATATAATTGGTGTGGGTGAGAAACAGGTTTTTAAGTCCTTTTTTACTCTAAATCTCAGCTTTCACTTTTACATTTAAAGTTACATGTGGTGCCTGTTTAGTTTCACTTTTACATCTGAAAGTGAAAGTTAAAGTGGAGATTTAGAGTAAAAAAGGACTCTTCTTTTTCTCACCCATACCTATTATATTGCTTTTGAATATATATACACTGGAGTCATATGGATTACTTTTATGTTTCCTTGATTATGTTTCCTTATGTGATTTTTGGAGCTACAAAGGTCTGATCACCATTCATTTGCATTGTATGGACCTACAGAGCTGAGATATTTTTAAAACAAGATCTTTGTTTGTGTTCTAATGAAGTAAGAAAGTCTTACACATCTGGGAAATTATGTGTATATATGTGAGTAAATTATGAGAGACTTTTCATTTTTGTGTGAACTATCCCTTTAAGGCTTGTGAGACTTAAATTGGTGTAATTGCATGGTATTTCAAAATCGTTAAAATAAAAATTAAATGTTACTTTAAGAAGAAAAAAAAAGGTAGCTTTAAATGATTAGATAATTTTCATTTTAGGGTGAACTATCCCTTTAAGCTAGTCTAGCTGGTCTCCCAACCAAGTCAAGCTGGTCTTCAGCTGGTCTCCCATTCTGACCAGCTGAAAAGTGCCCCAAATCCCTTAAAAACCAGCAAATAGACCAGCCTGACAAAGCTTGGAGACCAGCTAAGACCAGCAAACCAGCATGGGAATATAGTATTCATCTATTTTCATATAGACCACTTTTATAAAACTTTTTCCCATAATAGACCTAGGAAATTAATATGTGAACTTCTTTAGGGTGGCGTTTTATTAAAATCTAGTGAATAAGGAGAGTGTACACAGATGTAAATTCAAGTAACCCTTAAAGAACCAATATGACGAACTAGAAAGCCAGTAAAGCATAAGGTTCTGCATTGCCAGAGGCACAAATAGAGGACACTCAAAGGTAAGCCCCTCTTACACACAGATAAAGAGTAGAGCACGAAGGAAAGACAGACAAAAAGGCTTTATAAGGGCGTTTATTGTCTTGCCCAAAGTGGGGTCGGGATGGGGCCATGTTGAGCACGGAGGGCACAGACACTCTCTCAGAGGGCTTTCGCTCAACATACCACACCAACATTTCCCCAATACAAAGACTAGCTTCATACTTCAGCTTTCATGCACTTCTCCAACAAGCTACGACTACTTTTAAGATATCTTAAAGCAGCCGACAAACATTAGAGTAGCTCACAGAAATATTCAGAAGTTTTTTACCCACACTCATATGGTTCTAAGCCTGAATGCTGTTATTTTCCTGAGGAACACAAAAGGATTTTTTACGCAGCTTTTTTCCATACAACAACGGTTCATAGTGACAATGTATCAAACTTAAAAATAAATGGCAAAAAGCATCATAAAACTTCTGTAAATGTCTTAATAATAGGACTGGTTAAAAAATATAGATTTTACGATGCATAGCGTTGTTTGTTTGATCTCAATATTGATTCTTAAATCCCAAGATCGATCTTTTGCTTTATGTGGCAACCCTCTATAATGCAAGTAAATCACTCACATGTGTGACCAAGTTTCACACTATGTGATTAAAAATGGTTAGCCACTGTAAGCTAAACTTTCAGATTTCACTCACAAGTGATTGAGTAGTATACTGGCAAAGAAGTCATTAGGTTCAAAATCCTTTCACTGTGTGTTGAGAGTAAAAGTATGTTTTAAATCAGAGGTGCCCAAACTTTTTCCTATGAAGGGCCAAAAATCTAACTTGATTGAGGGCAGTGGGCCAAAAGGATATGTTGCATATATCAAACTGTATTATTTTAAAATTAATACTGCAAAACACACAGAACTCTAAAATTAAAATCATCAAGTGTCCTATACTTGCACAATGCACATAATTGATTTCAATATAATTTTTATGTATGTTGTGTCTCTTTCTCATTTGTGAGTCACTTTGGATAAAATGTCTGCTAAACGACTAAATGTAAGCGTTTCTTAAAACATGGTTATTGTCTCTTTAAGAACAGCGCAGCTCCTCACATTGAACACACAGTAGTTCTGTGCAGTTTTGGAGAGATGTAGATACAATGGCATGATGTAATACTATCAAGTAGGATATTTGTTTTGTTTTGTGACAAAGAAGATAAAGATATTTCTTATCATAGACCTAGGCTACACACTGTCCTGGATTTCACTCAGTATTACCATTTATTGGGACTGCCAAATGTAATAGGATTATTTAATTAAACAATGCTGTACATTTTTTTGCGTGGTTAATGCATTTAACCTACTTCCTTTTATTTGACATTAAAACTGTTTTCCTGTTGTGATATCAAAAACTTGAAATGTACTTTTGCTTCTTTTCTTAAGAGGCGATGGATTAAGGCTGAATGCATTACATTATGAAAGGAAATAAAAGCTACGAAGCACATTTCTGCAAATTAAAAAATTGAGAGGCCTATTCATTTCGTTGACTCCAAAATATGATTATGATTAAGAACCTGCCGAAATATGGCATTGCATCTTATGGTTATTAAAAAACTTGCAGCTATCTGTTTTTAGGTAGATAGTTGCAAGTAAATGAGATATCCTCACATTTGACAAACAAATTATAGTATGATGCATACAGATGTTATACACACCCCAAAATGGGTTTTAGTCAGAATAAGAAGATGAAATATGAAGAATTAGTTTACTGCATTACCGTTTTTGTCTAGCTGGCAGGGCAGAAAAGGGAATGGAACTGTTGTTTATATTGAAATGCTCCCTCACATGACTTTTTCAAGCCCGCTTCACGGGTGCGCTTCAGTGGTCGCATTCATGCGGATATGAAATGCTGCACAACGTATAGTGCGCGTTCAAGCCATATTTCATTTCAGATGACTGTACGCACTGTTTCGCGAGTCCACCTAATCACCTGTCATTTCTTGATACTGCTTCATTTCCCACTCCGTTTTAAACCAGCTAGGTTCAGTCTGGTGGTATTGAATGCCCACCTCCGACTTGGGAGTTGGCCAATCATAGTGAAGATTTTGGGGTGGCACCAGGGATGGCCAATGGAGCGAACTTTCAGACAGCACGTATTTAATGGTCATTGAAGTATGCATATACATTTTTTTTTAATGAAATCACTAATACTCTTTACTTTTCAAATAAGCCATAGTTTTTGTAATGCAAAAGTAAAACAAAAAATGTTAAAACAAAAAGTTTAATAAAAAAAATGAAGAGCTGCATCAATGCCATATTTCTTTTCTTCTATTTTTTCCCCTCTTGTCATCTATGGCAAGGCGGGCCAAATCAAAGGTCATCACAGGCCAACTTTGTCCCACGGGCCCTAGTTTGGGCACCTCTGGTTTAAGTCATTTGGAGTGTGTGTCAAAAGATGAGATCCATGCTATCTATATGTCTCTTTTAATACCTTTTCTATTCTTTACAGTCAGTTGTTGATTAAAAATAATAAAAAAGAAACATTTCATTCTATGCACGTCCTCTGTTGTTAAATGCTCTGCACTCACTGGTTGATGTTGGTAGTCTTAAAGAGATAGTACAGATTTAGCACGTGTTCTACATATCATTGTAAATACTTGTAAATAGTGCAAATTGTGCAAGTAAACAATAAACAAAACAAAAACTTTTTTATGCAAGATAACATATGCAACTTCAAGACATTTATTAATGAAATACACTGAATTAGAAATGTTTTCAAAAGCTAAAATGAGCCCAGTATGATGAAAAACAAATGATAAAATATAATTTGTAAAATTACTATTTTTGAATTGTACCTAGAAGTATTACCTAGAAGGTTAGATGGTCTATTTATATTTTAGAGCATTAGCTGAAAGAAAATGTACCTCAAATGTAAGCAAAATCATAACAGAACATTTTAACAGAAATATATCCTTATAAATCTCAATAGAATCGAGAGCTTGTATATTGGAATTGAATCGAATCCGGTAATCTGTATCAATACCCAGCTCAGGAAGAGATGGAAATTTAAGTTGTTATTCACTGAAAATCTCCTCAGTAGCTGTCGAATCCAATATGGCGCAACAGGTTGGATCAGAGACGATTTAGCAGAGACGGGACACTTCTTTTAAAATGAATGGGAGAAATTGGAATGCCCAACGGTCAACAGATGTGGAAAGGAAGTCCTGCCATAAAAGTAAAAGAGCCAATCACCTTTTAGATACAGACTTCAACTCGAGAACGCACATGCGCATTAGCTATACAAGCTGGGAAAAATGAAGTTTTCTAGTGTAATATGAGGTAAAGAAGCACAATTTATGAAACCACTGTTGTCAGATTTTACTGCTGATTTTAAATATGTTCTTGGATTGTAATCTTGACCAACCGTTTTGGAGATTTTGGTCTTTCCCCAATCAAGTAGATAGGAGCTGCACTGTCATGCCACTTGTTTACATAGAAAATAGCTGCCCAAGAGCATTCCAAAGATGGCCGCCATGTGACTTGACTTGATAAAAAAGACTTTGGTTGGGTGTCAATGACATCAAACATCATTCATTCTTGTGTGTCTCATACCCAAATGTTTTTGTGCTGAACTTTACGCAATATGACTAATGTAATTAATGACCAAATTATCATTTTTGGGAAAACTATTCCTTTATCATCAACAACAAAACACTTGTTGAGACGCTCAACCAAAAGGTCACTTGCAAACGAAAATCCATCTCATAGCATGCTAACAAGAAACCCAAGTATTTTGGATGGCCTAAGGTGTGCAAAATAACTAACAAGGAAGAAACCTGAACAAACAACTCTTAATTAATGTGTGCATGATGGGGAGTCTGAGCGGGTGCTGGCCGGCCGTTCCAGATGGCAGGTTGTTATTTCACCGTGCGCTGCTAATGCAGCAGGATGTGACAGCAGAAACCTGAGCCATCCCACGGGGCATCTCTTCTTCCCCAGCACAGTTCTGGAATCAGGGCCAGCCTTGCAGCCATTGTCACTGGAACACAATGTGTACCCTCCCACCACACTCGGAAAGACAGAACGCTGGCCCACCACTTGCCTGGTGTTAGTTAATGCCGACACAGGAATACAAAATGTTAACAGGTGTGCTTCTGTTAAACAAGTTGCTCTAACTCACTTACGGTTTCCATAGGAGGGGATGGAGTGTCTGTACATGTCCCTCAGGAACGAGGAGAGAGAGCTACTAATCAACCTGACACTGGATAGAATGCTCCACGCTAGCTACATTACATGCCCTCCCGCTAGTTAGCTGTGCAGAAAAAAATGAAGGAACTTTACGTTGTAAATGGTAAGAGTTGCTGGGTTGACTTATGATATTAGCACTGTGGCCACATGTCCAGTTCTTATGCTCTGGTCTAAAAACATCAAATATTTTTGAGGATATGATATCATCACTGACTGAGAACTATATATTGCAAAAATTTTTCACTCATGTTTAACATCACAGTTTAACATAGTTCCAATGCATCAAGGAGAAATAGGCAATTTTAAGATTATGTAGCATTTAACATTAATTCTTTTTTTTTTATATACACCAATTTTACCTTCCATTTGTTTTGAAACTAGTAACAATTCCAATTAAATTAATCAGAGATGAATTTAACACAAATGTACCATTTATTTTAATTACTTTTTATTTTGACATTACATTATTACATGCTACCCCTAGCCACGTCCTAAACTCAATATTTGATATAGACTATAATATAATCTATTATATAGCACTGTGGATTTCTAGAAAGTCAAGCCATGTTAAAACATTTTTCACACTCTCATGTACATATACATGAATCACAGGAGATCTGTCATATTTTATTATTATTACTATTATTTATTTACTACTATTATTATTATTATTATTATTATTATTATTATTAAAGTCATAAAGAATTCCCACCACAGAGTAATTTCTAGCTCATCTCAAATTCTGTATGGTGTTAAATATAAATCTGTGATGGAAATGACAGTGATGGAAATTAATTTTGTCATGCTTTTGGGGAAAAATGGCAGACTCCTTTGAGAGGAGTTGAACATATACTTAATTAGTATCTTTAAAAGGAATATTACCTCTAAAATGTACCTTTTTAAAGGGATAGTTCACCCAAAAATGGAAATTCTCTTATCATTTACCCAACCTCATGCCTTCCCAGATATGTATGACTTCTCTGTGTTTCTTCAGCAGAACAAAATTAAGGTTTTAGAAAATTATTTCAGCTCTGTAGGTCCATACAATGCAAGTGAATGGTGATCAGACCTTTGTAGCTCCAAAAATCACATAAAGGAAACATAAAAGTAATCAATATGACTCCAGTGTTTAAATCTTATCTTCAGAAGCAATATAACAGGTGTGGGTGAGAAACAGAACAATATATACATGTAAGTCCTTTTTTTATTGTAAATCTCCACTTTAACTTTCACTTTCAGATGTAAAAGTGAAAGTGGAGATTTAGAGTAAAAAAACTTAAATATTGATTTGTTTCTCACCCACACCTATTATATTGCTTTTGAAGATATGGATTTAATCACTGGAGTTCCTTTATCTGATTTTTGGAGCTACAAAGTTCTGATCATCAATCACTTGCATTGTATGGATGTACAGAGCTGAGATATTCTTCTAAAAATCTTTGTTTGTGTTCTGCTGAAGAAAGAAAGTCATACACATCTGGGATGGCATGAAGGTGAGTAAATGATGAGATAATTTTAATTTTTGGGTGAACTATTCTTTTAATAAGGTTTCATAGCTGTGTCCCTACTTTTTGTGAACACTGTCATATATTTCCGAAAACATTTTAAAAATATATTTCTTCCGTTAAACACAAAATGATGTTTGGCAGAATGTTCAGGGTTAGTCGCTTTCACTTTATGAAAATAGATGCAGTGAAAGCAAATGGTGAAGAGGCTGTTGGTCCATAACATTCAGCCTAACATCTCCTTTTGTGAAAAAGTCATACAGGGGTGCGTTTCCCGTACAATAATGTAGCTCACAGCATAACCACCATAGTACGATGCATCTTTGGAGAAATTAACTAGCTTGTCACGATTGTTTCCCAAAACCGTAGTAACTATGTCGTACATCCATCGTTCCAACCACTTTGGTTCAACAACATAGAGCTGTCGTTAATGATGTTACGCAGAGGGTGGAGTAAAAACTTCTGCAAATATTAAATGATAAAAGCTATTTTACACATACATCAGAAAGTTGTTTAATGCAAGAAAGCTGCTAAAGACAAGAAAACTGCATGCACTGTGTAATGCGACAGATACATACGCTATAAGTTGGGTTTTCCTCTATACGTACACACTCTTCAAAAAACATATAAACGCCATTTTGCATTAACATAAACACATTAAAGCCATGTTCGCTGACAGAAACCGTGTGTGATAGAGAAAACTATCCATTTAACAAGCCATCAAAGTGTAATGCATGTTAAACAGAGTTCTTTTATTAGAGAAACACCAAAAACATTTCCAATGTGTGCATGTCTGACTGTGTAAGTTTTGACATCATCTGAAATATTGAAATATCCTGTGGTGCAACAGCAACGACTGCATAAAATGACTCTGATGTAAAATTATGCATGAAGTTGTTATTTCAAAGGCTTATATGCAATTCTGAATAATGCTGGAAGAATATAATTTTTCCCTTGTCAGACTCAGCATTCATAGACTGACCTTCACTCCAAGCTTGTTTTCTATTTCAAGCAAGACTTATGTGTTCATCCATGTGTCAGATCTACTTAAGACTGTACTACATAACTTCTACAGCTTACATGCTAAAAAAGCCCAAAACGCCACGGCAAAGAGTATACAGTCAAATTAAGTCTTACTTTACAAGGTTATAAGTCTGCTGAAAATTGCCCACAGACTGAGAAATATGTCCTTAATAAGCATAGTGGCCTCTGGAAAATAAATGTATTTATTTTTCTTAGTTTCTTCTAAGGACAAACGAGGCTAGAAAAAAAATAAAAATGAATTCAAAATACAATTCTGAAAGGCGCTGAGCCAGCAAACACAGATGCAAATTAGCTTTTCGTGAAAACGAACATCAGCATTCAACTCTCAGGAGTAATAAATAAAATAAATAAATCCATTTATTTCTCCCTGATTATCTTGTCTCTTTGCCCTTCTGGTCAGATATCCTTAAAACAGTCAATGGATATTATTGTGCATTTTGTGCAATTATCCCTCTATTGCGAAATGTCAGATAACTGTGTATCTGTAGATGTGCTGAGCTGAGTGCTACAGCAGTAATAATCACCTAGGGTGCAAGTGAAGCTTGTCTCTTTCATCTTAATGCTTCAGTACTTGCCATAGTTACTCTGGTTTTTCTTCTAAGAGGTACAGTAAGTCTGTTCTTTAAGGAGCTCCCGGGAGAGTGACGCATAGTATGCATGCTACAGTTAAAATGTTTATACTGTTTTATTGTATAGCTTTGTGAACTTGATGACCTACTCAGTGATATTGGTGTAACAATAAAGACAGCTAAAATTGTACAAACAGCAAAATATTGAATATAAGGGTGTTTCTAAAGCTCTTTTTGCACTCTTGACCTCTAGAAAGTAGTCTTGTTTAATTATTTTTTCTGAAAGTTATAAAAATTCCCACCACCATGTCATTTCCACCACATCTCAAATTCTGTATTTTGTTTAGAAAAATTCATTGGTGGAAATGGCGGTGATGGAAATTAAATTTGTAATGTTTTAAAAAGAATAAAATAAATAAATGGCTGACTTTTTGTTTTGCTGGTATGGTTCCAAATGGCACTCTACGCCCTTGCGGCCTAGGGCACTAGTCATCAAGGCCATGAGGGTGCATGAGTTATAAAGTGTGCATTTGGGACAGACTTCAAGACTTAATTCAGATGAATTTTTATAGATTGTTTTTCTTATATATACAATTTTACAAATTATTAGAATAAAAAGTAATGACAATGATAGGTTAAAAGAACACACCAAGTAACACACGGACAATAAAGCATTGCAAGATTTAATCATGAACCTCTGAAATGCAAAGCGCACATAACAAAATCCCATCTTTTTAAATATGTATTTATGGTTGCATGCAGGTGCTTAAAACAGTCTAGAAAGGAGAACATACGTATCACATACTGCCATACCAGTCACGATTTCTCCGAGGGAAGGGAGGCAGTGTCTCCTCAAAAAGTCCCTCTGTCAAACAGCGACATTCAATGGATACATTTCAAAGGGAGGCAGCATCTCTCAAGCCTCCCTTCAGCTCATTGCAAAATCACTGAGTTTATAAAGCGCGTGAATGTGAGGGGGGGTAACTGCCGAATATAGGCGAAAAGTCACGTACAGGGAGACATTGGCTCCAATTAACGCTGATTCGTTCAATACGCTGTCAATCAATCAATGCAATAGTGCCCGCCTCTCATGCCCTCGTCCTCACAGCGTGTCTCAGCAGATCGCTATGAATTGGTCGAACTGATGGAAGTGCAGAAACTATTTGCACAGAAAACAACTAACTGACACAGACAACTGCACTTTTGGTCACATCCAATCAAAATGAACTTGAAATATGAAATGGTATGTGAGTGACATGCTTTTTAGTGAGCACTCGATCTTAAAGGTACAGATACATGCCATCATGAACACTGTGTTGTTTACCAAGAAGTAGATGACGGATGATCCAAAAATAAGATGACTATAAAAATAATAGGCAAACAGATTATATATACATGAAATATGCTTGTTGCTGTATTATTGTAGGTATTGTTTTTGAGGCAATGAAAAAAATAACAATTATAAAACAAAGCATACACTTGATGAGTCTTTGATTTGACTTGATATAATAAAGTGTTAATATTAATTTGTGAGTATTTCATGCTTATTTACAGTGTAAGTTAAAAGGTATTTCATATGCATTCCCGTACAGAAATCTGATATGTGGCAATTAACATATATAATATTCATTTTATTTGGGCATATATGTACATAGCCTATACAAATTTGATAATAATAAACTGATTTCAGGAAAATAGATGTTACATATAGAACACCCATTTTTAGTATTTTGTTATTATGTTGTTGAATATTTATTTATTTACTAAGCAAAATATGTCACTTTTAATATTATATATTTGTATGCAGGCCTACTTTGTTATATCATATGTTGTGATAAATCAGATTTCAGATTTGTATGGGTTAAACCTGAAAGCTATTTAAATGCCAACTGGAACTGAAATAGGAATTTATATTGGACTTGAGATGGTACTTTGCCTCCGCATTTCAAAAGTCAAACACACACCACTGTGCCATACACACTTCTTCACGTATATCTCGCTGGTAGACCGAAAATTGCTATTTAAATAAATATAATGAATCTGGCAAGCTACAGCTATGTGCAGGAACATACTCTCTGATGTCTTAATATTTTTAGTAGACACTCACAATCATACTAAAATCATCTTTGATGCAACAATGGTTTAGTTTTAAGTTACTAACTTTTATAAATGCAAAACATCCCCAAGAAAAATGATTTAATAGTGACTGAATATTAGGGATTCCATTTCCGGAGTCTCTATACAGTATGCACTAGGTGTAAGTAACACCTGCCACACAGTCCAATATTTGCAGTCCAATAGTCTGGGAGAAACACATAAATTGAAGACAAACTGCACCCCTTGTGTTGCTGCAGTGGCGTAGGGTGTAATGACAATGCTTTTTTTCATGCAGTCGACTTGGGTTTGAATCCACCTTTTGTCCCACTTTTTCCTATCCAGTTTATGTGCAAAAATGTTTGCACATAAACTCGCAAAATGTGAGGGTCCAACAACATCAGTCACCAGTTACTTTGATTATACAAAAAAGATGCAATGAATGTGAATGGCGACTGTGGCTAACATTCTTCCTATCTTCTCCTTCTGTGTTCTATAGAGGAAATCCAGTCAAACATGTTTGAAACATGAGGGAGAGTAAATGATGGCAAAATTTAAAATTTTAGGTGAACTATCCCTTTAAAGTATTAGTTCACCCAAATATGAAAATTCTCTCATCATTTACTCACCCTCATGCCATCATGAATATTTTTAGAAGAATATCTCAGCTCTGTGGGTCCATACAATGCAAGTGAATGGGTGCCAAAATTTTGAAGCTCCAGAATCCACATAAGGGCAACATAAAAATACTCCAGATGACTCTGGTGGTTAAATTCATGTCTTCTGAAGTGATATGATAGGTGTGGGTGCGAAACATATCAATATTTAAGTCCTTTTTCTTCACTTTCTCCTTCTTATGTTTTTAGTGATTCACATTCTTTGAGCATATCGCCCCCTACTGGGCAAGCAGGAGAATTTAGGATAACAAATGACTTAAATATTGATCTGTTTCTCACCCACAGCTATCATATCACATGGATTTAAACACTGGAGTCGTATAGATTACTTTTATGCTCCCTTTATGTGGATTTTGGAGATTCAAAATTTTGTCACCTATTCACTTGCATTGTATGGACCTACAGAGCTGAAATATGCTTCTAAAAAAAACTTAATTTGTGTTCTGAAGAAGAAAGAAATTCATACAAATCCGGGATGCCAGTAGGGTGAGTAAATCACGAGAGAATTTTCATTTTTGGGTGAACTATCACTTTAAGGAAAGTGCTACTTTGTAGATGAAACAAATCTATGCAGAAGATTTAATTTGGGTCTGTAACCAGATCATGGCATGACACAGACTGACAACAGAGGAAGTACAATAACATGGAAGTCTTCCAGGATGGTCAATCAAAATGACAGACGTTGTTATTATTATCACTCACACTTTGTCTGTGCCAACTAAGCGCAGACACTATGAAGAGTACCAGCGCAAATGAACCCAGGCCACAGATCCCAACATAATGCATTTGTCAAGTCATCAGACTTTAACAATGAAAATCAATATTCCGCCTACATATGTGCATCTTCAGTAAACCTCACACATAATGAAATGTCAGTGCCATATGCACTAGATTCTCAATGCACAGTAATTGATGGAATGCATTGAGGACAGCAGATGCATTTGTTCACATCTCTATGAACGACATCAACCAAGTTGGCATCAAAGAAAAATGTAACTGTAAAACAATGCTATTCCCACATAGGGCAATTCTTTTTCAAGCTCAAAAGTAGCATATGCTTTTCTATTCTCATGTGCTTTATATAAAGCCATGTATCTACAATTAATTACAGTTACATTCAGCAAATGCTTTTATCCAATGAGAAGTCTGGGTTATTAGCCGAATATTATTGACCTAATATTGGCCAGCTCATTCCTGTAATACCATTCATTTTCATGTGCCCATCAAATGTTTTTAAAATATATATACACTGGCAGCCAAAAGTTTGGAATAATGTACAGATTTTGCTCTTATGGAAAGAAACTGGTACTTTTATTCACTAAAGTGGCATTCAACTGATCACAATGTATAGTCGGGACATTAATAACATGAAAAATTACTATTACAATTTGAAAAAAAAAAATGTTTAGAAATTCTTAAACTACTTTAAAGAGTTTTCATTAAAAAAAATCCTCCACGTGCAGCAATGACAGCTTTGCAGATCCTTGGCATTCAGGCTGTCAGTTTGTCCAGATACTCAGGTGACATTTCACCCCACGCTTCCTGTAGCACTTGCCATAGATGTGGCTGTCTTGTCTAACAGTCTAGCTGATCCCACAAAAGCTCAATGGGGTTAAGATCATAACACTCTTTTCCAGTTATCTGTTGTTCAATGTCTGTGTTTCTTTGCCCACTCTAACCTTTTCTTTTTGATTTTCTGTTTCAAAAGTGGCTTTTTCTTTGCAATTCTTCCCATACGGCCTGCACCCCGGAGTCTTCTCTTTACTGTTGTAAATTAAACTAGTGTTGAGCGGGTAGAATTCAATGAAGCTGTCAGCTGAGGACATGTGAGGCATCTATTTCTCAAACTAGAGACTCTGATGTACCTATCATCTTGTTTAGCTGTACATCTGGCCTTCCACATCTCTTTCTGTCCTTGTTAGAGCCAGTTGTCCTTTGTCTTTGAAGACTGTAGTGTACAACTTTGTATGAAATCTTCAGTTTTTTGACAATTTCAAGCATTGTATAGCCTTCATTCCTCAAAACAATGATTGACTGACAAATTTCTAGAGAAAGCTGTTTCTGTTTTGCCATTTTTTACCTAATATTGACATTAAGACTTGCCAGTCTATTGCATAATGTGGCAACTCAAAAACAAACACAAAAACAATGTTAAGCTTCATTAACAAGCCAAATAGCTTTTAACTTTGTTTGATATAATGGCAAGTGATTTTCAAGTACCAAATTAGGCATGATTACTCAAGGATAAGGTGTTGGAGTGATGGCTGCTGGAAATGGGGCCTGTCTAGATTTGATAAAAAATGAATTTTTTCAAATAGTGATGGTGCTCTTTTTTTATATCAGTAATGTCCTGACTATACTTTGTGATCAGCTGAATGCCACTTTGGTGAATTAAAGTACCAATTTAATTTTGAAACAGCAAAATCTGTACATTATTCCAAACTTTTGGCTGCCAGTGTATATTAAACTGCCAATTTAAAAATAA
This sequence comes from Myxocyprinus asiaticus, assembly GCF_019703515.2. NCBI lineage: Eukaryota > Metazoa > Chordata > Actinopteri > Cypriniformes > Catostomidae > Myxocyprinus > Myxocyprinus asiaticus. Next base: position 33,643,671 of record NC_059382.1, on the reverse strand, counting down.
CAAAATATCACAATTAAGTGAGCATATGGGTACATTTTAAATAATTTCACTACTTTGGTTTCAGCAGATGTTGCCATTTTTGCCATGTCCCAGGGTCCATGAAAAACATAAAACCTGATAAACTGGCAATTTATTAAGCAATATTCCAGGTGTTTCTTCATTTTCTCTAAACAAAATGTTTCATATAAAACATGTTAATTAATAAATATTGTTTAATTAGTAATCAATTTATATTTTTTTCCTATGTCCTAAATTAAATTGTCCATCCTGTTAGTCTTTTTAAATATTACTATATGAGAACAAATACAACTGAATAATACATAACTAACAAAATATAAAAGTCTCAAAAATATATGATTTAGTCTTGCAAGAAAACTCATCACTTGTCATGGACCACAACATTGTGCTGAGACCATAGTGAGGTCTTATGCATTACTACAATACATTACTATCCAATAAGAAGTTACTGTCCAATACAAAGCATTAATTAGATCAGTCAGAGCTGTCTATTAATGATAATCTAAAGCTTTAGTTCACCATTCACTTACATTGTATTGAAAAAGATGCACTAAAAGTAAATGGTGACTGAGACTGTCAGCCCAATCTACCAAGCATTTCCTACCAAAGAAAGAAAGTCAAATGGGTGTGGAATAACACGAGGGTAATGATGAGCGATTAATGACAGATTTGTATTTTTGGGTGAACTATTCCTTTAAGGGATGTGCGTATTAGAAAAATAATGTTGAACATAAGAATTTCAGGTAAATTCATCCAAATAAACTCTGAAAGCAGCAAGATGTCATTGTTAACACATAACATGCTACTCTCAGGGCTCCAAACTTATAATAATAAATACAAAATTGTAAACAATAAACTTTAAAAGTAATGACGGGAAACTTTATTCGCGTCTACGTGTGGTTTTGTCAAATTCTGTGTTAATTGGTAAGTAAAAAAAAAAAGCTGTTTGGCTGCTAACGGTTTAAATTAAGGCTCAGTACTTTTGTGTAGTAATTAATTATCTCTTACACAGCCAAATAAATATAGTACAATAAGGTTAATATTCGAGCGAAGATTCTATAAATCAAAGCCATACACCTGAGATTGTACTTTTCAAGTTAACCAAAGAACAGATACACCTTACTGACATATAGCCATTAACTGAGATCCAGTCATTGCATGTTTCTAAAAATGATCATTCCTAACCACAAAGCAGACAGCAGACATGTCTCATATTAAAGACCTGTGGCAGTACACAACAGAAAGAAAAGGTCAGGTAAGGCAGATGGGGTGTTAGAGTGAATGGTTGAGGAAGCAAAAGTTACCATATTGTGTTTATGGCTTTTTTTTTCCCATATCCTTTGAAAGCACCGACAAGGTTTCAAAAGGTATGTGTGTGTGTGTGTTTACAACAAGACCATTACTGCAAACCTTAACCTTTCACACCCTACAGAGCATACACAACACACATTCACTTGTGCAACAAACATGAATGGTACCTTAAATTGTGTGGTTTGTTGAGGACAGATGTGCTATTACTTTTCTAAGTGATTGGACTTAAAGGGATAGTTCACCCAAAAAAGAAAATCCTCTCATAATTTACTCACCCTTATGCCATCCCAGATTTAAATGACTTTCTTTCATCTGCTGAACACAAATGAAGATTTTAGAAGAATTTTTCAGCTCTTTTGGTCCATACAATGCAAGTGAATGGGTGCCAAACTTTTGAAGCTCCAAAAATCACATAAATCAGCATAAAAGTAATCTATAAGACTCCAGCGGTTAAATCAATGTCTTCAGAAGTGATATGATAGGTGTGTGTGAGAGAAACAGATCACTTTCACATTCTTCTTCTTGTATTTTTGGTGATTCACCTTCTTCATGCATACCGCCCCCTACTAGGCAGGGAGAAAATTTATAGCAAAAAGGACTTAAATATTGATCTGTTTCTGAAACATATCAATCATATCACTTCTGAAGATATGGATTAAAATACTGGAGTTGTATGGATTACTTTTATGATGGCTATATCTGCTTCAGGGAGCATCAACATTTTAGCACCATTTCAAGCATTGTACGGACCAAAATAGCTGAAACATTCTTCTAAAAATCTTAATTTGTGTCCTGCAGAAGAAAGAAAGTCATACACATCTGGGATGGCATGAGGGTGAGTAAATGATGAGAGAATTTTCATTTTTGTGTGAACTATCCCTTTAATATTTTCATCTGGCTGACTAAAAAAGAAAACAGGTGAAAACATCCTCCAATTTTCCCCTTTTTCGTAAATGTAAAAAAAAAAAATAATCATTTACAGTGCATAATCTGTCTCAAAGAACACAACAGTCACTCAAGTTATTTTCACAGTTTACAGTATATCATAAAATAGCCATTAAGAACTTGTGAGTGCTCTACACACCCTTAGGGAAGGACCTGTCCAACTAATACAGAAATACTGCTGAAAATACTGCATGTTACTTCAGATTTGGAAACAGTAATATAAGCGAGGCAAAAAAGGCCAATTCCTGCCTACGGATACTGTCGGGTTATATTAGATTAAACATATTACAGCAACACATTAGATATTCCATTTACAAAGAATACCATTTCCAATTATTCTTTCATTTGCACAGTGAAATTCACACTTTAAGTCCTTTATTACTAACAATATTTAGACCTATTCAGAGTTACTTTGTTATAGAAATATTGATATCTTGTAAACCATGTTAACACGGCCGTTTTCCTCATGCCTCTTAAGGGATTAAGCGAAAGTGGTTTAACACACCAAGGTTTCTGCTGGAGACTGCGGCATATGTGTCCATGTGAACACATAAGCACCATTCCTATAGGTTTTTATAAGTGCTCAAGCGCGACGGGTGAAGCCAGAGTATGACGTAAGAGGAAAACACCACTCTTGCAGCACAATGTAGTGGCAGGCCGTGATAGAAAGTTAAGGAAACAAATACAGCAGCAACTTTGGAACATTTGAAAAAAAAAAGAAAAGAAAAAAAAATGCAATGGAAAACATCATGGTTACTTTCGAAACCTCCGTTCCCTGATGGAGAGAACGAGACGTGTCGATGTAGTGACACTAGGGGTCACTCTTGGGAGCCCTAAACACCTCTGATTTTTAAAAAAAAGGCCAATGAGAATTGGTGAGTGGAATTTGCATGCCACTCCCACAGACATACGGGTATAAAAGGAGCTGGTATGCAACCACTCATTCAGGTTTTGTGCCATTTCAGTGGGTAGTTCAGTGTTGTGGCAAGAGGGACACAACGTCTCGTTCCCTCCATCAGGGAATGGAGGTTACGAAAGTAACCATGACGTTCCCTATCTGTCACTCACTCGACGTTGTGTCGATGTAGTGACACTAGGGGTCCCTATACAAAACGCCATAACTATCTGAACTGTGTTATGTGAACTGGCGGTGTGTGATGGGCAAACCACTGTGTGCCTTGTAGCTAGTGCACCAGGCCGTCACGTAACCTCCCCAATGCTCTTATGAGCATTGAACGGTCCATCAGGAACATGTCGACTGCCCAACTATAGGGACAGGCTAGCCCAACCGAGGCCACTTTCCCTCTCTTTTCTCCCCAAAAAGAGTGGAATTTGTTAACTGACTGGGAGCCATAAGTGTCTGCATCAGGGGATGTCCCTCCCAAGGAGAAGACACCGTGGAGACCACACCCCACCCAAAAAGGGGGGGGGGTATTTTGAGTGGAATACGTCACATGGCCTTACAGAGTCTTGTCAGAAGTATGTCATGTGGAGAGGTCCTATGGTAGGTCCTACCCGAAGGGGGAGGAATTTCTACAGAGCATGGCAACCAGGGGCAGAGGGGCCTCTGCCCAAGGAAGACGAAGTTTGCCGACAGGGAAACGATTTTGCGGAAGATATCACATGGGGTCGCCTTCGGGGAACCAGCACATGTGGAGCACCTACCTCAGTACAGGGGCTCATTAGCGCACGTACTGGGCCGGTCATTGAGTTTCTCCGCAAACTCAACTGCCAGAGGGCTAAGGAGGAAAATCATCCAGGGATCACAGTCTGTGAACATGACTGGGAGTCAAGAGTGCACGTCTTCACCTCAAGGGAGGGTAAAGGTGCTATGCGCAAGCAGTAAACCCGGCCAGCTGTCCCAGAACTTACCTGCTCATGCCTGCCAATACACGGGACGAGACCGGCTCAACCCGGAGATTGTAGAACCTCGCAAAGGTGTTGGGTGTTGCCCAGCCTGCTGCTCTGCAGATGTCTGCCAAAGATGCGCCACTGGCCAGGGCCCAGGAGGCCGCCACACTCCTGGTAGAGTGAGCTCGTAACCCTGCAGGGGGTGGCACATCCTGAGCCTGATATGCCATCGCGATGGTGTCAATGATCCAGTGGGCGATCCTCTGTTTGGAGACAGCGCTTCCTTTCTGCTGTCCTCCAAAGCAGACAAAGAGCTGCTCGGAGCTTCTAAGGCTCTGCGTGCGATCCAAATAGATGCATAAAGCTCGCACCGGACACAGAAATGCCAAGGCTGGGTCTGCCTCCTCCTGGGGCAGCGCTTGCAGGTTCACCACCTGATCCCTAAAAGGGGTCATGGGAACCTTGGGCATATAGCCCGATCGGGGTCTCAGGATCACGTGAGAGTAACCTGGACCGAACTCCAGGCACGATTTGCTGACAGAGAACGCCTTCAGGTCCCCCACCCTTTTGATGGAAGTGAGTGCAGTCAGGTGGGTCTTCAAAGAGAGTGCCTTAAGCTCAACTGACTCCAGGGGCTCAAAGAGAGCTCCCTGTAGACCCTGAAGGACTACAGAGAGGTCCCACGAGGGGACAAGGTGCGGTCTGGAGGGATTCAACCTCCTAGCACCTCTCAGGAACCTGATGATAAAGTCATGCTTTCCCAAGTACTTACTATCTACTGCATCATGATGAGCCGAAATAGTGGCTACATACACCTTCAAGGTGGAGGGGGACAGCCGCCCCTCCAGCCTCTCCTGCAGGAAGGAAAGCACCGATCCGACTGCACATCTCTGGGGGTCTTCGCGTCTGGAAGAACACCACTTAGTAAACAGACGCCACTTTAAGGCATACAGGCACCTCGTAGAGGAAGTCCTAGCCTGAGTGATCATGTCTACCACCGCGGATGGTAGGCCACTTAGTTCTTCCGCATCCCGTCCAGGGGCCAGAAGTGAGATTCCAGAGGTCTGGTCGCGGCTGCCAGATGATGCCCCATCCCTGAGAAAGAAGGTCCTTCCTCAGGGGAATCTGTTGGGGGGGCTGTCGTGAGGAGCATGAGATCCGAGAACCACGTCTGGGTGGGCCAGTAGGTTGCTACTAGGATGACCTGCTCTTCGTCCTCCCTGACCTTGCACAGGGTCTGTGCAAGTAGCCTCACTGGGGGAAATGCATATTTGCATAGTCCAGGGGGCCAGCTGTGTGACAGTGCATCTATACCGAGGGGTGCCTCAGACAGGGCGTACCAAAGTGGGCAGTGGGAGGATTCCCGGGAAGCAAACAGGTCTACCTGTGCTCGACTAAATCGACTGCAAATCAGCTGGACCACCTGAGAGTGGAGTCTTCACTCTCCCCTGAGGGTAACCTGACGTGACAGCGCGTCCACTGCGGTGTTGAGGTTGCCCGGGATGTGAGTGGCTCGTAGCGGCTTGAGGCACTGCTGACTCCAGAGGAGGAGACGGCGGGCGAGTTGTGACATGCAATGGGAGCGTAGACCGCCTTGATGGTTGATGTATGCTACCATCGCTGTGTTGTCCGTCCGGACCAACACGTGCTTGCCCTGGATCAATGGCCGGAACCTCCGCAGGGTGAGCAGTACTGCCAACAACTCTAGACAGTTGATGTGCCAATGCAGCCGCGATCCAGTCCAGGAGCCGGCGGCTGTGTTCCTGTTGCATCCGGCACCCCAGCCTGTCTTGGAGGCATCTGTTGTAACCACGACATGCCTGGAGACCTGCTCTTGGGGAACCCCTGCCCGTAGAAATGCAAGGTCGGTCCAAGGGCTGAAGAGGCGGTGACAGATCGGCGTGATGGTCATGCGATGTGTCCCGTAGTGCCATGCCCATCTCAGGACTCAAGTCTGAAGCCAGTGCTGAAGCAGTCTCATATGCATCAACCCGAGCGGTGTGGCCGCCGCTGAGGATGCCATATGCCCCAGGAGCCTCTGAAAAAGTTTCAGTGGAACCACCGTCCTCCGTCTGAATGCCTTTAGACAGTTCAGCACTGACTGGGCAAGCGAGCGTGCTGGGGAATGGGAGGTCCGTGGGGGGATACCCGGCGGAGGTGGTCCCATTGATGTCCCCAAATCGCCCCCAGTGCTAACCGATGTGGCCTCAAACCCGTAGGTAGAAGGACCGGTGCGGGGAGCCGCTGGGGTGGCTTGCTTTCTTACGAAAGCAAGCCGTGACACAACGTTGCCATGGTCATGATCTCGCAATGAGGACATGACTCATCCACGAATGATGTCTCCACGTGGGCAGTGCCCAGACACGTAAGACAGCGATCGTGGCCGTCAGAAGCGGAGAGATAATGACTGCAACCAGGAATAACACACAAACGGAAAGGCATCTTTAAAAAGATGTTCCGTGTGTGCTGCTCTTTTTGTGAATGAAAATATACTCTTTTAGAATATACTCTCTTATTTCCGCTCTGCCGAAGCACCCAGGGGCATTCTCTACACTCCACGGGTGCAAAGGGGGAGAAGCCACTGAAATGCACCGTAAATCCAGCAGTTTTGAGGTGCGTTTCTGGAGGGAACTGAATTCAGTGCACTGAATCCAACCACTCGGTTCCAAACAGAAAATCTGAATGAGTGGTTGCATACCAGCTCCTTTTATATCCGTATGTCCGGGGGAGTGGCATGCAAATTCCACTCACCAATTCTCATTGGCCTTTTTAAAAAAAAGCAGAGGTGTTTGGGGCTCCCAAGAGTGACCCCTAGTGTCACTACATCAACGCAACATCGAGTGAGTGACAGATAGGGAACAAAAAATAGTGAAGTCATCCTCAGACACCATGTTCGGGAAATTACATTGCTGTGGAGAAAGCTGCTTACTTACCAAGCAGCATGTATACCAGGGTAAAGGGGATGCAATTACACCATACAAATGCAAACACAGCTTTCATGACTCAAGTGTCTTAAGCACCTTTCTCGAAATAAACCATCCATTCGATCTCTGCAGAAATGATTACTCCACCTCCTGCGGAACGTCATTAACAACAACTCTAAATTGCTGAACCACCGTGACTCGAATGACAAATGTGAAACATAGTTACTACGTTTATGGGAAACAGTTATGACAAGCTAGTTCATTTCTTTAACAATGCATCATACTATGGTAGTTAAGAATAGACTGTAACATATGCATTGAGTTCATCTTTGTAGGGAAAATGCAACCCAGACCAGTTTTGTGAACAAAAACAACTGATTGATTGAAAAGTTCCAACACAAAAGAATGATTTGTTCATAAATCGGAAATCGCTATAATGCTCTCAAGACTGCAACAAAGAGATCTGAGGGTGGGGTGGGGGGGGGGGTGTACTTACTTAAATTTTGGCCTGTTCCTCACACAAAACAAAATCAAAAGTCTTCAGAAAAAAGAAAAGAAACAAAAAAGCATATATATATATATATGGAAAAAAAGTGTTTTATCCTTTGTGTTCAGTGGAAGAAAGACAGTCAAATGGGTTTGGGATGGTGAATAGTAAGTGGTAAATAATGACAGATTTTTCATTTTTGGGTGAATAATCCCTTTTTTATTATCTTTTATAATGTTATTATCTCGCCATTAAATAAATAAGACCTTAATGCTCAGTGAACTTTATTTCTAAGTTATGTAATAGAATTGCATTCTCTGTTAATAGCTGGGACTGACACATCCCACTGTAGGTTGGTGGCGGGTCATGGGCTGAAGATGAGGACTGAAGTTGACATACTCTCTTTCATCAGAACTGTGGGAAGAAGATTTATTGCAACAGGAAGCATTCTGAGCCAGAATTCCAGCAGAGAAGATTTCGCTCTAGAGCTCAAGGGTAGGAGAACGAACTGTCCTGACTCACAGACATTACTGTTTATACAATAAAACTGCAAACACTAGTGATATGCTAATGAGTAACATGCTGGTAAGAGCAATGATCAGGTGAAGTGTATAATTTCTGGACCTCTAGCAGCACCTTTGCATCACAAGTAGGACTATCATATCATGAGCTCCTGTACTCAAACAAGCTTGTAAGTGTAGTTAGTTATGTAATGCAAACATTCAAATGTATCGCCTTACAAGTCATGCACTATAGTAAGATTGTTTTGATGTCATAAGTCCCTTTCCCACATACAGTCCTGGAACTTTTCCCTTAGTAACTTTCTAAATGAGAACTCTTGTGAGGAACGGCATAAGCCCCGCATGGGTGTCAACCAGTTCTCTTCTGACATTGTTTGCACATGCGATTAAATAGCAACAACAACACAATCAACGGCTGCCTCCGACAATGTGAGGAGCTGACTTGCTGCCTAATCAGTTAATGACTTAACTGACAGCATTTTTTAATTAATGGAACTCTAAAGGAAACTGGTCTCAGAACAGTTTGAAAAGCACCTTATTTTCATCCTACCTCCATTTACTGCCTCCAAAAGTCAGCATTTTACAGTTATCAGACACAGCCAACAACACTAATGGAGGACACCAGGATCGGAGCTACACTTTTTTTAGGGCTGTTTTACACAAACTGTGTCTTTAGGTCACAGTCTTTACACTGGGTGAGCGAGCCACACTGTGCTGCATCCCGAAGCCGCAGTGAGAGGAGTGATGTTAAAAAATGCCTATTTGAACTAAGCAGCACACACTGAACACAGCAAACAACATGTTGAAAATGCACTACAAACCTGTTTATGAAAACGACCTTTTATAATAAAGGCGTTCTGAACTATTCACCCATTGACTGAAAAAAGATGTTTTGATGCAAGTTAACCATGCAGTAACAGGCACGCAACACTCTCCTCGTGTAAACTAGATTTCGTGATGGTTTAGTTTATAATAGAGTTTAATTACCCACTCTTGATAAATATCTTATTTATATCCATTATCCCAGAAAAAAAAATGTAGAAATCCAGAAATTACTTTATTTTCTGCATAGGCACATAGTACAAACAGTGCAGGCGTGCTGAAAACACAATCCGCTTCTCCTGTTCACGTAGTCAAGTAGCAGTCACGGAGCAGTGCTGCTCACCCCTCACACACACACACGATAGATCATGACACTTTCTTGAATAGGCTGAAGAATAATGTTGGCATTAGTGGACTTGCATGAGCATGGTTTAGGTCCTATTTATCAGACTGCTACCACTTTGTATGTGTAAATGAGGAATTGTCATCAAACAAAAGTTAAGTATGGAGTGTCACAGGGATCAGTTTTAGGGCCTATGCTTTTCTCATTATATATGCTTCCCCTGGGAGATATTATCAGGAATCGTGGAATAAGTTTCCACTGTTATGCCGACTATACCCAACTTTATATTTCTTCTAAACCTGATGAAATGTCACAATTCTCCAAATTAGCAGAGTGTATCAATGAAATCAAAGATTGGATGGCCAGAAATTTCCTTCTCCTCAATTCCGACAAAACAGAGGTACTAATTTTTGGACCAAAAACCACTAAAAATAAGCTACTAAAATATAATTTGACTCTCGATGGATGTACTGTTACGTCGTCTTCTACAACGAAGAACTTAGGTGTTATATTTGATACCAATTTGTCCTTTGAAAATCAAATTTCCAATATTTGTAGAATGACACATGCTCTCTGTTGCTGATGCGTTCTTGACCTCAAGACTAGATTATTGTAATGTATTACTGGGAGGATGTACTACAAGTTGAATAAATAAACTTCAATTGGTTCAAAATGCAGCTGCCAGAGTGCTGACTAGAACCAAGAAATATGATCATATTAGCCCCATTCTATCGTCGTTACATTGGCTACCTGTTAAATTTCATATTAATTTTAAAATTCTGTTAACTTCATACAAAGCTTTATATGGTCTAGCTCCACAGTACTTAAGTGACCTTCTGTCATGCTATATTCCATCACGTTCATTACGATCACAAAATTCTGGCCTGTTAATTGTTCCTAGAACACCAAAATCCACAAAAGGAGGTAGATCCTTTTCAAATTTGGCTCCTAAACTGTTCAGGACTCAAACACACTCACTCAGTTTAAGTTTAGACTAAAGACTCATCTATTTAGCCAGGCATACACCTAATTTTTCCATGTACTCACAATTAGGCTGCTTTAGTTAGGTCTGTTGGAACCACAAACATTTCTCAGAAACATTCCTCATAATCTATAACTCTGCAATAAATTGAATGGCATCTACGCTAATATTATTCTATTCGTTTCCCTGTCTCAACCCCGGGATTCATATCCCGAGGTTACCAGAGCCGGCCAGAACATTCCTGCTTGGTGTCCGACTCCTCTGCTATGTGTCGCTGAGTGATGATGACAAACTACAGCTGGTGCTAGCCAGACATCACTTCGGTCTTTTATGATGGACTTCAGAGGATGAACTGATGCCAACTCCAACTGTAAGGCATCGGATACTTCATATATGCCACTGCCTGAAACTTGAACTTATGATGGACCCCACCGAACCTCACCGAAATGACCTGCCGGTTGAACTGCGATGCACCTCATTGATCTCTGCCTGCATCACCTTTGTCTATTGATGGACTATACTCTTGAAATGGAATACATAGACTATCAATTAATTGCAAACAAAAGCCTTCATCATCCAACTGACAAAGGACAATGCATCTATGTGAACTTCTGCAGTTAATCCAGTATGGACTTCACAGACATTAGTTATTAATCTTAAAGTTAATTAAAAAAAAAAAATAATAAATTTAAACACTGGACCTTGACACTTAGTTTACTCACTTTAAACCATGACTTGCACTGCACACAAATAACTAATATTGGCATTATATTCATGTTGTTTAGCCAGAGGGGAACTGGCCCCCAAAGTGAGCCTGGTTTCTCCCAAGGTTATTTTTCTCCATTAACCAAAATCCTATGGAGTTTTGTGTTCCTTGCCACAGTCGCCTTTGGCTTGCTCACTGGGGTTCTAAATACAATTATTATTTAATTATTTATTTTTATACACAATTTACAATCCTATTTAATCAAATTACACAATGATGACTCTAAGACTTTATAGATATTACAATTTCATTGTTTGTTAAAGCATGATTTTCTGTAAAGCTGCTTTGAAACTATGTGCATTGTGAAAAGCGCTACAAATAAAAATGACTTGACTTGACACTTGCTAAATAGTGATCCAAAAACCTAACCACCAAACAGAGGTAATCACTAACATTTTCAGTGCTGTTGGCTTTGTTATTCTATTCTTAATGGCAACTACAATGGCATTATGGGAGAATTAATTGCTGTACATTTGTCCATCTCCACTGACCTGAGTGAGCTCGGTGAACTGTGATTGATCAAAACGGACAGGTTCCTTTCTAATAACTGACAACAAACTTTTTACAAACCTTCCAAGATTCTGTTCTCCGGGAATTCTATCAAATTCAATATTCTTTTCACAAAGCTAATCAACATTCAATACACAGCCTCACAGAATGAAAATAAAGACAAATTAATTCAATATGAATTGCTACTTGTGTTTGTTGTGTTTCCTTAATAAGAATTGTCCTTTTACAATCTGTCACCCAAGCAACGGTGACTGCCATAACAACTTATTCAATAGCAGCCATGTTCTTCTGTACTGCATATTGCCCAATAATTGTACAACTGCATCATCTAACACATTTGCAGACAGATTTAGCAAGTCTGCATTCAGAAGTCAAAGATTTAATCATGAACTCAAATATTTCTCATCAAATACTTCAAAGACCAATTTTTCTGAGCTGTTACTGTATTTCTAAATTTTGTTTATACCTTGTGCTGTCAACAACTGCTCATTTATACCTTTTTATATTCATGTGTTAAAATACTTTCTCCTAGCTTAATATGCAGAGACAACTGTTTGTTTTTTTGTTTTGTTTTTTGACAATTTCAACCTATGGTTTAAGTTTGGTGTGGGATTATCCATTTTTCAACCAGTGGAGGACAGGGAGAGTGTTTGGAAAATCAGTTTGAAAGATATTTTTGCAGCTCTAATTGTTGCTGTTAATGGCGCAAAAAGGATAACTGTTAACATTTTGAGCCAAGAGAGGGCAACATCTAAGCAATACCAATTTTCCTCTGGGAGCTCATGAATCAACTAGATCTGGGGTTTGAACCTAAAACCTTTGCGCTGTTAACCCATATTCTTATCCAATAAGCCACCCCACCCCATACACCCAATATTTGCACTTATACTCATTAAATTAATTCATAGTCTATTCTAGAGTTTGAGACCTTCTCTTCTTTATTCAAAACTTGTAACATCAAGATGCCCAGGATTGACAGTGCACTACCAACAATCCTGTTTCAGTATTAGATAGATTAACTTACCTGTTCTTAAAGTTGAGAATATGCCCAGGTGATTTAAATGTTTTCATCAATCCAATTTCACTACCCCAATGACTAAAATTTTTTTAAAGATGTTTAATATATTACCCAAAAGCGCCTGAGGGCCGTAGATAATGTGTTTCACTTTCCAGAGAAAACCTGATTTATGCCAAGGTCAGATTGTGCCGTGTTTGAATCCAGTGACACACCGCTGCCACTCGCAACACAAAGCCACCTGCCACTCATCAGTGCCATCAGTCAGATCAAACATGTCGGCTGAGATAAATGATAAATTATGTCAAAACAACTAGAGGGACAGAAAATGAACAAGAGATGTGAGCCAGCTCTTCATAAACACACCTGCACTTCTCAATAAGGAGGCAAATGCATTTTATATACAGGTATAAGACATATCAGACTGCGGGACACTTCAACTTTCAACTGGGTTTAGTTGTAACATGTTTTTCTGTGCCACAAAATGAATTTTTTAGGGAAATGGGAAAAAGCAACTTGCATGCGGTATATATACCTATTCATTAGTTTAAAATAATAGTTCATCCATAAATTAAAATTCTGCCATCATTTTCACACCCTTATGTCATTCCAAACCTGTATGCTGTTTGTTTGTTTGTTTGTTTGTTTGTTTGTTTTTTCATGGGACACAAAATGACTTTTAAAGAATCTTAATGCTGTATTTTTTTGTCTTTTTTTTTTTTTTTTTTTTCTGTCAAACTCTAAAATGACCAAAAAAAAAAAACAAAACAAAAACACCATAAAATAATTTTTCACTTTTGGGTAAACTATTCCTTTGGCATGTTACAAATATGATTCAAAATTCTGTCTCGTATTTGAGTAGTTTATTGTCTGAACAGCTCAGTTTTCATCAGGTATGGATACAGTGTATGTTACTACGTTTGCTTCACAGAGACATGTAAATGTTCAAACCCTGGTATATTTTAGCAGCTTAAAATAAAGGAATTAATTTGAATGAATATTAATAACCCCATTACTAACCCCATTTTGTGTCTGGCATTTTTATTAGTCAATTTTAAAAAGTTTCATGTAAATGGATTTTGACACAAATCTTCTGACACTTACCCATTCTGTACTGTATTTCTTTGGTTCTTGGAGCACCCCAGGTTTATGTGTCAGACAATGAGTGTCGAAATAAAAGTGGGTCAGAGACGTAATAGATATGAAATCATTATTTACATGTATATTGACATATCAGAAGTTTTAAACTAGCAACCCCCATAAAACATTTCTGGCAGCTATGAGGATATTAAAGAACTTAATGTTACACTAAAGTATTCTAAAAACTATTTTACACTTAAAGCAATAAAAAGTGCTTTTGACAAATATGTTTAAAATGATATACACATAAGATTAAGTCTTTTCAGTGGCCTAGAAAAAGCTGTTTTAGTCTAAATGTTGAGAACACATGACCAGAAGAATAACACATACTTTATTTTGGTACCTCAGGTTTTTGTAAGATTGACATCAGTGACCAAAAACCTTTGCTTGCATGTGCATGATGATTCATCCACACCAAAAGGTGGCAGTATGAAGTTCAAAACCACTGTCCTATCAAAAAATATACATAAACTATGCATACAAAAGAAACAGAAACAAATAATTACTTGGTGTACCTTTGAAGCATACTGCTGCAAACAAATTCCAAAACAATCGCAGTTAATCTTATTTTACTATTCAAAAATGACAGATCAGCTGAGAGGGTGATTTGAGTTTCTCATATGACAATGTAGCAAGGTTTATAATTATGTGATTAAATAATCTCATCCAGCCAATTACCAACTGCAAACTGAATTTGATTTGTACAAAGTACTGCATGTCATTATAATAAAATGTGTTGTTCCATATAAGATCCAATTCCACTGACAGAAGTAAGGTTGTCCAGATATAATAACTGTCATATATGCTGTCCAACATCAAGAGTTGGAGTCAAGACCAGGCCCTCCAAAACACAGAACAATACCTGACCCCCTAAGACCCAGACTAATACCAGACCCCCTAAGACCCAGAGAAAGACCAGACCCCCAAAATTCCAGTCCATTTCCAGATCACCTAAGACCCAGGTCAGTACTAAAATAAAAGACATGTCAACTAATTAGCACCTTCCTCTTGAATCTTAAGTAAACAGCTCACCATGGAAGAGTTAGAATTTTACACCTTTCCACACAGGAGTTATCTTGCCTTCACAGCCAGTATGCAGACATTAAAACAAAGAACTTGGAATAGAATGCAGCCATTTAGCAGTTACAGCCATGATGGGTCCTATGATAGATCTCTAAAACCTTTAGATCATGCTACAACTATTCAGATATGCAGAAGGTGAATTCAGTGCATGTTGTGGTGTTTGGAATTGTAATTTTAGGATATATATTGATCGGATGCAAAATTTGATGTCTGTAAACACCAAACACCTTGTGGAAGGCATTAGGAATGAAGGTTAACTGCAGTAGTGTTGTGAAGCCAGACCTTTGACTAAGCGTAAAAAGGTCTGGTCGACATTGCAGCTTTTTCTGACCAAAAACCACCCACTTAGACAGGAAGAGACCATTGGACTGCATTGTAAAGTGATCAATCACAGTTTGTTTTGTTTTTATGTGCCATTAAGGGCGGATTTATTTGAAATAGATGATACAACAATTTAGACTGCCGCAGAAAAAAGAATTTTCTGTACAACCACAAACGGTTGTACAGAAAACACCAAAAAGATAGCGGAAAATGTGTACACTCTGTTATCAGAATTTCCACCCATCCAAAATTAATAAGTATAGACTATTTCAACATAACTTTGAAAATACAGTTCTGCTCATGGATATCTGGTTAACTTGCTACAAAGTTTCTCAAACAATGCTAAAAATATCTTTCAAAGATTTAATAGCACAAAATTGGAAAAACAGCAATTATTTCATCCTCAAAAGCGCTCCTATAACACCTTGTAAACACGACTGTTATCAGGAAGACTGATAAAACATCCTGTGTGCCCTTACTTACATAAATTGTGTAAAGTCTGCCAACCAGATCACAGCTTCCATTACAAAAATCTAAACTATCCACAAATATGCAGCAAATTTGCTGCTCTTATTTTCACATGCAAATGAGCATGTGATTCGCCACAAATGTTTGCCAGAAGTTTGCAGCTCTTCACCGGTAGTGGTGAACCTGCAGCAAACCTTTGGCAACAATGGACAATTTGCCACAAGTTTGCCGCAAAGCTCATTTGCACGTATAAATTATCTGTGGCGAATTTGCGGCAAGTTTGCGGTACATTTGCAGCAAACTTTCAATTTTTGTAAGGGTTGCCGGATCGAGAAAGTGCTTTCGATTTTGCGCAATGTGCATCAGACTTAATCTGTAGTAACTGACAGATTGTACAATACAGCATGGTTATTTTATTAATGGAAAAAGGCATGCTAGTGTTGGAAGCCCCTAACGCAGAGTGCTTCTCTTTTAAAGGTCATTCCTCTTCACTGGTGTCAGCATCTTCATACAGGGATATGTGTGAGGATAAACCCTTCTGACAGCAAACAATGCATTATGTATAGCCAGACTTTTTATAGGCCTTACTGTGTCACTGAAACATAATTACATATCTCTATTCATCTGTGCATGGTCCTGAAGAATACCACTTTTAACAGAGATTATAGATGATTTGCTAAAAATTTACCATCACTGCTTGTTAGAGAACAACCAAATAATAATAATAATAATAATAATAATAATAATAATAATAATAATTTCTGGCAAGAGATGTAAGCTTTATAAAGTTGTCGTACATATCGTACAAATACAGTGGTCAAAATGACAAAAAATCTCTGACCCTTAGTAAGAACAATAGAAAAATACTAAATAAGGACAAAAAGAAAGAGAGGAAAAAAAAAAAAAAAAAAAAAACACAGGTATGACCTCATTAAGAAACTCTTATGCTAAGGTAGCCCTTCTGAAAAATGAGCCTACTAAATAATGAAGTAACAGTTAGTCGAGTCTGCATGTTTACAGAGCAGCTGAAAATTATTATAGATCATCTTTAGACGATACAGCCCAGACTTGCTGAACTGCAACACATTCCCCCTGGGATTTCATTTAGACAGAGATTAATAGTGCTGCTTTGCAGGAGTAAATATATGGGTGGAGTCAACATGGAGAATTGTATTGTTGCAGTAGTGGATTGAACTTTTAACCTACAGTAAATGAAAAGGTTTACGTAGCCAGAAACCATAGGCTCTACTTTTCCTTACAGACCATTTCAAGCATGTAAACAATAACAAAGGAATTAGTTAGGTTAGGGTTAGGGTTGGTTAGGGTTAGGGTTAATGCCACTATTCCTGAAGCACTTCCGATGCCATTAATGGATTCTTTAAGGCTTTGAGATAACATTTTTGAAGAGCATCAAACGTTTACCTGAAGTGACTTATCCATATGTGTTGTTGATACTGAGTGTCTACGAGAGAGAGGCGATGAAATTGTATCGTAGTTCAGATGTTCACAATTATTTCCTATTTTTATGCGCATTTTCAAAATGCGAATAAGAAATCCTGAATGGAAATGCTTGATATGTGAATAATCTCTAAACATTCACATAAAACTTTATGCGCTAAGAGGAGTTGGAGTTTCTAGAGTTTCACATTGGTTAAAATGCACATTAAAGTGATGGAAACTACTTATTCACGTGAACAATGTCATGTCATGACCCTTTGTAAAGCACGATGGCAATGAGCTCGTCGGATGTCATAGGTGTGTGAGAGCTTGACGTGACTGACTCAACGAAAGGCCCGACCATGGCACACAATTCTTCAAACGTAGCCCTGGTTAGTTGAAAGTGCTTCACCCACAGATCATAGTTAAAGTGGGTCCTCACAATCCCCCAGAACTGTTTTGAGTGTGGGCGAATTGGAATAGCCATTTGAGCCCTTATTATGTGAACTATTGCACTTATTATGTGACGTCTCCAGGCAACATTTAATATCATAATGTACAATTGCTTTGTTACAGCAAATACAACTCTCCCCGAAGCAAAGAGGTCGTTCAGCTGCTCCATGGCAAAAAGGCGGGCTTCCTCAAGATAATGTGCATTTACAGTTCAAAGAAACATGCAATATTTCGCATTTTCTTTAGTCTAATTTTCAGAAATGCACATTAAAAATGCTAAACTTTTTTATGGAAACCCAGCTAGTGAGGAGATTGAGAACATAGGATCACTCCTGTTATAATCAATGAAGCTATTCAATAAAGCTGTCTGCGTGACCGGTGGACAATGCAAGGATTTTTTTTTTTTTTTTTTTTTTTTTTTTTTTTGTGTTCCTAATTTGTAAGTCATTTTGGATAAAAGCGTCTACTAAATTACTAAATGTAATAGTAAATGACTTGCGCAGCTTCATTCATTATAATGGGAGCAATCTATAGTCACTTTTAGAGCTCTACCTATCAAACTTATAATTATTTGCTATAAATGTCATGCTACAGTTGTTAGTATTGCATGAATCCAGCCATCACGCTTCAATGAAGCGGTTCATGTGTCCACTTTCCATTGCTTTTTAGGAGATCTAAGCACTTGAATTTCCGTTAGTTCCAGGCATCCAGGGAGCATCCAGCCACCGAACAACATGGTCCACATTTTAATAATGACATTTTATGAGAATCGTGTTAAAGTCACTATGAATGAAGCACCTCCCACTGCTGTTTTGAATGAGAGTGCGATCCATTCAGAAGTGTCCATCCCTGTTCCCTTTGAAGACTTTACCATGCACTCTGAGATCTTTGAAAGGCTAAATAAGGGTCATTCAGAAATCAAAGTCATTTTTATTGGAAATTCTGTTTGAAGCAATCTGACAGCATGACTATAATGATTGTTCTCCCTTTAAAGTGCCCTTTGGAGGGTGATTTATCCTATTTGGAATGCAGTCTGAGTTCGAAAACAAGCAGGAAATATTCAAGGAAAAAAAAGACATCACTTCCTTTAACCATCTTGTAATGGTCTATAAAGAAAATCTCAAGACATAAACTAGATTTGAACAATTTCTGGAGAAAATGTGAATAGTGCGTGCATGTGCTAATTGCACAACCGCAATGCTAGGGTGCTGTAAGTTCATTTTTTGTGTCGCTACGTGGCTGCTTGTGTGTTATGGATGGTAGCTAGTACATTTCTAGGTGGTTGCTGTGGTGCTCTGAGTGGTTGCCAGGTGGTTGCTTACTCGCTCAAGTCAAAAGAGCCCACCCCCAAGTCTCTATGACATACTGTCCCCAGAAATGGCTCAGATACAGTATCTCCTTCAGTGTTAGTCTATTGGATAAGTTGATCCGTTTTACCATCCGCCAGGTAAAAAATGTAAGTCTGATTGCATAGAAAATTAATAGACATGTCCATAGAACAAGTTACACACCAAAGTTTAATATTTGGTGTTAGGGATTTGTTCCAATCCCTAACCCTATGTATAAGCGATAATAATAGTGTTCCCTATCTGTCACTCACTCGACGTTGGTGTCGATGTAGTGACACTAGGGGTCACTCTTGGGAGCCCGAGACACCTCTGGTCTTTGATAAAAGGCCAATGAAAATTGGCGAGTGGTATTTGCATGCCACTCCCCCGAACATACGGGTATAAAAGGAGCTGGTATGCAACCACTCATTCAGATTTTCTCTTTGGAGCCGAACGGTCATGCTCATTGAGCTGAATACTACTGTTCATTCACCTGCTGGATCTGACGGCGCATTTCAGTGGCTTCTCCCTCCTCTGCACTGGTGCACTGCAGAGAACGCCCCTGGGCGCTTCGGCAGAAAAACTAGAGAGTATATTTTCTGAAAGAGCATTTTTCCCCTCTAAAAGAGTATATATTTCTCTAAAAGAGCGCACACACGGAACGTCTTTTTAAAGACGCGTCTTTTTAAAGATGCTTTTCCGATTGTGTGTTATTCCTGGTTGTGCTCGTTATCTCTCGCCTTCTAACGGTCACGATCACTGTCTTTCGTGTCTGGGCACTGCTCACGCGGAGACAGCGTTCGTGGATGGTCACATTCTCATTGCGAGAATGTGTCCATGGCAACGTTGCGGTCGCGGCTCGCCTTCGTAAAGAAGCGAGCCACCCCAGAGGCTCCCGCCTCGGTCCTTTTACCCACGGGTTTGAGGCCAGCGCGGCTAGCACTGGGGGCGATTTGGGGACCCCAATGGGACCGCCTCCGCCGGGTATCCCCCAGCGGAACTCCCATTCCCCAGCACGCTCGTCTGCCCCAATCGGGCTTCCAGGTGAGTCCGCCGGCTCGTCTCACGGCGAGTTCGACCTCTTATTCGGAGCCCGCGAAAGTGATGAGCTCTCGAGCGCAGCATCGGAGAGCGGGCTCGTCCAGTCGGAAGCCTCGGCTGGGCTCCTCCCTTCGGGGTCGATCGCCCAGTCACAGGCTGACGCGGAGATGACGACATGCTTTCCCGGACAGCCGCGAGCGTCGGTTAGAGTGGATTTCACCGCTCTTCCCTGAACCCTCGTGGCTCTGTGATTGGTTCCTGGGCTCGCGGCGCCGCTCAAAGCCACGCCCCGCCCCGTTCCTTTCTTCCCGGAAGTGCATGAAGAGCTGACAAGATCGCGGGAGGCACCTTTTACTGCCCGGTCCCGATCTTTTCAGCTTCCCCGCTCTCACTACCCTCGATGGTGGGGCGGCCAAGGGTTATTCGGCAATCCCCCGGTGGATAAAGGCGCTCGCGGTGCACCTATGCCCGCAGAGCGCCGCCACCTGGCGTGGGTGCCCAAAGCCCCCGTCCAAGGCCTGTAGGTTTACGTCGTCTCTGACGGTCAAAGCCTACGGCGCTGCTGGACAAGCCGCCTCCGCCCTGCACGCCATGGCTCTCCTGCAAGTCCGCCAAGGCGCTAAAGGAACTGCACGAGGGTAGTTCCGCCCCGGGATTGATGCAGGAACTGCGCTCGGAGACCGACCTCGCTCTCCGAGCGACGGAGGTCACGGCGCGGTCTCCCGGGTGGACAATGGCCACACTAGTGGTCCAGGAGCGCCACCTTTGGCTCAACCTGGTCGAGATGGGTGAGGCCGACAGGACACGATTCCTTGCTGCCCCCATTTTCCAGGCGGGCCTATTCGGCGACACTGTCGAGGACTTTGCCCAGCAGTTCTCGATTTTAGAGCAGTAGATGGATGCTAGCCGGCTTGTCCTGCCCCGGCGTGGCTCAAGATCCCCCCATCTACTCATCGCTGAGGGCGTCCCCCTGCGGTGACTGCACCGGCTCCGCTGCAGCCCGCCCCTCCGGCCCGGCCCCGGCGTGGAGCCCACCGCAGGAAGCCGACGCCACCCGTCTCACAGCCGGCACCGAAGAACCCACGGAGGTCTTCGAAGCGCCCCTGAGACGGGCGACCCAGGGACAACGAAACCCTCTGCTCTGGAGCTGGTAAGCAGATCTTCTTTTTGTTACCTTTTGCATTTAATTGCGCTGCATGCCCAAGTGGCTGCAGTACTCAAGAGCTCCGCAAGAGTGGTTTCCTTGTTCACTGGGTCACATATTCGGTGTGTACGGCTGGCATCACGACCACCGTCCACCACTACATTTGGCAGGTTGGCGCTCCAGCGGTGGTCTCCCGCCCTGAGCGCCCAGCGGTGGCACAAATCTGCCCCCGATGTGACAGTCTCCATGGGTCATGAGGACAGGCCTCTTCCTCCCCCGTCCCAGGCTGTTCCGGGGGTGGTCACAAGGAGCCAGGTAAGTGCTTCGATGTCCTCGGACTCAGCACGGCCACGATGTGGTGTGGCACCTCAAGCTCTGCCCCGCCACGAGGCCCCACCCGCCGGTACATCCGATGACGTTGTCCCTTTGGTCCCCCTTGCGCGGAACTCGGGTGCATGGCTTGCGCTTTCCAGTCCGTCGCGAGGGCTGGTCCGGACCGTCCGACTCGGCTGCACGATTCACTTCGCTGGGCATCCGCCCAGGTCCAGCGGTGTCCACTTCACCTTGGTGAAAGATGGAAACGCTGCTACCTTGCGCGGAGATCGCTACCCTCCTACGGAAGGACGCGATAGAACCTGTCCCTCCAGCCGAGATGAAGAGGGGGTTTTACAGCCCCTACTTCATTGTACCGAAAAAAGGCGGTGGGTTGCGGCCAATCTTGGACCTGCGAGTACTGAACCGGGCCTTACACAGACTCCCGTTCAAGATGCTGACGCAAAGACGCATTCTAGCGAGCGTCCGGCATCAAGATTGGTTCGCGGCGGTAGACCCGAAGGATGCGTACTTTCACGTCTCGATCCTTCCTCGACACAGACCCTTCCTGCGGTTTGCGTTCGAGGGTCAGGCGTATCGGTACAAGACCTCCCTTTCGGCCTGTCCCTGTCTCCTCGCGTCTTTACGAAGATCGCAGAGGCTGCCCTTGCCCCGTTAAGGGAGGTGGGCATTCGCATTCTCAACTATCTCGATGACTGGCTAATCCTAGCTCACTCTCGAGACGTGTTGTGCGCACACAGGGACCTGGTGCTCTCACACCTCAGCCGACTAGGGCTTCGGGTCAGCTGGGAAAAGAGCAAGCTCCTCCCGGTTCAGAGCATCTCTTTTCTCGGTTTGGAGTTGGACTCAGTCTCCTTGACGGCGCACCTTACGAACGAGCGCGCCCAGTTGGTGCTGGCCTGTTTGAAGGCGTTCAAACAGAAAACAGCGGTTCCACTGAAACATTTTCAGAGGCTCCTGGGGCATATGGCGTCCTCAGCGGTGGCCACCCCGCTCGGGTTGATGCATATGAGGCCGCTTCAGCACTGGCTCCAGACTCGAGTCCCGAGACGGGCATGGCGCCACGGGACACACCGCGTGGCCATTACGTCGGTCTGTCACCGTCTTTTCAGCCCTTGGACCGACCTCTCGTTTCCACGAGCAGGTGTTCCGCTAGAACTGGTCTCCAGGCGCGTCGTGGTCACGACAGACGCCTCCAAAATGGGCTGGGGCGCTGTTGGCAACGGGCACGCAGCTGCCGGCCTCTAGACGGGTCCGCAGCTGCGTTGGCACATCAACTGCCTCGAGTTACTGGCAATTCTGCTCGCCCTGCGGAGGTTCCGGCCGTTGATCCAGGGCAAGCACGTGCTAGTTCGGACAGACAGCACGGCAGCGGTAGCATATGTCAAAGGCGGTCTGCGCTCCCGCTGTATGTCATAACTCGCCCGCCGTCTCCTCCAACGGAGTTAGCAGCACCAAGTCGCTGCAAGCCACTCACATCCCGGGCAACCTCAACACTTCGGCGGACGCGCCGTAACAACAGGTTACCCTCAAGGGAGAGTGGAGACTCCACCTTCAGGTGGTCCAGCTGATTTGGAGTCGATTCAGTCAGGCACAGGTGCACCTGTTCGCCTCCCAAGAATCCTCCCACTGCCCGCTCTAGTACGCCCTCACCGAGGCCTTCCTCGGCATAGACGCGCTGGCACACAGCTGGTCCCCTGGCATTCGCAAATATGCGTTTTCCCCAGTGAGCCTGCTCGCACAGACCCTGTGCAAGGTCAGGGAGGACGAGGAGAAGGTCGTCCTGGTAAGCACCCTACTGGCCCGCCCAGACGTGGTGCTCGGACCTCACGCTCCTCGTGACAGCTCCCCCGGGCAAATTCCCCTGAGAAAGGCCCTTCTTTCTCAGGGAAGGGGCACCATCCGGCACCCGCGCCCAGACCTCTGGAATCTCCATGTCTGGCCCCTGGACGGGACGCGGAAGACCTAAGCTGTCTCCCACCTGCGGTGGTAGACACGTTCACTCAGGCTAGGGCTCCCTCTACGAGGCGCCTGTATGCCTTTAAGTGGTGTCTGTTCGCTAAGTGGTGTTCTTCCCATCAGGAAGACCCCCAGAGGTGCGCAGTCAGATCAGTGCTTTCCTTCCTGCAAGAGAGGTTGGAAGGGAGGCTGTCCCCTTCCACCTTGAAGGTGTATGTTGCTGCCATAGCAGCACACCATGACGCAGTCGACGGTGAGTCCTTAGGGAAGCATGATCTGATCATCAGGTTCCTAAGAGGCGCCAGGAGGCTGAATCCCTCCAGGCCATGCCTTGTTCCCTCATCGGACCTCTGTAGTTTTTCAGGGTCTACAGGGAGCCCCCTTTGAGTTTTGCAGTCAGCCGGGCTTAAGGCACTCTCCTTGAAGACTGCCCTCCTAACTGCGCTCACTTCCATCAAGAGGGTAGGTGACCTGCAAGCGTTCTCTGTCAGCGAAACGTGCCTGGAGTTCGGTCCGGGCTATTCTCACGTGATCCTGAGACCCCCGACCGGGCTATGTGCCCAAGGTTCCCACCACTCCTTTTAGAGACCAGGTGGTGAACCTGCAAGCGCTGCCCCAGGAGGAGGCAGACCCAGCCCTGGCGTTGCTGTGTCCAGTGCGCGCTTTGCGCATCTATTTGGATCACACGCAGAGCTTTAGACTCTCTGAGCAGCTCTTTGTCTGCTTCGGTGCACAGCGGAAAGGAAGCGCTGTCTCCAAGCAGAGGATCGCCCACTGGCTCATTGACGCCATAACTATGGCATGTCTCGCCCAAAACATGCCGCCCCCGGTAGGGCTACGAGCCCATTCTACTCGTGGTGTAGCGGCTTCTTGGGCCCTGGCCAGAGGTGCCTCTCTAACAGACATTGCAGAGCAGCGGGCTGGGCAACACCCAACACCTTTGCAAGGTTCTACAACCTCCGGGTGGAACCGGTTTCGTCCCAGGTAGTGGCACGCAACACAAGTGGATAAGCCCGGGATAGCCGGCCGGGTGTATCGCTTGCACATAGCGCCTTCCACCTCCTTTTGAGCTGAAGATGTGCGCTGTTAATTCCCAGTAGTGTTCACAAAGGTTGTTCCCTGGTTGACTTCCTCCGAGCCCTGTGGCAGTCGAGTTTTCGGAGAGACTCGCTGCCGGCCCAGTACACGCGCTAACTAAGAGCCCGGTTATGGGGTAGGTGCTCCGCATGTGGCGGTTCCCTGTAAGGCTAACCCCATGCGATCTATATCTTCCGCTAGTTCGTTTCCCTACTGGCAAACTGCGTCTTCCTTGGGCAGAGCCCCTCAGTCTCCATGTTGTAGTAACTCCTCCCCCATTGGGTAGGATCTACCTTGAAGGCTCTCCACATGGTTGGAAAGACCATGTGATGTATTCTTCCACTTAAATATCCCCCCTCTCTTGGGGCGAGGTGTGGTCTCCGCGGTGTCCTCCCCTTGGGAGGGACACCCCCCGACTAGACCTGGCGGCCCAGTCGGATAATCCCCCTTCTTTTTTAGGGAGTGGAAAAAGAGAAGGGGAAAGAGGCCATGACTGGGTTAAGCCTGTCTCTATCTCTGGGTAGTCGACTTGTCCCCAAAAAGGGCCGTTCGACACTCATAACTGTGTTGGGGGAGGTTACGTGTCGACCTGGTGTGCTGGCTATGAGGCACACAGCAAGTCTGCCCACCACACACCGCCAGTTCACGTAACACAGTTCAGCCTTGTGGCGTTTTGTATAGGGACCCCTAGTGTCACTACATCGACACCAACGTCGAGTGAGTGACAGATAGGGAACGTCATGGTTACTGGTGTAACCTCCGTTCCCTGATGGAGGGAACGAGACGTTGGTCCCTCCTGCCACAACGCTGAACTACCCGCTGAAATGGCCGGACCTTATATCGGCTCCTCAGCATAAAACCTGAATGAGTGGTTGCATACCAGCTCCTTTTATACCCATATGTCCGGGGAAGTGGCATGCAAATACCACTCGCCAATTTTCATTGGCCTTTTATCAAAGACCAGAGGTGTCTCGGGCTCCCAAGAGTGACCCCTAGTGTCACTACATCGACACCAACGTCTCGTTCCCTCCATCAGGGAACGGAGGTTACACCAGTAACCATGAAGATGCTTGCCCTAGTGAACACAAAGACAAGTCTATTATACTTTTCTTGTTTGTTTGTTTTTTAGGAACCAAGTGTGAAAACATCTTTTAAGCAATAAAACTATGATTTCTGACATGTCCGATGAAGGAACATTATTAGACAGGAAAGAAGAGAGAATTGGTAAATTGGCCTAGCACAGCTTGCCAGAGGAAGATTTTCTGTCACCACTTTGTTTCCAGAGCGAACTGGCGTTAATTCAAGGCCTAGTACATGCTCAGCTAGAAAGGTTTTCAAGGTGCAGGGCCCAGCGCTGAGAGGGACTTTTCAATATATTTTGTGAGTGTAAGGAAGCAAAGTGGAATGATAGCTCTCGAGGGAACTGCCCTTAAGCTGTGTTTCTATAAATATTAATCAGGCCCACAAGCCTGCCTGGAAGGTGGCTCAGCGGTTTTGACTTTGGTTTTTGTGTCATTGACTGCTTCAATGTGACAAGCTGTGAAGGGAGAGATGAGATGACATTTAGTGACACGTCTCAATTCTGTTCTAATTTCTTGACTCAAATTGCAAATGGCACTCGTAACTGCTGACCTAAAAAGAAAAATTTATATATAGGGCTCTATTTTCGTGAGCGCACAAAAGTGCAGCACTACGCGCAACCACTGTGTGCTACGCTTTATCCGACTTTCGTGAGAGCACTAATTCTAAGCGCAATTATCATGCGGGCACAAAGAGCAAGTGGGTGTGGGTGGAAGTGTTTGCAATATCTGTGGGTGTATGCGCAAAAACTGTGGATGTATTGTATGCTTATGAAGTGGGGCATAACGCGACTTGCTATTTTCCTGAGAAATAGGTAATTGTAATAAGACGTTTCAGTACCATGTCTGTTTTTCAAGTCTAAATTCAGTTCCTGCATGTGCAATTTGGAGATTCCACCAACAGGTGGTAATAAAAATGAAAATGAAAATATAGTGGAACATCAAATTATGTCCCTGACAAATACAGTTGCAGCTGTTTTATGAATCAAAATGTATGACATTTGTGTTACACTATCTATAGATCATGGTTTATTTTTCAATTGTTTGACTTTGAATTTAGATATATTTTTAATTAAACAAATTTGTGTTTCAATAAATTAATTACATTTTTCAAAATCAGCCAGTAGTGTACATACAAATCCTGATGAGAATCAAATTTTCCATGAGTGTAAAAGAAGCGTGTCACTGTCATAAAAATATGCCTGACATTCAACAAGTATAGAGTTAATGCACAAAAGAACATAAGTCCACATTTCTATTCTTCTAATTCATTGCATACAGGCAATTTACACCACCAAATTCTTATTAATGTGCTGTCTTTGTCTATATCGCTGGTTCTTGACAGTGAATCAACTATATAGGAAGCAGACGCTGCAATAAACGTAGAAGAACCTCTGATTAAATTGCACTTGACCCAGCCCATTAGTGCTTTGTGTGCGCAATTTCGCCAAGCCCATTTGCACCTAGACTTAGCGCATGCTTGCACTCTGGCACTCTTAAAATAGGGCCCATAAAGTAACTTAGCGATAGCTGCTAATATTTCTATTCACACAGCCTAAATTCAGAATATTTAGTGGATGTTAATGGTGAATCGCTAAAGCAAGAATCACTATTATTATTGTGATTACTTTTCTTTTTTATTTAATTTTTTTTTTTTTTTTACAAACCACTAACCCTGAGCTTTGAACATGCAGGTCATCCTGCACCGTTTGTGCTATGGACAGAAATGATACCTCAAATCATGCAGCTTGTTGAGGAGAGGTTTTTATTTTAATCTATTATAGACAATAAAATTGTCAGAAAATACCATACAATTACATTGAAGGAGGGACCCCAGCCATATCAAAGGACCAGAGTATCATAGGGACTAGGCTCTTTTGACTTGAGCCAGTAAGCAACAACCCATAACACCATAGCAACACCCTAGCAACCACCCAGAACACCATAGCAACTACATATGCATTGCCCTGCAACCACCACATATATTCTATTTTCTTCAGAATCTGTAAAACCTTTTTTTTTTTTCTATTTTGTAAATGCCACACCATGATGAAATATAACTGATTTAAAATATATTTACATTTTATAAGACAGTCGGCTTTGTTAATGCAACACACGGAGTATACAATTCTACAATGAATTTGGCCTTAAGAAGAGATACGTCTTTTTCACAAATATATATATTGACTGCATCTTATTAAAATGTTTATTTTCAAAGAGCTTTTCAGTACAGAATTCACAAACAGCAGCACTGAACTGAATACAGACTTTGTAATTTTAAAAACAGAAGCATTTAGGATTAAACAAGCAAACAAACTTTAATTGAGCTACAACCTGCTTTAGTGAGAAACTGGACTTGACTAACAGAAGCCAAATTTCTCTTAATTTAACAAACTTAATTCAAAGGGAAAATAAGTTTATTTTTCTTACCCAATTTAAGCATAAACATCTTTTGTAAAACTGTGTTTTTTATTTTCTGGAAAACAAGGTACAAATACTGATTAAGAAAAACATAATTACAAATAATTATATATATATATATATATATATATATATATATACAGCTGAAGTCAGAAGTTTACATACACTTTTTAACATTATTTAACTATTAATAGTAGCAAACTATAGTTTTGGCCAGTCGTTTAGGACATCTACTTTGTGCATGACACGATTTTTTTTCCCGATTAATTTATCCAACAATTTTTTAAAGACAGACTGTTTCACTTGATCATTGATCATCACAATTCCAGTGGGTCAGAAGTTTACATACACTGTTAACTGTGCCTTTATGCAGCTTGGAAAATTCAAGAAAATTATGTCAAGCCTTTAGACAATTAACCAGTTTGCTTCTGATAGGAGGATTACTGAATTGGAGGTGTACCTGTGGATGCATTTTAAGGCCTACCTTCAAACTCAGTGCCTCTTTGCTTGACATCATGGGAAAATCAAAAGAAATCAGCCAAGACCTCAGAAAACAAATTGTGGACCTCCAAAAGTCTTGTTCATCCTTGGGAGTAATTTCCAAATGCCTGAAGGTACTATGTTCATCTGTACAAACAATAGTACACAAGTATAAACACCATGGGACCACGCAGCTATCATACTGCTCAGGGAAGGAGACTCATTCTGTCTCCTAGAGATGAACGTAATTTGGTGCGAAAAGTGCAAATCAATCCCAGAACAACAGCAAAGGACCTTGTGAAGATGCTGGAGGAAACTGGTAGACAAGTATCTATATCCACAGTAAAACAAGACCTATATCAACATAACCTGAAAGGCTGCTCAGCCAGGAAGAAGCCAATGCTCCAAAACTGCCATAAAAAAGCCAGACTACAGTTTGCAAGTATGCATGGGGACAAAGATCTTACTTTTTGGAGAAATGTCCTATGGTCTGATGAAACAAAAAATTAACTGTTTGGTCATAATGACCATCATTATTTTTCAAGGAAAAAGGGTGAGGCTCGCAAGCCGAAGAACACCATCCCAACCGTGAAGCATGGGAGTGGCAGCATCATGTTGTGGGGGTGCTTTGCTGCAGGAGGGACTAGTGCACTTCACAAAATAGATGGCATCATGATGAAGGAAAGTTATGTGGATATATTGAAGCAACATCTCAAGACAAGAAGGAAGTTAAAGCTCGTTCGCAAATGGGTCTTCCAAATGGACAGTGACCCCAAGCATACCTCCAATGTTGTGACAAAATGGCTTAAGGCAACAAAGTCAAGGTACTGGAGTGGCCATCACAAAGCCCTGACCCCAGTCCGATAGAAAATTTGTAGGCAGAACTGAAAAAGCATGTGCAAGCAAGGAGGCCTACAAACCTGACTCAGTTACACCAGTTCTATCGGGAAGACTTGCAGACTTGAGTGAAATTCAAAATGACATTTATTTGATGAATATAAAACAGAAAATGTAATGTCTCTCTTTGGCGTAAGCCCCGTCTGGCGGTCCGAAGAAGTTGAACTCGGAACCGTCATATCATGCCGGAGATAGGAGGCAGGGGTGAGGAGCCTACCCCTGTGCAGGTCAGGACTCGACTGGTGGTGGTGGGGTGGTGGAAGTTGCCGTGTTAGCACAACTGAAACAGCAATTTGATAGAATATGAGCAGACTTATAAAGCAATGGCTTACATGTGATTGGCTAGGAGTTACCTAGCTAATGGTGCGATGATGTACAGCTGCTAGTCTTCCCGCTAGAACTACGCTGTGCTTACATTTCTATCAGGAAGACTTGAGTGAAATTCAAGAAGACATTTATTTGATGAATATAAAACAGAAAATGTAATGTCTCTCTTTGGCATAAGCCAAATGTCTGGTGGTCCGAAGAAGTTGTACTCGGAACCGTCATATCCTGCCGGAGATAGGAGGCAGGGGTGAGGAGCCTACCCCAAAAGAGAGAGAAAGTAGAATACTACCCCCAAAAGAGAAGATCCAGTCAGGTACAGACCAGGTCTTGTGTTAGGTGTTCATTCTGGAGAAGAGAGGAAAAAAGAGAGAGATGTGAACACCTAGATTTGACATGGTGCATGATATCTCTGGCATGGTTGTGCAATACCTTTGCAATAGGAAAAGCCATGCATTTTTTTTTTTTTTCTTCCTCCTTGATTATTTTTTTATTTAAGTTTAATTTTATCCTTGTCCTTAAGTGCGATTTTGGGTTCTCCGTTGAGGAGCCCCTGGTTGTGCAGAATCTTTGCTAAAGACGAACAACGTGGTATGAGGCCAGCGTTGTTGTGCAGTATCTTTGTTTTAAAGATATACAACATTTGATTATGAAAACCCTCCGACGAGGGAAGAGTTGTTAGAGGTATCTTTGCCGAAAGATGAACAACGTAGCGTAAAGCCATACAGTAATGGTGACGTTGTGTGCAATCCCTTCGTTGAAAGAAAACAACATTTGATTATGAACCCTCTGGCGAGGGCAGACATTGTTTGATGGTTATCTTTGGCAAAAGGTGAACAACATGCATAAAGCCATACGATAATTGCGACGTTGCGTGCAATACCCTTCGTTGAAAGATATCCCATGAGGCTCGAGCCCTCCAACGAGGGTGGCAGTTGTTTATTGGTTATCTTTGCCAAGGTTAACAGCATACATAAAGCCATATGATAATGGCAATGTTGTTGTGCAATACCCTGTTGAAAGATATCCCATGATAGTGTGAGCTTTCCGGCGAGGGCGAACTGGCTTGTGCAATACCTTTGCAAAGGAAACCATGCTTGAGATTATGGAAGACCTGGTGAGGAGGATAGACAGTTATGCGTTATCCTTGTGAAACGATGGACATGCTTGAATTGAATCATTGTGTAGGGAAAGATGTGATGAGAGAGTGCCACCAATCACCACCAGACAGGTATGAAAACGTATGGCTGATGGAGAGTTGAGCTTGTTTGATGATTTGGGTTAGGTCGAATATATTTCAGATAGGGTGAGGAAGACTAGCGGCCGAGCATCTTGACATTGGACTCCAGTATACCTCGAAGAGCAGCAGTAGTACCTGCTCAGATGCGAAAAGAGTGCCCCAAGAAGACATGAGGGGAGAGACCACAAAGTTTTAGGGTAGCTGTGAGGTGGTTTCTGAACCAGTAGTGTGACAGGGGGGCTAGGGATGGAGTGATGAATAGGGGAGGAAATTTGAAATGTCTAGTGTGAAAGCAAAAGGAAATGAACACGCACACTGGGAGATCAGAATGGAAAATAGGGAGTAATGTGTGACTGGCAGAAGGAGGTATAGTGAGCCCAGGCGGAGTTGTAGGAAGTGAGTGTGGACCGGGCAAGTCTTTTCTGCATTTACATTGAAAAACCCAGGAATGTGTCTGGCTGAGATAATGAAGTTGCAGGAAATGCTCTGCCATGTCAGACGTCTCATAAGGGAGATGAGGCTAGAGGAGGACCGGCCTTATTTTTATTTTATTTATTTATTTATTTATTTTTGTGAAAAGGAAATGCCATTTTAGTGATTTAATAGCTGTGACCAGAAGAGGAGGTCCCAGCCGTCATCGATTGATATGATGTAGGAAAGGTTGTCTACGGAATGGGCTAGTGTGAGGAGGCGGGAAACTAAGAAGCGGCCTTGAGGAATGATGCGCATGGCAAAATTGAGGTGGCCTAATAGGGACAGGAGCGGCACACACAGAACGTCTTTTTAAAGATGCCTTTCCATTTGTGTGTTATTCCTGGTTGCGGTCATTATCTCTCCGCTTCTGACGGCCACGATCGCTGTCTTATGTGTCTGGGAACTGCCCACATGGAGACATCGTTCGTGGATGAGTCATGTCCACATTGTGAGAACATGACCATGGCAACGTTGTGGTCGTGGCTTGCTTTCATAAGAAAGCAAGCCACCCCAGTGTCTCTCCGCACCGGTCCTTCTACCTACGGGTTTGAGGCCACGTCGGTTAACACTGGGGGTGATTTGGGGACATTAATGGGACCATCTCCGCCGGGTATCCCCCCACGGACCTCCTATTCCCCAGCACGCTCGCTTGCCCCGATCGGGCTCTCGCACGAGGCCGCCGGCTCGTCTCAGCGTGAGTTCGACTTCTCGTTCGGAGCTCGGGAAGAAGATGAGATATCGAGCACAGCATCGGAGTGCGGGCTCATCCAGTCTGACGCAGAGGCTTCAGCTGGGCTTCCTCCTTTGGGAACGGTCGCCCAGTCCTACACCGATGCAGAAATGATGGAAATGCTTTCCCGGGGGGCAGCGAGCATCGGGCTAGAATGGAACCCTCCACTCTCCCCTGAACCCTCGTGGCTTTACGATTGGTTCCTGGGCCCCATTCCTTTCTTCCCAGAAGTGCATGAGGAGCTGACAAGATCATGGGAGGCACCTTTTACTACCCGGTCCCGGTCTTTCAGCTCCCCCACTCTCACTACCCTCGATGGTGGAGCGGCCAGGGGGTATTCGTTGATCCCCCAGGTGGATAAGGCGCCCATAGCTCCCGTCCAGGGCCTGTAGGTTTATGTCGTCCCTGACGACTGTGGCCTGCGGTGCCGCTGGACAAGCCGCCTCCGCCCTGCATGCCATGGCTCTCCTGCAAGTACACCAAGCCAAGGCGCTAAAAGAACTGCACGAGGGTAGTTCTGACCCGGGATTGATGCAGGAACTGCGCTCAGCGACCGACCTCGCTCTCCAGGCGATGAAGGTCACAGCGCGGTCTCTTGGGCAGGCGATGTACACCCTGGTGGTCCAGGAGCCCCACCTTTGTCTCAACTTGGTCGAGATGGGAGAGGCAGACAAGGCACGGTTCCTTGACGAGGGCCGGGAGGAGAATCTTTTGTCGCCGCATGCCCAGGAGGCTGCGGCACCCAAAAGCCTGACAAAAGAATGGTTCCTTCATCTCCTGGGTCACATATCTGGTGCGCATGGCCGTCATCACGACCACCGTCCACCGTTCTATTGATTCCTCCTCCCCCCTCCTCGGCCAATCTTATGGTGGGTGGCAGGAGCCAGGTAAGTGCTTCAATGTCCCTGGACTCAGCACGGCCACAGGGCTTGAGTCCCCTCGACATGGCACCTCGAGCTCTACCCCGCCGTGAGACCCCACCCGCCGGTACGTCCGACGTGATCATTCCCTTGGTCCCCCTTGCCTGGAGCTTGGGCGCATGGCTCGCGCTTTCCAACCCATAGCAATGGCTGACCCGGACCGTCCGACCCGGCTACGCGATTCAGTGCGCCAGGCACCCGCCCAGGTTCAGCAGTGTCCGCTTCACCTCGGTGTAGGGCGAGAATGCCGCTACCTTGCGTGCGGAGATCGCTACCCTTCAGCGCAAGGGTGCGATAGAGCCTGTCCCTCCAGCCGAGATAAAGAAAGGGTTCTACAGCCCTTACTTCATCGTACCAAAGAAAGGAGGTGGGTTGCAACCAATCCTGGACCTGTGAGTACTGAACCGGGCTTTGCACAGACTCCAGTCCAAGATGCTGACATAAAAACGCACTCTAACGAGCGTCCAGCATCAAGATTGGATTGCAGCGGTAGACCTGAAGGATGTGTACTGCCACGTCTTGGTCTTACCACGACACAGACCCTTCCTGCAGTTTGCCTTCGAAGGCCAGGCATACCAGTACAAGGTCCTCCCCTTCGGCCTCTCCTTGTCCCCTCGCGTCTTCACGAAGGTCGCAGAGGCAGCCCTTTCCCCACTAAGGGAAGTGGGCATCCGCATCCTCAACTATCTCGATGACTGGCTAATCCTAGCTCACTCTCAAGAGTTGCTGTGCGCACACAGGGACTTCGTGCTCCGGCACCTCAGCCGACTGGGGCTTCAGGTCAACTGGGAAAAGAGCAAGCTCTCCCCGGTTCAGAGCATCTCTTTTCTGAGTTTGGAGTTAGACTCAGTCTCGATGACAGCGCGCCTCATGAACGAGAGCATGCAGTGGGTGCTGAACTCTCTGAAGGTGTTCAGACAGAGGATGGCGGTTCCACTGAAACTTTTTCAGAGGCTCCTGGGGAGTGGTGGTGGCGTAGTAGGCTAAAGCACATAACTGGTAATCAGACTGTAAGTCGCTTTGGATAAAAGCATCTGACAAAATGCATAAATGTAAATGTAAATGCATATGGCATCCTCAGCGGCGGCCACACCGCTTGGGTTGATGCATATGAGACCGCTTCAGCACGGGCAGGGGTTCCCCTAGAGCAGGTCTCCAGGCACACAGCCGCCGGCTCCTGGACTGTCCCGCGGCTGCGTTGGCACATCAACTGCCTAGAGTTGTTGGCAATACTGCTCGCCCTGCAGAGGTTCTGGCCGTTGATCCAGGGCAAGCACATGTTGGTCTGGACAGACAACACAGTGACGCTAGCATACATCAACCATCAAGGTGGTCTATGCTCCCGTTGAATTTCACAACTCGCCCACCGTCAGAGTCAGCAGCACCTCAAGTCACTACGAGCCACACACATCCCGGGTGACCTCAACACCACAGCGGACGTGCTGTCATGTCAGGTTACACTCAGGAGAGAGTGGAGATTCCACCCTCAGGTGGTCCAGCTGATTTGGAGTCGATTCGGTCGAGCACAGGTAGACCTGTTTGCTTCCCGGGAATCCTCCCACTGCCCGCTTTGGTACGCCCTGACCGAGCTGGCCCCCTGGACTACGCAAATATGCGTTTCCCCCAGTGAGCCTACTTGCACAGACCCCGTGCAAGGTCAGGGAGGATGAGGAGCAAGTTGTCCTATTAGCAACCTACTGGCCCACCCAGACGTGGTTCTCAGATCTCACTCTCCTCGCAACAGCACCCCCCCTGACGAATTCCCCTGAGGAAGGACCATCTGGCACCTGTGACCAGACCTCTGGAATCTCCACGTCTGGCCCCTGGACGGGACATGGAAGGCCTAAGTGGCCTACCACCCACGGTGGTAGACACGATCACTCAGGCTAGGGCTCCCTCTACGAGGCGCATGTATGCCTTGAAGTGGCGTCTGTTCGCTAAGTGGTGTTCTTCCCGACGTGAAGACCCCCAGAGATGCGCAGTTGGATCGGTGCTTTCCTTCCTGCAGGAGAGGCTGGAGGGGTGGCTGTTCCCCTCCACCTTGAAGGTGTATGTAGCCGCTATTTCGGCTCATCACGATGCAGTAGATGGTAAGTATTTGGGGAAGCACGACTTGATCATCAGGTTCCTGAGAGGCGCTAGGAGGTTGAAACCCTCCAGACTGTACCTCGTCCCCTCATGGGACCTCTCTGTAGTCCTTTGGTGTCTACAGGGAGCTAACTTTGAGCCCTTGGAGTCAGCTGAGCTTAAGGCACTCTCTTTGAAGACTGCCCTCCTGACTGCGCTCACTTCCATCAAAAGGGTAGGGGACATGCAGTCGTTCTCTGTCAGTGAATTGTGCCTGGAGTTCAGTCCGGGTTACTCTCACGTGATCCTGAGACCCCGACTGGGCTATGTGCCCAAGGTTCCCACGACCCCTTTTAAGGATCAGGTGGTGAACCTGCAAGCGCTGCCCCAGGAGGAGGCAGACCCAGCCTTGGTGTTGCTGTGTCCGGTGCGAGCTTTATGCATCTATTTGGATCACACGCAGAGCCTTAGAAGCTCCAAGCAGCTCTTTGTCTGCTTTGGTGGATAGCGGAAAGGAAGCACTGTCCCCAAACAAAGGATCACCCACTGGGTCATTGACGCCATCGTGATGGCATATCAGGCTCAGGATGTGCCATCCCCTCCGGGGTTACAAGCCCACTCTACCAGGAGTGCGCCTCTTTGGCAGACATCTGTAGAGCAGCGGGCTGGGCAACACCCAACACCTTTGCGAGGTTCTACAATCTCCGGGTTGAGCCGGTCTCGTCCCGTGTATTGGCAGGCATGAGCAGGTGAGTTCCGGGACAGCTGGCCAGGTGTACCACTTGCACATAGCACCTTACCCCTCCCTTGAGGTGAAGACGTACGCTCTTGACTCCCAGTCGTGTTCACAGACTGTGATCCCTGGATGACTTTCCTCCTTAGCCCTCTGGCTTGTTGAGTTTGCGGAGAAACTCGATGACCAGCCCAGTACGTGCACTAATGAGCCCCTGTAATGAGGTAGGTGCTCCACGTGTGCTGGTTCCCCGAAGGCGACCCCGTGTGATATCTTCCGCAAAATCGTTTCCCTATCGGCAAACTGCGTCTTCCTTGGGCAGAGGCCCCTTTGCCTCCGGTCGCCATGCTCTGTAGAAACTCCTCTCCCTTCGGGTAGGACCTACCATGGGACCTCTCCACATGACATACTTCTGACAAGACTCGGTAAGACCATGTGACATATTCCACTCAAAATACCACCCCCCCCTCCCTTTTTGGGTGGGGTGTGGTCTCCGCGGTGTCTTCCCCTTGGGACACCCCCGATGCAGACACTTATAGCTCCCAGTCAGTTAACAAATTCCACTCTTTTTGGGGAGAAAAGAAAGGAAAACAGGCCTCGACTAGGCTAGCCTGTCCCTATAGTTGGGCAGTCGACTTGTTCCTGATGGACCGTTCGGCGCTCATAAGAGCGTTGGGGGGGGGTGTTACGTGATGGCCTGGTGCGCCAGCTATGAGGCACACAGCGGTCTGCCCATCACACACCGCCAGTTCATGTAACACAGTTCAGATAGTTGTGGCGTTTTGTATAGGGACCCCTAGTGTCACTACATCGACACAATGTCGAGTGAGTGACAGATAGGGAACGTCATGGTTATTTTCGTAACCTCCATTCCCTGATGGAGGGAATGAGACATTGTGTCCCTCTTGCCACAATGCTGAACTACCCGCTGAAATGGCCGGGACCTGGTCTCGGCTCCTCAGCACAAAACCTGAATGAGTGGTTGCATACCAGCTCCTTTTATACCCGTATGTCCGGGGGGGTGGCATGCAAATTCCACTCGCCAATTCTCATTGACCTTTTTAAAAAAAGCAGAGGTGTTTGGGGCTCCCAAGAGTGACCTCTAGTGTCACACTACACTACACTACACTAATTCGCTCTACTATTATTCTGACATTTCACATTCTTAAAATAAAGTAGTGATCCTAACTGACCTAAGACAGGGAATATTTTCTACGATTAAATGTCAGGAATTGTGAAAAACTGAGTTTAAATGTATTTGGCTAAGTGTACATAAACTTCTGACTTCAACGGTATATATATATATATATATATCAGTATATGCAAACAGAAATTTAGCTTGTTGTGCTCAGTGTATACTAGTATGAGTAGAAAGCCATTCTGAACGTACCCAGAGAGTGTGAGAGTGAGAAAAAGAGAAAGAACAGTAAGGAGAGAGTGGGAGGTTTAAAAGCAAATTAGAGCTGATCAATATTTCTGTCTGACTGGCTCAGGTCTTAACAAAGTGCTAATATTCTCTCGCCGTGTGCTACAGCTGACACATGATAACAAATAAACAAACAAATAAAGACCTCAAAGGCCACTGACAGTCAAATACGAGTTCATTTTCAACTCCACAACAAAACCCTTAGATTATACTTTCACATTTAACAGTAAATAAGACAGAAACAAAAGGCAAAATAAGCTATCTTGAGTGAATATTGTGGCCATCCTGTTTTTGTTAAAGCGTCTCTATTTTTGGCATTGTTATTTGTGGAACAAACAAAACAGGACAAAAGGAATGATTGTGTAAAACTGGAAAAGTGGGTCATGTGTAATAACTGAAAAATGAATGCAAACATTGCACTTAGATAGTAACCAACCCATGAGCTGCTCTCTTCAGAGCCATGCTGCTAAAGACACAGCTTAAACTAGCCTTAGGTGGTTAGACTGTCTCCCATCCTGGCCACACTGGTTTTGCTGGTATGTTTTGATGGTTTTAGAGGGGTTTCCTTAAGCTGTGGCTGATCATTACTTTTGTTCAGCTTCAATTTTCAGTCATGAAGCTGATTAAATTTTCCTAAATGGCCACCCATAATAATCTGCAGTGCCTGCACAGCATTTCTGCATGACCGCACCCTCTTTATGAGAGTCGAGCCCATGCACAGGGGCCAAATTCTTTAGTAAGCCTTTTAATTGTGAGATGGTAATTGCTGTTGTATTACATGGCTTAGAACAACTGTTCATTTCAAATTTAGAGCTAGTTTTTTCTTAAGACCCTCTGTTTTTGATACATTTATATGACTTGCTTGTCTGTGGTCGTAGAGTTCGAGAGCTGCCTGTGACGTCAGAATTCAAACCTGCTCTATATCTGTCTGTTTATTTTTGTCCTTTCAATGCCTTGCTTTTTTTTTTTCTTACTCAGGTTGTGTACTGAACAAGATGTTTCGAATGCGCTGCAAGCAAAACAATCGATTGGACGAGCCGTGCAGACTACAATATGGCAAAAGCCCTGTCACAATGGGACATTGCTCCAAATGCATTTCTAAAATAATAATGTAATTTAATAGAACGGAGTGTCTATTTGCACCCCAATAGTCTAGAAGTATACAACAAACTAAACAACAGATGTTGCTACAGTGGCATGGGGTGTAAAGACGGTGTGTGAATGTGTACTGTTGTTCTAGCAATTACGATTTGAATCCGCATTTTGTCGCACTCCTTTTCCCATCCGATTTCCTGTTTCCACTCTGAATATTTCCTTTAATACTACTTGAAATAATAGATAAAAATTAATATAAATGTTGATTTCATCGCAGTGATT
The DNA here is from genome assembly GCF_019703515.2 of Myxocyprinus asiaticus. NCBI lineage: Eukaryota > Metazoa > Chordata > Actinopteri > Cypriniformes > Catostomidae > Myxocyprinus > Myxocyprinus asiaticus. Next base: position 33,605,224 of record NC_059382.1, on the reverse strand, counting down.
TGGTCACGGTGAATGTCGAGGAGCGTAGAGAAGGGTCTGTCCCCAGAGAAGTGGTCTGTCAAATCGCACTCATTCCTGCAGCTCTGCAATGCTTGTGTGTAGATTGCATCACTGTTTTGGCAGAAACCATAGTTTTAATGCAATTAACCATGGTGTTAGTACAGTAATTTGGTGGTAGTGTAGTAACCATGGTTCATTTTATGGTTACTGTAAATAAAAAAATAAATAAAAAAAATACCATGGTGAAACCATGGTTACTGTAGTAAATCCAAGGTAAGTTTAAGGTTAGGTTTAGGGATAGAGGCTATTGTATTGTGTCTGTGGGACTCTAAATAAACACAGTTAACACACTGCAGTGATGCCCATACTGTATGTTAATATTTAAATATGGGTGCAAATAGTATCTACCATTGTTTGCACCATGGTTGTGGTGCAAATAATATCTGCCACTATTTGCACTGGGGTGTAGATAGCATATAACATTATTTACCAAATAGCATCTTCAGCATGTTCACACCAAATCCATCTTAACAGTGCAAAAGACAAATATTTTCACACAAACTAATCACATCAAATCCGAAGCAGACAGACCCTGCCTCCGGATCAAACCCTTCTCTGCACTCTTCGACATACTGTGATAAACTAAATGTCTTGTTTGAATAAATAAATAAATTGATATGTATCAAAAATTCAATTAATAAAAAACAGATCGTCAAAATATTTCAAACTCAGTGCGAAGGGGTTCGTTAAAGGTACACTACGGGCAATTTCTTGTAAAAAAATAAATAAAAAAAATTACCTAATAATGTTAGGAATTAACAAAATAACATTTTTGAGCCAGTAAATAAAAATCTGAGTTCTGCCATGAATCGCTATGGTAAGCCAACAAGAATGGTTTTACATTCAGATCTGTCAGTCTCTCATATAGTGATCACAGCAACCATGGGTGTACTTCAGAATCATTCACACAAAATAGTGTTTTTTCAGTTTTTCACAGATACATTCTGACTTGGTGTGATTAGGTCTTCATGGTAAACGGCAACACGAGACCGTGGTTCAGGCCATTTTTCTGCATTTTCCTTCAATGAGGAACTGCTGTTTAATCACTCAGAAGCCACTCAACACCTAATGTACTATATCTAATGTAATATTACATGACTTTCACTGATTAATGTCTTGGAACATTACCTAGCAGTTATTCCAACAAAAACATTCCTAAAGCATCGAGCGCCGCAGCCTCTGTGACATTCAAACATAGCCCTCACTTCTGGTGTCCTTTCAATGGCAAATCACTGGGGCCTAATTACCTGCAAATTAACTGCCATTTCACCATCTTGCATTAGATTATGTACCACATGATGAAACACCACTGGGGAGTCTAATCTGAAGAGAGGAACCCATGCATGCAGAAAATGTGGACGCCACTTTGTTAGTGTGGTAGTGGTAATGGCGTGACGGCTGTCAGAGGAAGTGCCCAGATAATGTAACCCTCAAACACCATAAGGACATCTTATTATTTACACGTCACTTAGCTCTCTGTTGCCACTGCTTTGTGAAGAGTCCTGCTCTAGATTCCTGCTTTTTATTTGTCTCTTTCTCACACACACACACACACTTACACTCTCTCTTCCTCTGTTTCGCTCTCGCTCGCATACATATTTGTCCCTGGACTCTTCTCGACGGAGGAGGCAAATATGCCATAGGACAAAGCGCGTTTCGGCTTAGTCACCGTCTTTATTTTCATGCTCTCTAGAGCTGAAGTTGCAGCATGGCCACTGGAGTTTAGTGGCGCACAGCAAAATCAAGCATGTGATCAGCTAAGCACAAAAAAGCAGGAACAAGTAATGAGCAAAGTGGACCCCCCCCCCCCAATTTGCAATTTGAATTGTCACATGATAAACATTGTATCATCTCATATGATGTGCTGCTTGGTGTTTTCCCCTCAAACTGACGCTAGATGGCGCCACTAGCTCGTGCATCGCTGACTGAAGCAGTCAATGCAAACTGTTTTAAATGCGGTTTAGTAATCTTTTATTATTAATCATGCAAGACCATATCACGATTTCAATCTTAGTTCAATCCATAATGCTCCATTAACAGATATCATACCAATGCCTCAGAGGTCAACGTTTGCAGTATTCAAAGAGATTTCCCTCAACATGTAGGCTACTTACTGTAAGTGCTGCTTTTACAATTACCATGCTGATTTTTCCAAATTAATGTGAAAATGCTAATGAATAAAAATATAATATTACATGTTCTGAGGAGTGCCGACCCCTTTTCATTATGTGGCTAAAATTATTTCTGGATTGTGCATTTAAATTAAAAGAGTTTTTACAGAGGCTGGTCTCCCCAAAAGATTTTGTCAATTTTATTACATCCGTAACCCAAGTTCATTTCCCAATCTAAAAGGGGGGGAAATTCTAATTCTAATGTCTGGACTGTAACTGAAGGATGTTAGGATTATACATACAAACGGTTCAATACACTGGCAATGAACACTTTATATGTGAAGATACATTTCATGATTTTGCTGCAAATATCACGTCAGGAATTGCCCATTAACAAGTGATTTTTTTTTGTCAGCAACGGTGGCAATGGTTCAGACCCATTTTATATCCAACCATTTTATTCCTTTTGATGAACTAAAATAAGCCTTACTTACTTGAGTGAAGCCCTGATGGCAAAAATCAGGAGCCTTTGTCTCACGCATTCTCAAAGTGTGTGCGTGATGCAGAAGCAGCAGTGAAGTTTGAGTGAGTGAAGTTGATCTGAGGGAAGTTTGAATGACACTTGTTTGGGTGAAAACTGATTATCAAGAATGCAACGGACAGGACATTGTCGATAACATATTAACCCCTGATGAAATATGAACCCAACCCCTCCTTTTTTAATTTTTTTATGGATTTACACAATCCACACAGATTTTGATGAGGAAAGAACCCAAACGCAGGAGGCAATTCAATGGCCTTTATTATAAAACTAAACAAAATGCAAACCAAAGACTCTTACAATTGAGATAAATTTATCAAAACAGAGAAACTGAAAAAAACTGGCAGCAAACAACGATGACCAACCGAATCAGGAACCAGAGCTAGACAGACCAAGTAACAAGGACCAACACACAAAACAATGTGGCAGAGGACAGAACACCAGAGAGCTTAAATAGAGGAGAAAACAAGGAGATAACGAGGAGGGCAGGTGAAACAAATAAACTTTATAATCAGACAGATAACAAGGCAAATGAGAGGGTGGGGTTATCACTAAAGACAGACACAAATGCACAAGGGAATGAGAAAACACAAACCCAAGTGCATTCACACAGCACGAGATAAAACACGTGCGCCTGGACTCAGTGAATAAACCTAACCAAACAAAGTGGCTGAATCCAGACACAATACAAAAAACAGACAAAGAACATGTCAGGGCTCTGCCACAAAAAAAAAAAAAAAAAAAAAAAAAAAAAAACTAAGGGCAGAACCTCGACACACGGGTCACAATTTTTAGGTCAGAAAAAACGAAATTCCGGATTAATCTGGAAAAATCACATCCCTGAAAATGCCCAAATTGCCCAAATTTTCAGTGCAAACGTTTGTTCCCAGTGACTTTTAAATAGCAACAATGGATTCCTATGGCACTATTCACATCAGTCCTTTAAACTGTCTGCAGACAATCCAAAAGTGTTTTTTTTTATTTTATTTTTTACAAAGAGCACTCCAGTTTTTTTTTCTTCAGCCTGCAAAGAAAACTGACTGACCAATGAGATTTGAGCTTTTTGTCATGTTTCCAGAGTCGCTGCTGAAGCACAATCCACTGTGTTGGTGGCGCGAATTGGCAAAACATATCTACAGTATGATGACAAAATTGCTGAAATTAAATAAATGTTTACTTTAAACAATATTTATTCAAGATTTGGTGATCGAAGCAAGTCTGAATCTGCTCCGCAACATTTCCAAATCAGGTAGAGAGAAGGAGAATGGGTTCTGGATATGTCATCTGGACTCGAACCTGTGTTCCCCATATGAGCAAGGCTCAACATGTTCAGAGCTCGCTAACCACTACACCACAGTTCCTGCTAATATTTTTATTTTTAGCATTAATACTGTAGCATATTCTTTCAGCTTAATGCGGTGCAAACATCTATTACTTTAAATCTAATACAATAAATATCCTTCCATAGCCATTAACCGAGAATATATTCAGCAAATAGCTGAGCCTATGAACCATTTCAAGGATATAAACAATAACAAAGGAATTAAAGTGCTACTGGCCTGGGAGCATTTCCGGTATCATTACCGGATCCTTTAAATAAGGCTCTGAGTGAACAAATTTGCTCAAAGAACATCAAACCTTTACTTGAAGTGACTTATCCACATGTGTTGTTGATACTGAACACCTACGCGAGAAAGGCGATGAAACTGTATCGTAGTTTGGAAGCTCAAAATTATTTCTTCAGCAGAGAGATTAGGAATTTAGGATCACGTCTATTATAATCAATGAAGCTGTTTAATAACGCTGTCTGCGTGACCTGCAGAGAAGGTTTGTGTTTTGTTGTTGTTGTACTGAAAACAAATGGCCGTTTCTTCTACAGTGGGCACTTTTGGATTCCTAGAAAGTAAATTTTTACACTTAATTTTATTTTTTATTTTTTTATTTTTTTTGTCTATTAACAATGTCTTCACCAGGAAATTGTCTGAATTTCTATAAAATGTCAAATTGAAAGATTTTTTTTTTTTTTTTGTAGTAATGTTGTAAGAAATGTTGCAGACAAGGTTTGTGCTTTTTTTGTGTTCCTAATCTGTAAGTCGTTTTGGATAAAAGCATCTGCTAAATGACTAAGGGCCCTGTTTTAAGAGTGCAAGTGATAAGTGCAGCACTATGCCATAAATAATCAGCGCAAAGTCAGTGGGCATGGCCATGAAGTTTTGGTATTTTCGTGCAAGCATGCACAAAGTCTAGGCACAGGTGGGTTTGGCGAAATCGCACGCACAACGTGCAAATGGGCTGGATCAAGTGCAATTTAATTATGAGGGTTTTCTCCATTCATTACGTTCAAAATAACATAGTAAATTATGTTCTTTTGTGCATTAACTGCATCCTTGATGATTGTCAGGCTTATTTCTATGACAGTGACACATTTCTTTTATACACATGGAAAATGTGAGTCTCATCAGACTTTGGATGTACGCTTTGTTAAATTTCAGAGAATGTAAGTATTATTAATAATTTTCATCTACTGACACAAATGATTTTATCAGCAAGCACTTCACTTTTACCGGTCAATTTTGATTTTGAACACTTAAATTCATGTATTCAAACTGAATTTTTTCTTTATCAAAAATATTTCTAAATTCAATTTACACTTTAAAGTGAAAATATAATCAAAATAACGAAGTGGTCAAAAAAATCAAAGCCTACCAATTCCAAACATTTTACTAACTCCAACCCATTTAGCAGTGACTTAAAAATCAAAATACTTTTAGGCCTACAAATGAGCATAAATTCAATTGTAAATTTAAACATAATAATAATAACAATAATAATAATAATAATAATAATAACTGAAGCATAAACCATGACCTATAGATAGTTAAACACACATCTCATTAATTTTTGTTTCATATAAGATGGCTACAACTCTGATCGTCAGGGACATAATTTTTTTTACTATATTTTCAGAGTTTGTATATTAACTTTTTTTTTCTTTTTCTCCCCATTTCTCCCCAATTGGAATGCCAAATTCCCAATTCTAAGTCCTCGTGGTGGCATAGTGTTTCGCCTCAATCCGAGTGGCAGAGGAAAAATCTCAGTTGCCTGAGACCATCAATCTGTGCATCTTATCATGTGGCTTGTTGAGCGCGTTACCACGGAGACATAGCGCATGTGGAGGCTCACGCTATTCTCCACGGCATCCACGGACAACTCACCACGCACCCCACCGAGAGCGAGAACCACATTATAGTGACCACGAGGAGGTTACCCCATGTAACTCTACCCTCCCTAGCAACCGGGCCAATTTGGTTGCTTAGGAGACCTGGCTGGTGTCACTCAGCACGCCCTGGATTCGAACTCACGACTCCAGGTGTGGTAGTCAGCGTCTTTACTTGCTGAGCTACCCAGGCCCCCTGTACATTAACTTTATTACGACCTGCTGGTGGAATCTCCGAACTGCAAATGCATGAAATGAGTTTAAACTTTGCGTTAAGACGTGGTTTTCAGATGTCTTAGCGCAATGACCTTTTTCTCAGGAAAATAGCAAATTGCTCTCTGCGCCACTTCATTAGCATACAATACACCCACAGTTTGTGTGCATACACCCACAGTAGCGCAAACACTCCCACTCATGGCCACTTGCGCTTTGCACGCTCACGAAAAAGAGCCCTAAATGTAATAGTAAATTACATGTGCAGCCTCAATCATTATAATGGGAGCAATCTATAGTCACTTTTAGAGCTCTACCTTTCAAACTTACAATTAGTTAGCATACATTTTGTTCACCTACCAGAGATACAGTATGATGTGTGCTACAGTTTTTAGTACTGCACGTATCCAGCTGTCTTGCTTCATTGCAGCCGTTCATGCACCCATTTGCGGTTGATTTTTCCAAGATCTAGCTAAACACTTTAATTTCCATTAGTTCCAGGCATCCAGGGAGCATCCAGCCACAGAACAATATGGTCCACATTTTAATAATGGCATTTTGTTACAATCGTGTTAACGTTAGTAACGTTAATCATATTAAAATCACTATGAATGAAGCGCCTCCCACTATTGTTTTGAATGAGTATGACAACTAGTAGGAAATGTGCATGGACAAAGACATCACTTCCTTAAACCAGTGAATTGTACTTGAAATGGTTTATAAAGCCAAAAAAATCTTATATCAGCTCCAGCATTTCCTGTATAAGTCCTGAAAACAAGTTTTAGGCTACTAATTGCCAAGCAAATTTAAAACTCCCTTGCAAAAACACCTCGCAAGATCTACGACCCACATACTTCAGACAGACTGAAGGTTCTTGAAGGTGTTATTCCAGACACCCAAGCGGAAACTCATGAGTCATGTTAAAGTTTATGACAGTAAATTAAGCTCTGTGGACAAAAGCTGAAATCCGAGTCTCGTGCAAGGAGATTGCGATTAGCTTCTAGTGACTTATGCGAATCATCATTGAAATTGCTACATGTGTAGCATGAAATGCAGGGCACAATGAACGCTCTGTTTCACTCAGCATTCAGAGAGGTAACATGAACCTCCATCCTTTCTGGAAAGTGGCTCAAGTGCACATATTAATTCCCCCTTCCCCCTCCTTTCACACGAAGCCCCCTCCCAAAGACCACTTCAAAAGCAGATTGTTGCTAGATACAGCCAATGAGATTCTCTGACAGGAACAAGGAACAGGCTTCAATTCAGAGCCATGTCAGACTAGACATTTCACTGAGACAACTTTTGCACCGACTTAGTTCCTGTGCCCAATCTAAAATTGTTCTGTAAATTACCAGTGATTCTGCACTGGAAAAATATTCTCCACAAAAGTCCATTAATTAATTAATTAATTTTTACTTCTGGCAATTTCATATCCCATGGGTTGATTTTTATTAAACTGAACAGATTTCAACTTTTCTTTTGCTTATCTCAGGTCTAATTAAAACTGTATTGGAAACTTTTACCAACCTTTCATCATTTATTTTTGGTACATTTCAAATGCCTTTTAAGTATTGAACTATATTAAATATTATTATGATTCAATATTAAACTATGAAAATATATTATAAAAATAAAAATTAATACGTGTTTAAAACTATGATAATCTAAACCAGGGGTCGGCAACCTATGGAGGGGTAATCACTGGCACGCCAGAAACGGCGAGAGAGGAGAGAGAGTAGACTATTTTATTTATATGAAATTCTGCACCTGCTTTCCAATCTACATCTTGATGTAATCCTTCCTCATAATCACGCAGCGTGTTTTCATCAGCTGAGTGGGAGGCTAAACAAAAAGTTAAAATGTGACGAGACTGCAGTACCCAAATTTCTCGTGCAGCACGTGCAAGCCATTCGTGTTTCACGTTCAGTTAATCGCGCAAGTTAAAGCACGCCCGCGTTGATTCGGTCAGGCTGCGCAGATGACAGCCTACATTTTGTGTTTCATTTGTTTCTTTTTGCTTTCAGAACAACACGTGATGTAATAAGGAAAACATCAATATTAATCCTTGAAATTTCCAACCCAGCACACAGGTACACCCTCCTTAAACCATAATCACACTCAAAATTACATTAAACGATTAAAAGAGAAAACATAAACCCACATCGTGGGGTTCAGAAATCTGAGTCTAAAATATAAATTAAACCTGAAAATAAAGTTTTAGGATTTTGCAGGTGTGATTCAACGAAAAGGGCTAAATAGTTGATCGGCTTGTGATGCGCGAATGGCTTGCACATGCAGTGCGAGTCTCATCACACTTTAATAGTGTTTAGTCTCCCATTCAGCTGATGAAAACACACTGTGTGATCATGAGGAAGGATCACATCAAGATGTAGATTGGAATGCAGGTGCGAAAAACCTCATATAAATAAAATAGCCTGCTCCTCTCTCACTATTGCTTGCATGCTAGTGATTACCCCTCTGCGTGATTTTGAAAAATATACATACATAATTTAAGAAATATTTAAGATTCCACACAATTTCATAATCAGTAATCAAATAAGCAAATTTGTGACATTAAATGTGTTAACTCATTTTTTACAAAAGGACAGGTTTTCTTTCATTAAAGCACTTTCACAAGATGCTCTGTGAAAACTCACATGCATTATTATATCATAATCATTGGGTTTTGCACCAATTTTCCACTCAAACTGTTATGCTGATAATATAATTTGTAATAAAAAATAAATGATTAAATGAGAAAAATGCAAAATACATACCTATAAATAGTAAATCCAGAGAAACTAAACATTTGGAGTGGTAACCAGGAAATAAAATAAAAAAATGGCACTCCATGTCAAAAAGGTTGCCCACCCCTGATCTAAACAAAGAGTGAAATAAACAAACCATTGTCATATTTATTGTGGGAAAATTATTTCTATCATTTTTTATTTATTTTTTTTATTTATTTTTTTTTTCAAAATTATTACTGTCCCATAGTTGTGGCGTAATTTCCATCGCACCAAACAATTTTGCCCCAAACAAAGTTGGACGTGGAAATGACACTGTGGTAGAAATTTTCATAACTTTCAGAATAAAATAAAAAAAATAAAAAAAATCACATTAATCTCATGTGATGCATGCACATACACTGTTGGACATTGTCAGTAGATGTATTTACTCTATTTATAATTTTTTTTAATGCTGTATCAGCATCAATGGCTATTTTCATGGCAAGATCAAAGAACAATAAACTAAAACATTTCTTACAACATTACAACAAAAAACTATAAAAGATCTTTCAATTTGACATTTTATAGAAATTCAGACAATTTCCTGGTGAAGACATTGTTAATAGACAAAAACAACAACAACAACAACAACAACAACAACAACAAAAACAATTAAGAGTGTAAAAATTTACTTTCTAGGAATCCAAAAGTGCCCACTGTAGAAGAAACGGCCATTTATTTTCAGCACAACAACAATAACAAAACTATAGACGGTACAAACTAAATGGTCTGAGGTCATTACTGCCAAATGCCAGTGGTTCTCACATCTTTGTCCAACATTATTGGTGTCAAACCTTACATGATGTGTATAAAGACACCAAACTGAAAATAAATCAATATTATACAAATATGTTCCTTGTATTTAAACTTCACCACAGAGGCGAGTCTCCGTAGGGGGCAGTGACACCACAATATTATGAGAGGCAGATGTTTTAGGCTGTAACACAAAAGGTCCAGAGGGTCAAAATGCCAAGTGTTAACTCTTATCAAAACACAATGACCAAGGCAGCATTCATCACCTAACTTTTCAGCCAATTGGCCAACCAAAAAAACAGTTGGTATTAAACACATGCATTTGAATCCTTTTCTTTCCTGCAATGAGTAATAAGGTCATTTACAGGCCATGAAGTGCATTAGTATGCTCAAATAAAACAGACAATGGCAGAGTACAAGGATAAATGGAAAAACCTCTGATCTGACCTCACTCTGGCATAGTACCACTGCTGATGAAAAATAGCCAGTAATTGATTAATTACCATACCTTGAAAAGCGGTATTCCTTTCGCATGTCAACCAAAGCGAACTCATAATTTGTTTAATTATTTAGATGTTTCATCTGCTGTTTTTCAAAACCACTTTATCTTCAAACTTACAATGGTCTGGTGATCTGCATTCAGCGATTTCTCTTGGAATGACAATGGGTAACAGATACACAATTCAGCGGGATACCAGAGGAATTTTTTGCTCAGAGGTTGCACTTTCATAGCTTGCAGTAGACTTAATGGAGTTTTTGGCATTGCTGCATTTAAGTATCAACTCAGATGTTTCTCATAAAATTCCTTAGGAGTAATACATAAAGATGCAAAAGACAAGTGTTGGCATACAGTGAAAGTACAGAGCTATAATATTAATGTTGATTGCCGATTTTGGTATTTTGGCAAATCTAAGCACAGCTTGAAATATTGTTGAGATCACTTCTGAAACTCTAGAGACACATGAGAGATTATTAGGATCTTTTTTTCTCATGAGAAACATCTGAGAAGCAAGAGCATACAGTAAAAGTCCTAAGTCGTTCTCCATTTAATCTCATTGCTTTGAGGAGAAACAATTTAGATATTAAAGAGACATTAAATGAGATTTTTTAGTGATTTTTCTTTCCTATGGGTTTATGAAAAAATGTGCCTTTCTGTTCCACTTTTGGAAAAATAAAATAAAATAAAATACAAATCAAAAACACTTTGAAAATAGATGCTTCTTATCAAGCATCTGCAAATGCAGTATAAGTTATTTCATTTTTTTGTGTAAAATAGCTAGATGTTCAGAATGTCAGATTGGGGGCAGTACACCTGGTGAAATTGCATGGGAATAGGTGCCAAGACTAAGAAGTAAGATCTCTTGAAAGTCATTTGAATGTAAATGTGGCAGCTGTTGTTCCTGATCCCACTTTTAGAATACACAATGTCCGAGACCACTGTGAAAAAGCTTTTTTCTTTCAACTGTGTGAAAAAAGCTGTTGTCGAGAGAAAAGCCAGAATCATTTCATATTAACACTGCGCTACACTTCACATTTAAAATGTTATGCCAATCCCTAACAGCTGCATAGCCATAATAAGAATGTGTCGTTTTCAATGAGCATTTACCTTAGATTAACCAAGTTTCACTGTAGAAAAAGAGAGGGAACAAATTCCCTCATTCAGCAACTCACAGCCCTAGTTCAGCAAAATGCAACTGCTCAGTTGACTAGTCACCATTCAGTGGTTTTGTAAACGAAGAGAGCTATAACATTTTTTTTTTTTTTTTTCCTCAACCAACTTTCAAGTCCAATAAAACATTGTTATCTCGACAGCCTGCCATTAACCATATGTGCAATAAATCACAGCATGACATACTGCAGCTTCGACTAAACATAATGCTCTGGGCAAGCAAACACACCCCCAGCACCCTATGCTGTCATCATTGCCATTAATAGCATTCATGTCGAGAAGGTGAACTAGAAAGCCCGTTCATGAAGCCAGGCTAATGTATGAATTGTAACGAGTCATGCTGATTTATACGCCGTCTGAGAGGGACAAGTCATTTGAGAATGCGAAAATGAGTGTATTCCTCCCAAAACAAGTGAATGTGACAGTAAGCTTAATTTACAGTGAGATTGAATCTTCCTGTTGACGAGAAACCCTTAAAACAAACAGAGGTGAAAAACAATGGAGTATTGTTTTGATTGAGGTATCGCAGCACTGCGAGGAGGACCTTTTTGAGTGCTAATTATCAAATGCCATGCAAGCTGTTGGTTGTTTGTTTTCACAAGATTTCAGGAAAAGTGTTGTTATCAGACAATTATCACAATTTGAGGGAAAAAGCATGGTAAGCACATTTCAAATGCAATATGAAACTTTATCTCCAACATAAAGGGTATATTTTTCTCAAAGTTGATTGTTATTGGAGTTTTGTGAAGTGAAATCCATACTATCCATACATTAAAAGATGTCCAATGTGACAAAACAAGATGACTAGGATTTCGTGTTTCTTCCATTTATAAGGATCTTATTGACTTTTGTGGAGTGAAATCCATACTATCCAAACTTTACAATATGACCAATATAACAAAAATAGCACATTACATTTTTTTTCCTCTAAATTTTTCTATACTTAATCAGCAACTTTACAACAATGGTTTTATATTTCCCTTATTTTTAATCAAATTTCTCATCATTCAGAATGCTTTATGGGATTGTAGTACAAAGTCTTGTACATTCGACTTGTCCGATTACATCCTGATCTCATAAAAATTACATAACCGTGGCAACATTTTTGTAAAATGAAATTATGTGGTTCATTACACATTTCGCAGCAGTTTCCCGGAGAAACAATCAGCAGGGGGTGCCAAAAGCGAGTGAAATGGTGTTGTAATCAGACCAGTTTTTAAGGTTAATATTACTGTGACTTGTAGTCCGAAGCGACATAATTTATACGTTACTAATGCCTGCTGGTCAAACACACGTGCACCAAAACAGATGAAAACATCAGTCCTAGAGATGGTAGAAGCGTTTTAAAGTTGCCAATTCAGAATAGTTTGCCTTTACAAAGTACTTTATGCAATCAGTTTAAATATTTTGTCCACCATAACATTATTGTTCTAACAAATTCTAGTCCGCTGTCAGACACAACTCCTCACATGCCCATAAAATGAAGTTTCATCACACTCGTAGTAAAAACATTCAGTCAGTGAACCGGATAATTAATACTTTGCAAAGAGGGTTGCAAAAATCAGAAATATCCACAGTCACTGACGTTAATGAATGAATAGAATACAACAGGTGTATTGTTTTACTCACAGGCTAAAATCTGTTTATTTGTGCACAGCATAGAGTTACAGATGTTATTAACAGATGTGACTTACTTGTCACGTTTCTTCATGAAACATAAAAAGAAAATGAGAAACTGTTACACATGATTACTTAAAGCAACTTCTTCCATTTAAAACAAGCCTGAAACTACCGCGATATTATGTGTTGTTTCTGAGGCACTGTAATCTTCTTCATAGAGCACGTTTGACATCTGAACCGCTGAAGGGAAGTCAAGCAGCTGCTCCCGGGTCCTAGTGCCTGCCACATACAATCTCTGTCAGTGCAATTTATATGAGGGTTTTTTTCTCTCAACATCATGATTTTGACCCAGTGTGACTTAAGCCGGGCATACAAGGTGCGGGTCCTAGTGCCTGCCGCATACAATCTCTGTCAGTGCAATTTATATGAGGGTTTTTTTCTCTCAACATCATGATTTTGACCCAGTGCGACTTAAGCCGGGCATACAAGGTGCGAGTTCTGACACTCAGTAGGTCGTGAGCCCTAGCACACATTACGAGTCAGTTTATCTGCTAATCATACAGGTGCAGTCGTACACCACACAACTTCACAACCTGGTGAATTCCGGAGCAATCGCATTAATTTTCATTACATATTTATCATTAAAAGACATAAAGCCAGAGGAAGACATTGCTTTCTTGCTTGCGATTTAGAAATAAAAAAGAAGACTGGCATGGCCAGGGGCTGCATTAGCTGAAAACTCATTGAAGATTTAAAAAATAAATAAATAATAAATATGGATAATTATTACAAATGCTGTCCAACATTTGACAGATTCAGATTTCGAAGGGAGGCTGTGTGATTTTATGACTGCATACATCAATCATAATGTCATGTGTTGCTGCTACCAGTTACTACATGATAATAAAGTGCACAAAATATTCAAGTTTAAAAAGAAAGTGCGGAAAAGTCATGCACCGTTTCTGTCGGTTATACTTGGATTTAGTTTAATTAGTTTGGAGTTATCTTAGTGGAGTATAGGCTACCTGAACTATTCAGCTTTAGATGTAGGCTACGTCCTTCTCATCTGTGTTACTGCTTGCATGTTGATAGCAGACATGCTGAAGAAGATCCGTGAGGTCTTGTCCGTGTAAATGTGCTTTAAAGCTGCACACAGCAAAGTTAAAAAATCTTGTAGCGCAGCGGTTGATTGACAGGTAGAACTTTCAACCTAGAAGTCCTTGGTTTCACCATACACGCGCTTAGAGAGAAAAAACTATGACATATCCACTATCGTGTGCATATCCAATTATAACAGATGTTATATCCCCCTAAATGAAGCCCAAGAACTGAAACAAATGAAAGTATGACGAATAAAAATAGACCATGACGGAAATTTTAAATCTTTACATCAGAATGATAAAGATGGTTTTCTAGCGCAACCCGTATGGCAAATGATTTGTTTGAAGAGCAGAGAACAGCATGGCATTTCTGTAGAATCCTTCCCAGTGATGTGGTCGTGAATAATATAGTTTTCATTGATCGTGTGACCTGATTGGTCAACTTCAGGTAGATTGCCAAATCGGCTCGTTCAACCACACACACCTCACAAATTCAAGCACCTACATTTTTTAGACAGTTTTAAAATTTATTGGGAGGTCGTGAGCTGCTCATAAGCTGGCACTGCTCGTAATTCCTCTCATACAATGCGAGCTGCAACCACACCAGCACCAACAATTTCCATGCAATCTCTCCCGACTGGAAAAAAATTGGTCGGGAGCTCACACGACAGCCGAAAATCGCACCGTGTACGCCCGTCTTTATAGTCAGATGAGACTTTATTTCCGGAAAATATGGTAAATAGAGGTTTTAAGGGGTAAAACGTACCTCCCTAATTTAAAATTTAACCTAAATCAAATAAGAGGTAGACACAAAACAGACATCCTTACTCTTAACCAACATCTAAACCTAACCGATAGTGTCCAAAAACAAAATGAGAAATGAAAAGCACATTCTCTGAAGCAACCACGTGATTTTGTATCATGTGGTTGATTCTTTGACGTCATGATTCTTTGACACTTTCAGCTTACACGTCGGCATGCGTGTATGGCTGACCTAAAAACCGTGGACGTCCGAATCCAAAGTCAAACACTCTTATCAGGTGAGCTACCTTCGGAAGTTAATCATGTTGGAATAAGTGTGTAAATGTAGGTAGGTCTGTAATACAAGCATTATAATGTATCGTTTTTCAAATGATGTATTATAGTAAAAGTATTTTGATATCATAACAAAGCAGTGTGTGAGTAATAATGTGAAAAATACAGTATGTGTTTATAAAGTCATAATCAGCCATTGTAGTCGTGATTTGTGCAAAAGTAAATAAAACACACAGTTGTTGTAGCACCTCTAGTGTTAAAAAACATAGTACCCGGCAGGTAAAAGTCAATTTGCAAAAATTTTGTTATAGTAACGTTCATTCTATTAGACTAGGTTGTCCAATTATCAAATACTTTTTGCTTCAAATCAAAGTTTGTCAGTGTCCCCCAATTGCTTTTAATCTGGGTAACAAAAAACAAAAACAAAAAACACATAATGAGGGGGTGGTGGTATTTACAGCACAATAAACCGACACACAATAAACCCTAATTGAATTAGTATCCAGAGAGTGAGATAGGGTCACACAACTTTCACATTGATCTCAAATGGAGCGAGCACCCAGTAGATCACCGCTATAATGCAGTTCATTGATTTGATTTTGCACATACCCTATTTCATATCCACCCCCACACTATAAAAAATCCTCTTATTATCGTTACTACCCAGCAATGTACTTAATGTGAACTTTAGCTTATTGAAACCACTTTGACCAGACTGAGTTGAAGGTTAAAAGGATTGGGCTCAGAAAATGAGAGTTATGATTATGTTCTTTATAATCTGATGATAGATCTCCGCATTCTGTTTCTGAAAATTGATGCCATGATGTCAAAAGCAAATGTGTATCTAGGGAGATACTTCTTAGAAGTGTTTCAAACCTCTCTACTGGCGTGCAAACCACATACATACAGTTTGCTCATTTGTGTGGAACAAACACCACAACTATTCAAGTAACAAAAGCACGTGGGCAAAAAGTGATCCAACTTTTCTCTCACTAGTTGTGTTTCAGATTATGTTTCTGAGCAGTGGTTGACCAGAAAAAATCCTCTTCCCTGAAAAAGTGGCTTGTGAAGTCAGCTATCTGATGATTGTAGCACTGCAGGGATAAAGAGACTTGGCAATTCAGCTGCTTCTTAATAAGAGGAAGGCGCAGGAGAGGAACAATGAGCAACACTTCACCACACATCGTCTGTCCACACCTGCCATTGAAGTATACACTCACTCACAATAGCTCAGCTATGAAGCCTTATTACTTGAGGGACTTCACATCCCTATTGGAAGACTCACTGGGGAACTCGAGCAATTCATTGGTTTGTTTCCGTCATTGTTTTGTCTCATTGCGGTTTCATCTTGGAAGGCTTTAAACAAGTCACTAGTTTATGAAATGAATCCAAAAACCCTTAGGAAAGAGCTCAGGTTTTATTTATAAAATTGTAATACCTAAACTTTTATTCTTCTTAAGTGGATGTACAGTGGCCACAAAAAGAACTTAAGGGACTTAACCCTGTGAGGCCCAAATACAGAAACATTTAAAAAAAAAATAATAAAAAAAAAATAAATAAAAAAAATCACCTTTTATATGTTGTTGTAGGAGGCCTCTAATGCAGAAATAAATGGGTTTTTAAATTGTTTACATTTTAGTAAGTTTTTAGGGAAATGTTGTAATATTGCAATGTTGGGCCTGTTGGGTAGCAGAATTTCAGTGATTTTACTCACTGTCTGAACAAATGTAGAGAACATCTAATGGTTAATTTGCAGGGTGTACTGCTTATGTAGCCCCATAACAGTAGCCTATATATCTATACACTAATAATCACACAATAATGATAACCAGACAAGTCATATTTTTATGAAAAATTGTTTATTATAAAAGATATATGTTCAGATTGTATTTACAAAACCTTATGAACTGAATGAAAACTTTGGAATTTACTATGTTTAGCTCTGTTCATAGCCCTGACCTGAAAAATCAGTGTTGTACTGATAAAATCCTTTTTCAGCCAACGATACCTGTCACGGGGCATGGTTTGTGTTCTTGAATGGCTTGGTTTTGTTGGCATGATGTCCACATAATCATCCGATGGGCGGTCATTGGGTTTTTTATTTTCCTTTTCCAGTTCACAGGCATCTCCACATTCCTCTTCATCACTTGTATCAGAGTCCTTCTCAAAGTCACTGTTCCCATTTTGGGCGGCATCAATGACATCATACATATTGTAGATAAGATGGTCTTTCCTGGCTGGTGGCATTCTGAAATGTAAAAAAAAAAAAAAAACACTGATTATTTTCCAGGCTAAATAATCTCAATGCAAATAAATCCCAATCATACTTACACATTTTAAAGAATTGACCCATTCCACAGAATTCACACATTCCACAGAATTCTAGCTTATTGTGGCTAGCTTATTGTGCCCTCTACTTATCATGCTAATAGCACTTATACCCCCACACATTCCAGAACATTATCACCTGTCCCTCATGAAGCAAGCAGATATTTGGGCAAACAAGCAAAGCCCAGAAAAGAAAACAGGACCAGTTAAGTAAATTTTATAAATGATAAGATACAGATAATATTAATATTACAGATAATATTTATATACAGATAATATTGCTACACAATAACTTTCAAATTTTCAAAGAAATAATTTATTCTTTAATTCAACTTGAACTTATCATTTAATAATCATTTAATTTTGATTGAAACTCAAAATGATAACAAAGAAGACATTTTAAACTTGTGAATAATCAAAAATAGTATGTTTCTAATAGTATTTTTTTTCACATGGAACAGGTGAGAAGTACAATTCATCCATGTAATGTGCAAGGTGCACAGGCAAATTGTGCTACACCTTTCACCCAGTGTTGTAAAATTACAACATTGACATAAGCTCAAAATCTAATATGATCAAAGCATTCAACAGTACCTTAATATCTGCATGATCTAGACATATTACTAATCACAGAAAAAATTATTTTAGACATTTTACTTACTTGAATGTTGATTTATCCAGTCCAGTAAATCAAGATGATGTGCTTCAAGGCAAGTTTGCAGGTTGTGTGAGTTCATGGCCAGGTGAACAGGCCTATTTACAAAATCTACCATCCAATAGCATTGCAAGGCTTAACAATAGGACCTATTAGTTGTGTAAATGTGGTATTAGAGAGAGAAAGAAAAAAAACAAAACATGTGCAGGTTTATTTTAGTAGAGCTAAAATTGATGTTGTAATATTACAACAGTGGGCATCACAGAGTTAAAGGTTTAGTTCACCAAAACATAAAACAAATGTTGTCGTCATTTACTCGTCATAACCCAATGTTGTTCCAAACCCATTTGGCTTTCTTCTGTGGAACTCAAAAGGAGACATTTGGCAGAACGTTAGGGACTGACAGCCTCAGTCACCATCCACATTAAATTCTGTCATGGAAGAAAGTCATTTGTGTTTGGAACACCATGGGGGGATTCTCATGAAACTAAACTTGAACCGTGGCAGTGAGGATTTCTATGTAAAATCATTCTGAAATAAAATAATATACATGTGCTCCATCGTGCACATAAAGATTACAAAAGGACTAAATGTTTTATTTGAGGTTTTTAAGGAATTTTCTGGTTATTTATTTCTCGATATCCAAATTCAAAATTAGGACCATTATAATGTAATAAAAACAAAATAATCAGTTAAAAAAATAATGTTTTAAATAATGTAGCCTATGTTGTACCCAAGATCTAATAGTAAATGAAAATAATTAAATTATTAAATGCCAAATCATTCATCCCTAGATCAACCATTAGACATCAAGTTATATATATATATATATATATATATATATATATATATATATATATATATATATATATATATATATATATATATATATATACGTATGTATGTATATAAACTATTTGCATTTGTGTTTCATTAATGGGATTAAAAAAAAAATAATAATGATTTTTTTTCTTAGTCTCTACTTCTGTAAGCATTGACATCTAAATTTCAGTTCAATTTTAATTATTTTTCAATATACTCATCCTTTTAGATTTGTGGCAAAGGATTTTGTGTTTTGCAGTAAGGGTTTTGGGTTTGAGAGGCCCTAGGCAAAATCATGAAAATGGGCCCCACCAGTGTGAAAATTGTCATAACTTTAAAACAACCATAGAACAACTGCAAATAGATAAATATAAGCTCTCTATTGCTCGGTAGATGACACATAATGTATCCAAGAACTTTTCTTTTTTTTCCAACATGAAGATGATAGATTAAAATGTACATGAATGTACAAGGGAAAGTGTGTATTTTAGATATTGTGACAAGTCAGAATTTCTTCACCATTTGAAGTTTTTCTTCATTTTAATGACCTTTCAAATTTTTCTATAAGTATAAATACACTAGTGTCTCAATTAATATGGTCATGGAAACTGCAAGTATAATAATTACAGATTAACACTTTACACCTGTAATTCATAACATTAGTAAATGCATTAGGTATCATGAACTAACAAAGAACAATAAATTACAGCATTTATTAATCTTGGTTAATGTTAATTTATAAAAAATACAATTGTTCATTGTTAGTTCATGTTAGTTCATAATGCCAACATACACAACTTTTAATTTTATAAATGCATTAGTATATGTTGAAATTAACATTAACCAACAATAAATGCTGAAATAATTTTGTTCATGGTTAGTTCAGGTTAACTAATATTTATTGATACAACTGATACAAAAATAATGTACCTACAGTCCTGTGGGTGGAAAACAATTATAAAGAAAATTACATATTTTTAAATAAGGCCTCTAAACACAACACCTCAATATATATATATATATATATATTATATATATATATATATATATATATATATATATATATATATATATATATATATATGTGTGTGTGTATACTACCGGTCAAAACTTTTGAAACACTTGACTGAAATGTTTCTCATGATCTTAAAAATATTTTGATCTGAAGGCGTATGCTTAAATGTTTGAAATTAGTTTTGTAGACAAAAATATAATTGTGCCACCATATTAATTTATTTCAATATAAAACTAAAATTTAATTTAAAAAAAAAAGTTTTTGAAATTAATGACTTGGACCGAAGAAAAGCAGCCAATAAGTGCCCAACATAGATGGGAATTTCTTCAATACTGTTTAAAAAGCATCCCAGGGTGATACCTCAAGAAGTTGGTTGAGAAAATGTCAAGAGTACAAGTCTGCAAATTCTAGGCAAAGGGTGACTACTTTGAAGATGCTAAAATATAACACAGTTTTGATTTATTTTGGATTTTGTTTAGCCACAACATAATTCCCATAGTTCCATTTATGTTATTCCATATTTTTGATGACTTTACTATTATTCTAAAATGTGAAAAAAAAAAAAAAAAAAAAATATATATATATATATATATATATATATATATATATATATAAAATAAAGAATGAGTGTTTCAAAACTTTTGACCGGTAGTGTATATATATAAACAAATATAAATGTAAAGTGAAAACATATACCTCTTATACAGCAGATCTTTGCAGATACTGTACGATCATACGTCATACGTCATTGTGATTTTAATCTTAAGTTATGAGATCCATACGTGTTGACTACAGTTACCCTAATGTGTGCGTGATGAGATATTTTGAGCCGCTATTTTATTTTAAAATAAAAGCTGTAAATGGTTTTTGATGTTATGATATGTTCATCGACTATGAACTGTTTCAATGGGCCCCCTAGGCAAGTCGGTGCCCTAGGTGGCGGCCTATAAATGTGGGAAAATGTTAGAATATGTCTTCATTATACTGTTTGCAATGATTTCAGACTTCCCTTTTTATGTTCCAAAAGAAAATAAATTAAATCACTAACTAAAAAAAATAAATTTAATCTAATCTGAATTAAATAAGAATTTGGTTTGATATTTTGTGTATAATGCAATGACATTCAGACATCTGTGAGTTTAAGTGTCCAAAGTGTCCAAAGTGCCCAAATAGTTTCAGGGCCACTGTATGAAATCAGTTTCTCAAGTTCATACAAATGTCCTAGGAAAGTAACCAGAGGTTTATCATCACATTAACTATGGACATGTTCCACTAATGTTTGACAACCATAACATAAATACACATCTTTGAACAATATACTGTACGTATTGTTTTATCTTTAAAAAACCTAACAAACATTTTTGTAAAATGTTTTTTTCTGCCACTTGGATTATTAATAGCTTTTAAAACATCATATTTGACTGAAAATCTAACAAGCACACATACACAAGCTCCCTCAAAGTAATAAATAGTATTACATTCAAAACACAAGTCTAAATACAAGTCCATTTTCATAAAGAAAACACTTAAGAAGAAGTGGAAAATACATAATGCAAAACAACAACAACAACAAAAAATAAGATAAAAACAAGATAAAAGGGAGAAAAAAAAATTGCCTGAGCTTTCTCTCCTTCCTCTTTGTGAGGGTGAACAAAGGGAGAGTTGTCTGGGCTTTTCTTCTCATGGAAATCGCTTGTGTGGTGGCAGTCCCTGAGTCCTCATCAACTTGGACCATTTCAACCAGGAGAAAACAGTGCCATCCTCGAAAGGTCAAATGGGACCCACCAACTTCAGACTCATTTAATGCCGCTAAACAACACCTCACGCCACATTAGAGAAGTCTCTCCGACTGAACCCCACAGATGCATGGTTACACAATCCACAATCACTGAGAGATACTTGTTATTACTGCCAGGTACAAAGAACACAGGCTCGCAAACCCTGAACTGGCTTCACATATAACGGAAACTATGTTTAGGCAAAATAATACATTTTCCAAATAGGGATAGGGTTTGGGTTGGGGGGTAGAGTTTAGAAAATATGCATTCCTCTTCACTGTATTACATCCTGTCCAACTGAAAACAACTCGCTTTTGGCACCCCTGCATGGACATTTCACCTAGAAAATGGAGCTCATACTTGCTCATACACCCAACAACACTAACCGCTTTTGCCACAGGTTGCAGTGTTTCGAATTTCGGTAAGCACAAACCGATTTCAGCTAAAGAAAAGTCAATGTACTCTTTCCGATTTCACTGCGAGATCAGTCAGTCATAGGAGCACTTTAAGTTCACCAAGATACAATTTTCACTGTATACAGTTAATAATGGTTAAATATTTTTTTTGTTTTTTTTTTTCTCCCCAATTTGGCATGCCCAATGCGCTCTAAGTCCTCGTGGTGGCATAATGACTCACCTCAATCTGGGTGGCGGAGGACGAATCTCAGTTGCCTCCGTGTCTGAGACAGTCAGTCCGTGCATCTTATCACGTTGCTTGTTGAGCGCTTTACCATGGAGACCTAGCGCTCATGGAGGCTCACACTATTCTCCGCGGCATCCACACACAACTCACCACGTGCCCCACCGAGAGCGAGAACCACATTATAGTGACCCAAGGAGGTTAACCCAACGTGACTCTACCCACCCTAGCAACCGGGCCAATTGGTTGCATAGGAAGCCTGACTGGAGCCACTTAGCACGCCCTAGATTCGAACTTGCGACTCCAAGTGTGGTAGTCAGTGTCTTCACTTGCTGAGCTACCCAGGCTCCCAGTTAAATAGTTTGTTGATAATTAAAAAAAAAAAAAAAAAGTTCTCAATGTCTCAGAATAGTTTTTTTTTTTTGTTTGTTTTTTTTTTTTAGATGTGTGTATTGGTTTCTGGATTCTTTAAAGTTCAACTAAATAGATGGTTTTCTTAAGAGGATGTTCTTCAGCCTGTAAAACCCCTTTTAGTTATTATTGGACTAGATTTCAAGGAGGGTATCTGAAAACTATTTAATAAAAAGCTAATCAATAAGTCCCTGCCTCACTATATCTAAAGGTGATTAAAATCAGTGTTTTGCTTTTTGGGTTCTGTAAGCAAAAGTATACTGATGTTTTTTTTTTTTTTTTTTTTTTTTTTTTTTTCAAGAACTAGAGAATAATAAAGATTTTCAAATGGCATCAGACTGCAAAACAATAGTGGTTCTAGTTAGAGCCTTTGCTTGACACTGAAAATCAAAAATACTGTCATTGTGATTCATACATAAAGTAGCACTGTAAAAGTGCAGCTCAAATAATGCTGTTATTTTACACAACGGCAAATGCTGATAAATAGCTTTTCCCTCAAAGTAAATGCACATCACACCCTCTCAACATCACAACAAGCCCTCACACCCGAAAAATGCTGTAAAAGTCCATTTGCTTCACTGGATGGTTGGGGGAACGCCGTATCTCCAGTATATCTGCTTTTTTAGCTTAAAACTAAAATACACAGCCATAAAAATGACAATAAACAAACCATGTACTATCGAAAGGGTTACATTATTTTCCCTATACTATCCTTAACCCGTCCCTATTGCATCCATCGGAAAATGATACTAGAAACATGCAGCGGTGGCAGGTAAACCATTTAGTCCGTACGGGTTTTTAGTCCAAATGCTGGAAATCGACAAAACATATCAGTTTATGCGGATAAACTTCAATTTACCAGATTAGAAGCAGCACGGGCCTTTTAAAATATGACATATTATTATGAATCATTTATCCTTGAGCAATAATTAATGGGTTTACATGGTAATAGAGTGCTGCCAAGCCCGGTTCAGTTTACGCTGTCCTTCCATTCTGCAAGTTTAAAAGATGCTCCGTTATAAATAAAACAGCAGCTTGCGCGTGATTGTATAAAGCATCCTCGAGCACAGCACAAGCCAAACGCAACATCACTCAGTACTGCATTACGCTCCAGCTGATTTTGCAACAACACGCACTTTTTTCTTAAAAAAAAAAAAAAAAAACAGCTCACCATTTCTGAAGAAGGTGTCTATCCAGCGTCTTGGAGATTACAATCGCTTTTCCTTTAGTAATAAGTAGCCTAACCAATGCAATCTACGCAATGTGGTGTGCTCTTAATATCTGTCTCTCATCATAACGATCTCCTGTTTGGAAAAATAACATAAGGTAAAATGTCCAGGGCGCAGCGTTTCATAGAGAGAGCGCGCAGTACGCACGAACAAGACGTACCGTACGCTTCACTGCAGAGCAGCAGGGCGAGTAGTGCTGAATCCGTGAGCGCTTTTAATGGGAAGCAGTGCAGCAGGCTGCAGACTGAAGGTAATGCAGAGGAATGACAAGCGGCTTCCACCATCTAGAGGCGGCTCGTACCATGTGGGCAGACAGGAGGGGGTGGGAAGAGGAGGAGGGGTGTCGTGGGCGCTAGTGAAAGTGAGTGCTTTTACTCGTACAGCAGTGCTGTTTTTCTCCTTTTGAGTTCCTTCCACAGAAAAAAGTCAGTCGTTTGGGTTTGGAACAACATGAATATGAGTATAAATGATGACTCATTTGACAAAATATTTTTTGTCATTTAGTTGACAAATCTTTTATTGAGTTCTCAAATGCCTATCAAGGCATTTTGAGGTTAGCAGGTTTTAAAGAGTGTCTGTCACTTTAAAGCAAGTCGCTGTTGGCTAAAAGTTATGATTTTTTTGGTTACAGATTACAGGTTGTCATGCATGTAAAAAATAAAAAAATACAAATAAAAAACATTCAATTTGAGTACATTTTACACAAACAAACACTGGAATTGAACATTACAAGTGCTGGCATTTTGCTCGATTTTGTTGTACATGAAAGTCATTCTTGCCACATCATAGTGTTGTATCTGTTATCTGGGACGGATACTCCTTGTCAGGGTAAGAGCATTATGCACAAATTATTGGAAAAAATAATAGTTACACATTAAAAACAAGTCCGTTACTGTATAGAAAATAACAATATTGGGCCATGGAGCTTTGTGATGTCTTGCCACCAGTAGCACAAATGTCCCACAACTGTTTCCATCTTTTTGTGATGTGGAATGGAGCAGAGGGCACCAGTTCTCCAGTAATCTCGCATCTCTTTTAATATTATTATTATTATTGTCCTCTTGTCCTCCTCTATCTCACAGCCCATATACTTCCTGAATAAATAAGTGAAATATGCATTGTTTTACAGGGTTAACATCATTATTTATTGTGAGTAACATTGGACTGGTCTGTCATAACACTTAGTGCTAAAAATATAAATCTTTTGAAATATTACTTCAATTATTTATTTTTTAATACATTAACATAATGTGAAACCAAATTAATGCCATAGCAGATCTTGTACACTGTGTAATATTGTAATTTATGGTTTTCGCCCCTAAGATCATCTAATATGATTCAGGCTTTATAAAGGTACTACTGATCTTTTGTAGTGTCTAGTAGTGTGTCTGATTGGATCTGCAAAGTAACATTAAGAGTAAATGTTTTGATGACACATACATACATTTCCGTTAAATAGCTAGGCATTTCAGTCAAGAAACTTGGTTAGAATTAAAATAGCAGACTCATACAGTCAGCCAGGTTAACTATAAAGCTTATGATCAGGACACTCTATAAATGGACAATTTTCAGCTGTCGACATTTAACAAGACACTACACATGTTTATAACTTAGAGAAAATGGTACGAACCTTAAGTCACAGTATTCCTCTGATGGCGTCCATTTCTTAGAGTTTGCGGCCTTGGAGCTTATCTGTATGTGCTTAATTCCATGCTCATGAGAGCTCTGTGACTAGAAAAACGAAGCATGATTGGTTGAAGATAGAACGTGCTACGATTGGAGTAATGTGGCCGTTATCTGATGGGCGTGAGTAGACAATGGGTGGAGTCTACCTATTTGTGGATTGCCTACAGCTCTCGTGCAAGAAATGTTTCAGAAGTCACAAATGCATAGCAAGCGATCCACAAATGAATGCTGGACAGAGTTGTGTTCGTGAGTTAAAACATACAGTATATTTGTAAATAATTTTTTCTTTGTAAATCTCATTTTATTTATTTGTGAATTCACTTTATTTTTGTGAAACTCCTTACATATATTTGTAGATCTCATTCAATTTATTTGTGAACCTTTTTTTAAAAAATTTGTGAATCTCTTTCCATTTGTATGTTAATTAGAAACAATTCTAACCCCATAAAAGTGCTGCAGGTGCACAGTCCCATTCGCGCAATACCAAACATTTTAATGCCACTTAAAGTTATTATATACATCTAAAAAAGCAGCACAGTATCACAGAAAAATAGAGGTGGTGATAGCGTTTTATCAGATTTTGTAACGAAAAACATAATGAACAATAGTCATCTGGCATCAGAAATGTGTAGGTTAATATAGGACTCAACCTTTATGCTTCTCTACCTAACATTTTCTGTGTTTGTGTATGCTGTTTAAGTAAGTCCTGCCTTTAAATCTGAAGCTATATGAAAACTTTTCTTTTCCATCTTGCCTCTCTGCAAGGTTAAAAGAAAAGGGCATCAGTATCCCTGACACGGTCCTGTCACCTTGTCAGGTTGGGTTTCTGTCTGACGGGACCGTGGCTTTATCATTCCTTTTCTGTCTCGTGTACGTTCTTTGTGTGAGCGCACATGTCTGGTTGTTGGTTACCGCTGTGTGCGAGTTACCGCCGTGTGCTCTCCGGTGATGTCACTGTCCTGTCACCTTGTCAGGTTGGGTTTTGTCTGACGAGGACTGTGGCATCATTGTTCCCTGTTTGTTTTGTTCCAAGCGTGTTGACGTTTTTGCCCTCATATGTTTCAGGTGCTGCTTGCACGTGGAATCAGCATTTCCATGGGAACCCTGATTGTTTCCATGGAACAATGATCATCCCAACTTTCAGCTGTGAGTGGCACCTGCCCCTTGTTTGTTCATGCCTATATTAATCCCCTTGTGTGTCATGTCCTTGGCTGGATTGTTAAATGTAGTTAGATGTTGAATGTTTAATGTTGCTCAGTGTTGACTGAGTTTTTGAGATTGTTGTTTGATATTGTGCACTAACCTTACTCTCTCTGCCTAGTTGGTTCTGTCACGTGTATCTGTTGGTTGCCTGTGTGTCGGGTGTGTGGTTGCCTTCCAGTTTTGCTGTGTGCCAGCTGGTCTTCCACGGAGGATACCTCGTCTCTGCCTGCGTGTCGGGAGTTAAGATCGCCCATCTCTGCTGGGCAATGTTCTGCACCTCTCTGAGCTTTAGCGGAGGATTCTATCTGTTGGAAATCTGTTTCTCAACCCAGTGACTGCTCATTATTTCTGTAAATAAATCCTTTGAACTGTTCCTCTGCTCTTGGGTCTCTTTGTTCTCACTATCACTTGTTACAGAACAATCCAGCAACGTATGGACCCAGCAGAGGAATCCACTCTTCGCTCCAAACTCTCTCAGCAGAGAGCCTTGCTGGGACGTCAGTAGGATCAAATCTCTGATTCGAACCGGGCTCTGGGGATGATGGCTTCGCAGCTCGCTGAGCTCACCTCCGTTGTTCAGCTATCTCTGGATGCTGGCCCCTCTCAGAAAGCTTCCCTACCAGCTTCGGCGGTTCCCCTGCCAGCGCCCACGGCCATGGAAGCTGTTCCTCTGCTGCTGCCAGCGCCCACGGCCATGGAAGCCATTCCCCTGCTGCTGTCAGCGCCCACGCCTGCCACGGTCAATGAGCCAGCGCCCACGCCTTCCATGGTCAATGAGCCCGTTCCTGAAGCCTCGTCCGTCCCAGAGCCAGCACCTGAAGCCTCAGCCGTCCCAGAGCCAGTGCCTGAAGCCTCATCTGTCCCAGTGCCAGCGCTCCACAGCCATGGAGGCTGTCCCCCTGTCACTGCTAGTGCCCACAACCACAGAGGCTGTTGACCTGTCCTTGTTGGTACCCACAGCCAAGGAGGTTGTTTGCCCTTCCCTGCCTGTTCTCACAACCACAGAGGCTGTTGACCTGTCCTTGTTGGTACCCACAGCCATGGAGGTTGTTTGCACTTCCCTGCCTGTGCTTATGACCATGGATGTCGTTTCCCTGTCACTGCCAGTGCCCCCGGCCACAGAATTCGTTCCCCTGTCGCTGTCTGTGCTCACAGCCACGGAAGCTGTTGACCTGCCACTGTCAGTGCAATCGACTGCGGAGGTCGTTTGCCCCTCCCTGCCTGTTCTCACAACCACAGAGGCTGTTGACCTGTCCTTGTTGGTACCCACGGCCATGGAGGTTGTTTGCCCTTCCCTGCCTGTGCTTACAACCATGGATGTCGTTTCCCTGTCACTGCCAGTGCCCCGGGCCACGGAGTTCGTTCCCCTGTCGCTGTCTGTGCTCACAGCCACGGAAGCTGTTGACCTGCCACTGTCAGTGCTATCGACTGCGGAGGTCGTTTGCCCCTCCCTGCCCGTTCTCATGACACATAGGTTGTTTCCCTGTCCCTGCCAGTGCCCACGATTATGGAGGTCATTCCCCTGTCACGTCTGTGCTCATGACCACGGATGTTGTTCCCTTGTCACTGCCTGTGCTCACAGCCATGGAATCTGTTGACTTGCCGCTGCCAGCGCCCACACCTGCCACAGTCAACGAGCCAGCACTCACGCCTGCCATGGTCAATGAGCCAGCGTCTACCTCTGCCACGGTCAACGAGCCAGTGCCCACACCTGCCAAGGTAAATGAGCCTGTGCCCACACCTGCCACAGTCAACGAGCCCATTCCTGAAGCCTCATCTGTCCCAGAGCCAGCGACTGAAGCCTCATCCATCCCAGAGCCAGTGCCGGAAGCCTAGACAGCCCCAGAACCAGCGCCTGAAGCCTTGGCCGCCCCAGTGCCAGTGTCCTCGGTCACGAAGGCCATTCCCCAGTCGCTGCCAGTGCTCACAGCCACGGAATCTGTTGACCTGCCGCTGCCAGCGCCCACTCCTGCCACGGTCAACGAGTCAGCGCTCACGCCTGCCATGGTCAATAAGCCAGCGTCTACGCCTGCCATGGTCAATGAGCCAGCGCCCACACCTGCCAAGGTCAACGAGCCGGCCCACAACCACAGAGGCTGTTGACCTGTCATTGTTGGTACCCACAGCCATGGAGGTTGTTTGCCCGTCCCTGCCAGTGCCCACGATTATGGAGGTCATTCCCCTGTCAGGTCTGTGCTCATGACCACGGATGTTGTTCCCTTGTCACTGCCTGTGCTCACAGCCATGGAATCTGTTGACCTGCCGCTGCCAGCATCCACACCTGCCATGGTCAACGAGCCAGCGCTCATGCCTGCCACGGTCAATGAGCCAGCGCCTACGCCTGCCATGGTCAATGAGCCAGCGCCCACGCCTGCCAAGGTCAATGAGCCAGCGCCTATGCCTGCCAAGGTCAATGAGCCAGCGCCTACACCTGACAAGGTCAACGAGCCAGCACCCATGCCTTCCACAGTCAACGAGCCCATTCCTGAAGCCTCGTCTGTCCCAGAGCCAACGACTGAAGCCTCGTCTGTCCCAGAGCCAGCGCCGGAAGCCTTGACAGCCCCAGAACCAGCGCCTGAAGCCTTGGCTGCCCCAGTGCCAGCGCCGAACCTCGGTTGCCCCAGTACCAGCGTCCTCGGTCATGAAGGCCGTTACCCAGTCGCTGCCAGTGCTCCCGGCCATGGAGGCCATTCCCCTATCACTGGCAGTGCTCCCAGCCACAGAGGCTGTTCCCCAGTCACTGGCAGCACTCTCGGCCACGGAGTCCATTCCCCAGTTGCTGCCAGCGCTTCCGGTCATGGAGGCCGTTCCCGTCACCGCCAGTGCCCACAACCATGGAGGTCATTCCCTTGACACTGTCTGTGCCCATGGCCAGGGAGGCCATTTCCCCTTCCCTGTCTGTGCTCACAGCCACGGAGGCTGTTCCCCAGTCACTGCCAGTGCTCACAGCCATGGAGGCTGTTAACCTGTCCCTGCTGGTGCCCAGGATTACGGAGATTATTACCCTGTCACCGTCTGTGCTCATGACCATGGATGTTGTTCCCATGAAGGCCGTTCCCCAGTCGCTGCCTGTGCTCACAGCCACGGAATCTGTTGACATGCCGCTGCCAGCACGCACACCTGCCATGGTCAACGAGCCAGCGCTCACACCTGCTACAGTCAATGAGCCAGTGCCTATGCCTGCCACGGTCAATGAGCCAGTGTCCACGCCTGCCAAGGTCAATGAGTCAGCGCCTACGTCTGACAAGGTCAACGAGCCAGCACCCACGCCTGCCACAGTCAACGAGCCCATTCCTGAAGCCTCGTCCATCCCAGAGCCAGTGACTGAAGCCTCGTCCACTCCAGGTCACGAAGGCCGTTCCCCAGTCACTGCCAGTGCTCCCAGCCATGGAGGCCATTCCCCAGTCACTGCCTGTGCTCACAGCCACAGAGGATGCTCCCCTGTCACGGCCTGTCCTCACAACCACGGAGGCTGCTCCCCTGTCATGGCCTTTCCTCACAGCCATGGAGGCTGTCCCCCAGTCCTTGTTGGTCTTCACAGCTATGAAGGCTGTTCCCCTGTCACTGCCAGTGCTCACAGCCGAGGAAGCTGCTCCCAAGTCACTGCCTGTGCTCTCAGCCACTGAGGCCATTCCCCAGTCGCTGCTAGCGCTCCCGGTCATTTAGGCCATTCCCCAGTTGCTGCCAGCACTCCCGTTCACGGAGGCCATTCTCCGGCCACTGCCATTGCCCATGACCATGGAGGTCGTTCCCTTGACACTGTCAGTGCCCACGGCCACGGTGGCCATTTCCCCTTACCTGTCTGTGCTCACAGCCACAGAGGCTGTCGGGAGTTAAGATCACCCATCTCTGCTGGCTGTTGTTCTGCACCTCTCTGATCTTCAGCAGAGGATTCTACAAATCTGTTCCTTAACCCAGTGACTGCTCATTATTTCTGTTAGTAAATCCTTTGAACTCTTCCACTGCTCTTGGGTCTGTTTATTCTCACTATCGCTCATTACAATCCCTCCAAGTATGTTTGGTTACCCTGAGAACAAGAGAGAAACCAGGAGGTGGTATGTGTGTGGTTAAATTCACTGCATTATCCTCTGAAAGCTAATCTCAGGCCAAGCTTAGGGCTTCTTACCGCTCCCTGCCTGTGAATGGTTGAGTGAAAAGTAAAATATTCTTTCAAATGTAAAACTGCAGGGCCAAGTTACGATTGTGATCATGTCACAGTGGGGGATTTGGAGACCCTTGGTTGACATAGGCAACAGGAAGACAGGGCTAACCTCATTATCTGGCGTTCCATATGGGTCTGACTATGTACTCAGTCATACAGGGGGTTGTAATCAATGCCGTAACCATGTCTTGAACATTGTGTGTGGGGGGGGGGGGTGTCACATGTGTTGAGGTCACAAATATAATGGTCCTCTTTAGTCCTTTAATATAGTAAAGGCGCTGAATGCAATAATTTTCTGAATAAAGGCTTGAAATGCGATAAAATCACAACATTTTATATTTTTTGGTTTTAAAAGATACATGTATTTTTAAAGTTCATACAGTACAAGACAAACACTGTGTTTGCATTGCTAGCAATTTGCCTGTTTCAGTCATCTTTTCTTTCTTTTTTGTGCTGTCTCAATGAAAAGATTAATATAATTTGAATTTCTTTTCATTACTGATTTAGCTGTAAAATGACATGACTGTGTCAGCTGGCTAGCAAAAAAAAAAAAAGAAGAAAATACACAAAATTGTTTACTGCCCTCAAGTTGTACCTCATTGTTTTTTCCTCAAAGGAGAAACTTAACGCAATATTTTCATAAAGAATCCTAACGCTGCTCTTTTCCATCAAAAACAGTTCACTGCTGTCAAGGTCCAAAGAGAAAAAAATTATAATTATAAAAATATCATAAAAGTAGTCTATACAACACATAGCTGCTGTATGACCCCAGAAAGCTTGGAATATAGTGCATAAGTCATATGGACTTCTGTTATTGGACTCAAGATGGCGTCGAGTATGGCCGCTGTGTTGCGAGCTTTGACACAACACTGCAGTTTTTTGTTTGTTTTGTTCATAATTCTATGTTTTTTTGTCTTGGATGTTGTCTGCCTTATTGTCTACGACAGACAAACACTTCTGGACATTGGTTCTACAATAGCACACAGAAAACTGGACTTTAAATTCCTCAATGCCGATCCGCTGTTTACAAACACGCCAGCAGAGCTCTTTGTCTGGGCAGCCTGGCTGCGGAAATGCAGAAGGAAAAGGAGAAATAGAGCCGGCGTTCTCATCAGAGTAAGACATTATGCAAATCGACCCCTGCTACCCAGTATTATACTGGCAAATGTTCAGTCTCTGGACAACAAGCTCTGCAAGCTGAGAGTGCGGATCTCTTTCCAATGAGAGACAAGGTACTGCTGCATTATCTGCCTTACAGAAACTTGGATGTCTGCTGAGATTCCAGATTCAGCCATCGAACCTGCGGGGTTCTCTGTGCACAGAGCGGAGAGAGTGAAAGACCTCTCAGGTAAAAGCAGAGGTGGTCAACAAATCCTGGTGTGATCAGAGGAATGTACATTCTATCAAGTCTTTCTGCTCTCCTGATCTGGAATTTCTCATGCTTCAGTGTCGACCATTCTGGCTACTGAGGGAATTCACAGCGGTCATTATCACTGCTGTGTACATCCTGCCAGAAACCAACATAGACCGGGCACTCAAGGAACTGTATGGGATGATAAGCAAGCAGGAAACCGCACACCCTGAGGCCCCGTTCATTGTGACCGGGGACTTTAACAAAGCCAATTTTAAATCAATTGCACCAAAATACCACCAACACATCAGTTTTAACACAAGAGGGAACCGGGTTTTGGACCATTGTCACTCTCCCTTCCGGGATGGCTACAAATCCCTCCCCTGCCCACCATTTGGCAAATCAGACCACACTTCCATTCTGCTTCTGCCCGCTTACAGGCAGAAACTGAAACAGGAAGCACCCACCCTCAGAACGATTCAGTGCTAGTTGGACCAATCAGATTCCACGCTACAAGACCACATGGACTGGGAGATGTTCCAGTCCGCCTCTGATGATGACATCGAGCTTTACGCTAATAGCGTAACGTGTTTCATCAGAAAGTGCGTAGAGGATGTTGTTCCGACCAAAACAATATGGATCTACCCCAACCAAAAAGCCATGGATAAATAACGATGTTCACGCAGCACTTGATGCGCGGACCTCCGCTTTTAATTCCGGGAATGCGGAGGAGCATAAACAAGTCAGTTATGCACTCCGCAAAACTATCAGAGCAGCCAAATGCCAGTACAGGGACGAGATTGAAGGACAGTTTAACACCACCAACTCTAGAAGCATGTGGCAGGGAATTAATATCATCACAGAATTTAAAGGGAATAAAAACTCAGCCATGAACACCGCTGCCTCTCTCCCGGATGAGCTAAATACTTTTTATACTCGTTTCGAGGGAAATAACACCGCCCTCATGGAGAGAGCTCTCGCGACTGAAGCTACAGAGGTTAGTTCACTCTCCGTCTCTTTAGTGGATGTAACCCGATCCTTCCGACGGGTCAATATCCGTAAAGCCGTGGGTCCAGACAGCATTCCGGGCCGCATCATCAGAGCATGCGCGAACCAACTGGCTGGTGTTTTTACAAACATTTTCAACCTTTCCCTCTCCTTGTCTGTGGTCCCCACATGCTTTAAAACATCCACCATTGTGCCTGTACCAAAGTAATCCAAAATCACTTGCTTAAATGACTGGCGTCCTGTTGCTCTGACCCCGATCATCAGCAAATGCTTTGAGAGACTAATCAGAGATGACATCTTCTCTGTGCTGCCTCCATCACTGGACCTATTGCAGTTTGCTTACCGCAACAACCGCTCCACTGATGATGCCATTGCAACTACAATACACACTGCTCTCTCCCACCTGGAAAACAGGAACACTTATGTGAGAATGTTGTTTGTAGACAACAGCTCAGTAGTCAACACCATAGTGCCCTCCAAGCTTTATGTGAAACTCTGGGCTCTGGGCTTGATCCTGGACTTCCTGTCAAGCAGACGCCAGGTGGTTAGAATGGGCAGCAACATCTCCTCATCACTGACCCTCAACACTGGAGCCCCGCAGGGCTGTGTTCTAAGCCCACTCCTGTATTCTCTGTACACACATGACTGTGTGGCAACACATAGCTCCAATGCCATCAAGTTTGCTGATGATACGACGGTGGTAGGTCTGATCACTGACAATGATGAAATGGCCTACAGAGAGGAGGATGCACACTCTGACATGCTGTTGTCAGGAGCACAACCTCTCCCTCAACATCAGCAAGACAATGGAGCTTATGGTGGACTTTAGGAGAAAAGACAGAGAGCACAGTCCCATCACCATCAATGGAGCACTGGAGGAGAGAGTCAGCAGCTTCAAGTTCCTCGGTGTCCACATCACTGAGGAACTCACATGGTCCATCCACACTAAGGCCGTTGTGAAGAAGGCTCATCTGCGCCTCTTCTTCCTGAGACAGCTGAGGAAGTTTGGAATGAACCACCACATCCTCACACGGTTCAACACCAGCACTGTAGAGAGCATCCTGACTGGCTGCATCACTGCCTGGTACGGCAATAGCACCGCCCACAACTACAAAGCCCTGCAAAGGGTGGTGCGAACTGCCAGACACATCATCGGAGGTGAGCTTCCCTCCCTCCAGGACGTATATACCAAGCGGTATGTGAAAAAAGCTCGGAGGATTGTCAAAGACTCCAGCCACCCAAGCCATGGGCTGCTCTCACTGCTACCATCAGGCAGGCGGTATCGCAGCATCAGGACCCGCACCAGCCAACTTCATGACTGTGAGGAGGCAGGCAAGGAATGAGGATCTAAATGCAGCTTCTAATGGAAACCAAAGGTAAACAAAGTACTTAGAATAAAACAAAACAAAACACAGGAAATCGGGCACAGAACATGACAACACATGTGAAGACTGACCAAGAAACCAGGGGAAACAAGGGCTTAAATACAAATGGGCAAACAAGGAAATGAGGAACACATGGGGAAAACAATCAGGGGAAAACCAATCATGAAAAGAAACTACAAAGGACTACTAAATAAACAGGAATGGGGAACTAAACAAGAATTTCAAAATAAAAGTCTAAGCAAAAACACAGGGAATTAGTGACAGAGCCCCCCTTTTAAGGAGTGGATTCCAGATGCTCCAAAAACAAAACAAAAAACCAAATTGTCCATGGGGTGTGGGGGAAAACAGGTAGTTCAGGGGGGCACAAGGGGCAAGGGGAGCAGAGGAACAAGGCAAAGTCAGGGAGGCTTGGAACCAAGGCAGAGCTGGAGGGATGGAGAGCCAGGGCGACGCTGCAGGCTCAGAGGACCAAGTAGACCAGAGCAGATCAGGCGGGTGGCCAGGAGACCAGGGAAACCAGAGCAGATCAGGTGGATGGCCAGGAGACCAGGGAGACCAGAGCAGATCAGGCAGACGGCTAGGAGACCAAGGAAACCAGAGCAGATCAGGCGGACAGCCAGGAGACCAGGAAGACCAGAGCAGATCAGGCGGACGGCCAGGAGACCAAGGAGACCAGAGCAGATCAGGTGGACAGCCAGGAGACCAGGGAGACCAGAGCAGATCAGGCAGACAGCCAGAAGACCAGGGAGACTAGAGCAGATCAGGCGGAAGGCCAGGAGACCAAGGAGATAACCTCATGGTGGGGACTGGGTCAGGAGTCCTGGGAGGCGGCCGCAGGGTCGAGACAGGGTCAGGAATCCTGGGAGGCGGCCGCAGGACAGGGACAGTGTCAGGCGGTGGAGCCGCTGTAGGAGGAGTCTCTGGGGGAGCCGCAGGAAGAATAGTCTCTGGGGGAGCAGGTGGAGCCGCAGGAAGAATAGTCTCTGGGGGAGCAGGCGGAGCTGCAGGAGGAATAGTCTCTGGGGGCGGAGCCTTGGCAGGCGGAGTCGTGACAGGCTCGAGGGGCGAAGCCGTGGAAGCCTTCGAGACAGGGGCCGTGGAAGGCTTTGAGACAGGGGCCGTGGAAGGTTTCGAGACAGGGGCCGTGGAAGGTTTTGAGAAGAGAGCCTAAGACAAAGGTTTTGGCCCGGGGTTCCCACCATAATCCACTGTATAATGGGAACCACAAAGTTCCAGAGCCTTCTCCACATATTCGCCGAGCTTCCAGAGAGGATCAGCTGGAGGCATCAGTTCCCTCAGTGCACTATTCAGACCGGCCCGGAAGAAAACCACCAGAGAGCGGTCTGGATAGTGCACTTCATTTGCCAGCTCTAAAAACTCACGGACATGATCTTCAACTGGACGGTCCCCTTGTTGAAGGAGTAGAATTCTGACAGCCGCTAGATCCATTCCTTGGTCAGTCTTTCTGTGAGGAGGCAGGCGAGGAATGAGGATCTAAATGCAGCTTTTAATGGAAACCAAAGATAAACAAAGTACTTAGAATAAAACTAAACAAAACACGGGAAACCAGGCACAGAACGTGACAACACATGTGAAGACTGACCAAGAAACCAGGGGAAACAAGGGCTTAAATACAAATGAGCAAACAAGGAAATGAGGAACACCTGGGGAAAACAATCAGGGGAAAACCAATCATGAAAAAAAACTACAAAGGACTACAAAATTAACAGGAAACAGGATCAGGGAACTAAACAAGAATTTCAAAATAAAATTCTAAGCAAAAACACAGGGAATGTGTTTTTTAGACAATGACAGCTTCTTCCCCCAAGCAATCAGACTTTTGAACTCTTGATCTCTCATGATCAATATACATCATCACTGCACTTTATTAATCTTATTATCTCACACTGGACTGTCTTAAATTATATTCTCTCTTAACAACACTCTGGCAACTGACTATTAACCGACAGCCTAAATGTCAATACAGTGCAATACAACCTACTGTATATTTTATATATACTATATATACTATTTTTTTTTTTTTTTTGTATAATGTGTATTCTATATTGTGTGTATATGTATTCTATATTGTGTGTATTGTGTACTGTACAATATTCTATATTGTGTGTATTGTATACTGTACATTGTATATTATTATTTGTATATTGTGTTGTGTGTAATTATGTGTATATTAGATATGTAAATTGTGATGTGTAAATCTGTTTATTGTAAATTGGTATATGTCTCATCACTGTCATGACTGCTATGCTGCTCGGAACTGCACCCAAGAATTTCACCCACTATTGCACTTGTGTATATGGTTGTGTGACAATAAAAGTGATTTGATTTTGATTTATGATGTCTTTATACTGAACCTTTAATAGTGCTTTATAGTATTTGTCCTTTTTGAAGCTTGATAGCTCCTGGTCAATATAAACTGTTATTCTATGGAATAGAGCTGCTTAAAAAATCTATTTTTATGTTCCAAGAAAAAGTAACAGCATATGGGTTTTGAACAACATAAGGGTGAGTAAAAGTGAGTAAAAGTTAATTTTCCATTTTTAGGTGAACTACTCCTTTAACCGGTGGCTCATCATCAAAATAAAATGGTCTCTTTTAAAAGAGACTCTTAGGAGATGCTGTACAAAATTCTGAATTAATTAAAGACATAAAGAAATTATTTAGAAAATCTTACATTGATTTTAAACTATTACCTAATAATATTTGCATTGAGAATATATGACACTGTCCTTGCCAAAACCTAAAAGCACAGTAGAAGTCACAGGTACCATGTTCTAGTTCTGATCTAGGTGATAACACTCTACCTTTTTTTTTTTTTTTTTTTTTTTTTTTTTTTACATCATTTTCTTAGACAATGTCAAGAGAATTTTCTAAAATACTGCTTCAAAAGCCTGCCAGATTACCACTTTCATTCAATTTCTTTATAATATACACACATTCACTCTTTGTCTTAAGCCTGATATGCTGAAAACTGCTCCATTAATGTTTTCACATTCACAGTTATGAATGACATACAAATCACGTACTGTATGTGACAGGTCTGTGTACTTCTGCGTCCATTCCTTTTTCTTTTTTTAACTAAAAAATGAAAAACTAAAAATGTTTTTTTTTTTTTTTTTTTTTCTTCTTCTTTATTGGTTTTAACACTGATTAATAGAATAAGCAGATACAAACTCATTTCCTGTTGACCATTTAATTTTCTGTTTAAAAAGGAATAAAAAGATTGGGGGAAAAGGCTCAATTTTTGTTTTCCTTCAGTGTTTAAAAAATTAGTTTACGCTTTGAATATTTGATACGCACATGTGAGCGGCACTGAAACGCCCCTTTCATCTGACTGGTCAACTTGCCCCGTCGTCTGTAGCCTAATGCCTTTATCCTATCAGCCAGAATTAGTTGGGATCGCTCTGCAAATTTGTCTCAAATTTTCACCACTAATTGTAAACTATGCATGCCATGTATCAGAATCTTGCTGCTTGGCACATCATGGTGTTGTTGCGAGGTGTTGCCTCTAATGGACGACGCGTGAGAGATCGCAAGCCACATCACTTGGCCATATGCTGACTGAGAGTTGGTCTATTATATATTATTTTAATAACATCGTATGATTTTGTAGTGATTGTAGTGCCGCATCCCATTGATAAATGTAATTTAAAGAAGTTGCGTCACTTTGTACAAAAACCCCACGAGTTAATATGACTTAACACAAGTTTATTTTTGACATTTAATAATATATTTAATACATTTTCATCCAGGCTGAGGCAATTACGATGGCAGCACACTCTATCAGCAATCTACGGCTTGCAGAAATTAACTTTGCACTTATGGAGATAAGCTGCAAGATTCTAATACACTTGGCATGCTTACAGTTAGTGGTGGTTCAGGACAGTATTTAATGAAAATTGAGACAAATTTGCAGAGCGATCCCAACTCTAATTCTGGCTGAAAGGAGGATTAAGGCAGGACAGAAGATGGGGCGGCAAATTTGACCATATTTGATTATTGTGTCTGTGATTAATAAACTCAGGTAGTGTGAATTAATTGAAGGGAAATATATAACTCAAACATAGAAACAAGCCTCATAGAGTTAGTTTACCAGAAATTACAATTTTGTCATTATTTTCTTTCTCCTTTGAATTTTTAAGGATCTTTATGCAACTCTTGTTTATACAATGACTGTCAAGCTCCAAAAAGGATCAAAAGCACCATAAAGTAGTCTTACAGACAGTGTTGGTGAGGAACTAATTAAAAGTAGTGTAATGGCAGACATAGAATTCCTTTGCTGAAATAGACATTTTAATTCACCAAAGAGGAATGTAGATGAATACACTACATCTGTCATGATCCAGATATGGCCCGCAACCCAGAGCTACACTTCTGGAACTATACAGTTGAATGCTGGTAACCACACAACACACATACACTGCAGATTCTAAGGCTACATCTTATGGATTTTTTTTTACATTTATTTATAGTATTTTTTTTTTTTTTTTTGTCACAGTCACCTTCGGCTTGCTCACTGGGGATCTAAAAAAAATATTATTTACTTATTAAGGCACAATCTACAATCACATTTTTATAAAATCACACAATGATGACTAAGACATTACAGTATTATATTCTGTTATAGCATAATTTCCCGTACAGTACAGCTGCTTTGAAATGACATCTGTTATGAAAAGCACTATACAAATAAAACTGACTTGACAGTTAACCACCAGAAAATCTAATTCTGCATTCTGCACATTTGAACTGGCATGTCATGTTCACTTAAGGACACATGTGAGAACCGATTGTGTTTTGGCATCAATGATAACAAACCTTGTGCAGTGCTTCAAGGTGCGATTTTTAATATGAAATTGAGAATGAGATTTTGGAGCTTCAGTGGAACATTTTTGGTCTATTCCTCAGAAAATATTTTTTATAGCTTCAGAAGACTTGGAATATAGTCAATTGGACTACTTATATGGTGTGTTTATGGTGATTTTTTTTTTTTTTTTTTTTTTTTTACCTTTTTGGAGCTTGACAGACTTGACACCAACTGTCATTGTATGGAGACATTTTTTTTTATAGATTCTTCAAAATATCTCCTATTATAAAAAAGCAAAAATTGAGGTTACAGTAAGGCACTACAATGGAAGTGAATGTGACCAGATTTTGGATGGTTTAAAGGAAGAAATTTAATCTCATAATTTTACAAAAGCACTTACATGAATTCTTCTGTTAAAACTTGTGTTTTATTTGAGCTATTAAGTTGTTTAAATTGTCATTTTTACAGTCATTTTAAGGTTTGTTGACATTACATCATCATGGTAACAAAGTTGTAAAATTGGCTATAACTTTAAACAGAAAAGGTTAGTACGTGAATTTATTATGCTAAAATCATGTTTGCATGCATATTGTTTATGTCTTGTGGCTATACATTTGAAAAAGTGAGTATTTTAATGTTCAACAATTGGCCCCCATCTTCTTCCATTGTAAGTGCTGCACTGTAACCTCAATTTATTTGTATTTTTTTAAGAAAAGGAAGGGCAAGACAAGACTAATTTTTATGGTAATCAACATTATGCCACAAATGCTGTTGATTGAGCTCAACTTGTATTGAACCCGGAATATTCCTTTATTCCTTTAAT
Organism: Myxocyprinus asiaticus; assembly: GCF_019703515.2. Taxonomy (NCBI): domain Eukaryota; kingdom Metazoa; phylum Chordata; class Actinopteri; order Cypriniformes; family Catostomidae; genus Myxocyprinus; species Myxocyprinus asiaticus. Next base: position 33,564,793 of record NC_059382.1, on the reverse strand, counting down.
ACAGCAACAGTATGATTTAATTTTTGCAGCTGATATTGATTGAAAATGTGACGCTGGAAATATAACATTGTTCCATTCTGCACATAGTTTCATAAACCATGGAATACAAAATTCCAGACCAGGAAAGATCCTTTTGGTATATAGTATGTGTCTATTTGCACCCCGGTGTAAAAAGCATCTGCCACACAGTGCAACTTGTTGCACCCCAAAATAGACGACAAACTAAACAATACATGTCGCTGCAGTGGAGTGGGGTGTAAAGACAGTGTGTAAATGTGTACTGTTGTCCTAGCGACCTCGGTTTGAATCTGAATTTTGTCCCACTCTTTTTCCCATCTGATTTCCTGTTTCCACTCTTAATATTTCCTTCAATACTTCTTAAAATAATAGATAAAAATTAATATAAATGTTGTTAACCATGGTGTTAGTACAGTAATATGGTGGAAATGTGATAACCATTGTTAATTTTGTGGTTACTGTAAATAAAAAAATAAATAAATAAAAAAATATACCATGGTGAAACCCTGGTTACTGTAAAACAAAGGTTATTTTTTCTAAGGTAAGGTTCAGGAGTAGGGATTAATGTAGTGTGTCTGTGGGACTCTAAATAAACACAATTTACACACTGCAGTGATGATGTTAGTATTTAAATATGGGTGCAAATAGTATCTGGCACTATTTGCACCAGGGATGGGGTGCAACTAATATCAGCCACTATATACACTGGGGTGTAAATAGCATATACCATTATTAGCAACAGGGTGCAAAAAGAATCTGCCAAAAAATTTTACTTCTTCAGTTCCCTATCTGTCACTCACTCGACGTTGTGTCGATTTAGTGACACTAGGGGTCACACTTGGGAGCCCGAGACACCTCTGGTCTTTGATAAAAGGCCAATGAAAATTGGCGAGTGGTATTTGTATGTTCTCACTGCAAGAACGTAACCATGGCAACGTTGTGGTCGCGGCTTGTTTTCGTGAGAAAGCAAGCCACCCCAGCGGCTCCCCGCCTCGGTCCTTCTACCTACGGGTTTGAGGCCAGCGCGGCTAGCACTGGGGGCGATTTGGGGACCCCAATGGGACCGCCTCCACCGGCTCGTTTCACGGCTTCGACCTCTTGTTCGGAGCCCGCGAAGCTGAGGAGTTCCCGAGCACAGCATCGGAGAGCGGGCTTGTCCAGTCGGACGCAGAAGTCTCAGCTGGGCTCCCCCCTTCGGGGACGATTGCCCAGTCACAGGCTGATGCAGAGATGACGGACATGCTTTCCCAGGCGGCCGCGAGCATCAGGCTAGAGTGGAACCCTCCGCTCTCCCCTGAACCCTTGCGGCTCGATTATTGGTTCCTGGGCTCGCAGCGCCGCTTAAAGCAGCCGTGCCCTGCTCCAGTGCCTTTCTTCCCGGAAGTGAACGAGGAGCTGACAAAATCGTGGGAGGCACCTTTTACTGCCCGGTCCCGATTTCTCAGTTCCCCCGCCCTCACTACCATCGATGGCGGGGCGGCCAGGGGCTATACGGCGATTCCCCCTGTGGATAAGGTGCTCGCGGTGCACCTATGCCCGCAGAGTGCCGCCACCTGGCGCGGACGCCCTAAGCTCTCGTCCAAGCCCTGTAGGTTCACGTCGTCCCTGACGGCCAAAGCCTACAGTGCTGCTGGACAAGCCACCTCTCCCCTGCACGCCATGGCTCTCCTGCAGGTCCACCAAGCCAAGGCACTAAAAGAACTGTACGAGGGTAGTTCCACCCCAGATCTGATGCAGGAACTGTGCTCGGCGACCAACCTCGCTCTCTGAGTGACGAAGGTCACGGTGCGGTCTCTCGGGTGGCCAATGTCCACATTAGTGTTCCAGGAGTGCCACCTTTGGCTCAACCTGGTTCGAGATGGGTGATGCCAACAAGACATGGTTCCTTGCTGCCCCATCTCTCAGGCTGGCCTATTTGGCTACACCGTCAAGGACTTTGCCCAGCAGTTCTCGATGGTGAAGCAGCAAACGGAGGCTATCCGGCATATCCTGCCCCGGCACGGCTCAAGATCCCGGACCCCGTCTGAAACCCACTGTCTTGGAGCTGGTAAGAAGACCACTCTATCCCCCAGTGGAGGGCCGGGTGGAGAATCTTTTGTTGCCTTTTCATTTGATTTCGCTGCATGCCCAAGTGGCTGCGGTACCCAACAGTTCAGAAAAAGAGTGGTTTCCTCCTTCCCTGGGACACATACCCGGTGTGCATGGTCGTCATCACGACCACCGTCCACCTTTTTTCCCTTGCAGGATTGGCGCTCCAGCGGTGGTCTCCCCACCCCTGCATGCCCAGCTATTGCACACATCCGCCCCCGATGTGATAGTCTCCACGGGTTGCGAGGACAGGCCTCTTCCTCCCCTGTCCCAGGCTGTTCCGGGGGTGGTCACAAGGAGCCAGGTAAGTGCTTCGATGTCCCTAGACTCAGCACGGCCACGACAGGGTGTGGCACCTCAAGCTCCGTCCCACCGCAAGGCCCCACCTGCCAGTATGTCCGATGACGTTGTCCCTTTGGTCCCCCTCGCACTGAATTTGGATGCGTGGCTTGCACTTTCCAATCCGTCGTGATGGCTGGTCCGGACCGTCTGACTCGGCTACGCAATGCACTCTCCTTGAAGACCGCCCTCCTGACTGCGCTCACTTCCATCAAGAGGGTAGGAGACCCGCAAGTGTTCTCTGTCAGCGAAACGTGCCTGGAGTTCGGTCCGGGCTACTCTCACGTGATCTTGAGACCCTGACTGGGCTATGTGCCCAAGGTTCCCACAACCCCTTTTAGGGACCAGGTGGTGAACCTGCGAGCGCTGCCCCAGGAGGAGGCAGACCCAGCCCTGTCGTTGCTGTGTCCGGTGCACGCTTTATGCATCTATTTGGATCGCACACAGAGCTTTAGTATCTCTGAGCAGCTCTTTGTCTGCTTTGGTGCACAGCAGAAAGGAAGCGCTGTCTCCAAGTAGAGGATCGCCCACTGGCTCATTGACGCCATAGCTATGGCATATCATGCCCAGGACGTGCCGCCCCTGGTAGGGCTACGAGCCCATTCTACCAGGGGTGTAGTGGCCTCCTGTAGTGGCCTCCCGCTGCACTGCAAACAGACATTTGCAGAACAGTGGGCTGGGCAACACCCAACACATTTGCAAGGTTCTACAACCTCCGGGTGGAACCGGTTTCATCCCTGGTAGTGGCACGCAATACAAGCGGATAAGCCTGGGATAGCCGGCCTGGTGTATCACTTGCACATAGCGCCTTTCACCTCCTCTGAGCTGAAGACGTGCGCCATTAATTCCCAGTAGTGTTCACAAACTATGTTCCCTGGTTGACTTCCTCCTAGCCCTGTGGCAGTCGAGTTTTCGGAGAGACTCGCTGTCAGCCCAGTACACGTGCTAATTAAGAGCCCTGTTCTGGGGTAGGTGCTCCGCATGTGGTTGTTCCCTGTAAGGTAACCCCATGCGATGTATATCTTCCACTAATTCGTTTCCCTGTTGGCAAACTGCATCTTACTTGGGCACAGCCCCCACTGCCACAGTCTCCATGTTTGTAGTAACTCCTCCCCCATTGTGTAGGATCTACCATGAGACTTCTCCACATGGTCGGCAAGAATTTTCAATGGCCTTTTATCAAAGACCAGATTTGTCTTGGGCTCCCAAGAGTGACCCCTAGTGTCACTACATCGACACAACGTCTCATTCCCTCCATCAGGGAATGGAGGTTATGCAAGTAACCAGGACGTTTTCTTCAAATATGATATAAAATTGATATTCCCTACACATAGCTTGTCTGTGTGTGTGTGTGTGTGTGTGTGTGTGTGTGTGTGTGTTTAAGGTTTAGCACCAAAGATTACATTTCCATCAGTGAAAGCTACTTGCAAATACTCACACAATTCCAGTCCCAATGCAGCCTTTTGATAAATAGATGAGTACAAAAAGAGAGCTAGATTAAACAACTGGAATGTTCCAATCTCAAATATCCTGTCGTCAAGCTTACGCTTCACCTGGATCAGCAAGGGCCTGAAGGCACCATCAGCAGCATGCTCTGGCCTCTCTCAAAGCATGAAACCCCAGAGGAACAGAGGCTACAGCATATTACCAGGTCACTGCAAAGCGCTACCCTTCAGGCATAGGACACCCGACGGAGGACAGCATCCCTGCTGTTGTAGCTGTTGGTGGTGCACTGTGGTTTTAGAGTTTCTGCAAAGTAAACCAAGAGAACAGTCATTAATGCCACCAATTACTCAGAATGAATGCAGCCCACTTATCAAAAGAAGAGGCACTGCTTTTTGCTGGCATCTTTATTTGTTTTTTTATTTTTTTGTAATAAGACAATGAACTGTAATTTGTACGATGTCTAGTGTCAAGTTTTTATAACGTTTTTCTTAGACTAGTTTTTTGGAAATTCTTGCTTATCCCAGTTACAGAAAAAACATTAGTGCAGATCATCTTCACTTTCCCCTTCCATTCACAATAACACAATAGTTGGAAGTGGTTTTGATAATTTCCCCCAAGGCTATTGCTGGCTGTTTTGCCTCTCACAGTCATCTTTAACCAAATGCATAAAGCATTTTTCAGATAAGAGAAATGGACAGTGATCAAAAGCATTTGTATGTATGATTTAACACATTTAGATCATATTTTCACTGTAATTTTCAAAAAACTGGCTCTGTAAATGGTTACTTTCATTGTATGTTAATGTTATACTTTATTAATTTGGGCCAAGATCATTGGATGTAATGCATTCATTGATCATACAACTGCTACTGTAAACTATGTAAATTTGAAAATATTTGAAAATATTTGAAATATTTGACAATGTTCACAACAAATTTTACTTCTCTGATACGAGAGTGAAAAAGAACATTCGATAAGAAAAAAAATGAAAGGCGAGAATTTAATTATCCATTAGGAATTGATTGGATTGTGAAAAGTGGGCACTTTCTACCAGAATGTAGGTGGTTAGGGGATGTTGATATAGTTAACTGTAAGTCACCTTACCATTTACAGTGAAAAATTATATTTACTGTAATATTACTGTAATATATTGTAAAGGCTCTCTTGCATTCTTAGGAGGAAGCGGAGGACGGGGAATTTCAAACTCAAAAGCAGTACATTTATTTTTACACTCAACACGCTTTTCAGCAGAACACTCTTGTCAACACAAACACAGCTCTGAGGCTCGGCTCTCTCTCCCCGTCTTTGGTGTGGTCCCTCCTTTTATCACTCTCCCCTGTGCTTACTGCAAACAGAAACAGGTGTTAGATATTATAGCGCTCAGGTGTGTACCCTTACTGTTTTCTCTCTTTCCGGACGAATGCTCGACCACGCCCCCGCCATCACATACCCCCACCGCCCGACTTAGGCCAGGGCATCATCCAGCCTGCCCATCACTGCCCCCCATTTCTGGAGAGGAAGTCCACAACCACCATCTGCACCCCCAGCCTGTGGACCACCTTGAAATTTAACGGCTGAAGAGCCAGATACCAGCGGGTGATCCGCGCGTTGGACTCGGTCCATAAGGCACCGAAACGTAGCCGGGGCCCCGAACAAACTAAACGGAAGTGTCACAAATTGGTGTAAGCCAAACGATGTGGAGAAGGCCATTTTTTCACAGGATATTGCAGTTAAGGGGATCTGCCAATAACCCTTTGTCAAATCCAGTGTCGAGTAAAAGCGAGCTGTGCCCAACTGATTGAGCAACTCATCAATACGAGGCATTGAGTATGTGTCAAATTTAGACACCGCATTGACATGTCTATAATCCACACAGAATCCTACTGACCCATTGCCCTTAGGGACTAGAATGACCAGGCTGGACCAATCACTGTGGGATTCTTCTATTACTCCCATATCAAGCATTGAATCTAATTTTTCGCGAACCACCTTTTTCTTGTGTTCGAGAAGCTGCTAGGGATGAGTACGTACCACTACCCCGAGTGTTGTCTCAATGTGGTGCTTTATGAGATTTGTGCACCCAGGCAGAGGCAGGAACATGTCAGCAAATTATTTTTGCAACTCAGCAACCTCTGTGACTTGAGACAGCGAGAGGCGATCTCAACAAGGGACATGATTGGCTTTTAACTTCTCCTCCGGCCCGAGCTCCTCCCTCTCCGGAATGACCATCACCAATGTCACAGGGACCGCCTCAGTCCATAATTTCAGGAGGTTGAGATGGTATATTTGACGTGGTCACCTCTATCTGTTCGCCTTACCTCATAATCGAGATCTCCTACATGTAATTTGACCTCAAAGGCCCTTGCCACTTGGCCAGTAATTTAGAGCTCGATGTTGGGAGTTATAGAAGGACTATGTCTCCCGGTGCAAATTTGCATAGCCGAGTGTCCCAGTCATACAGTCGGCTTTGACGTTCTTGAGCTTCAAGCAAATTTTCCTGTGTTAGTTGACCCAAGGTGTGGCATTTTGCTTTAAGATCATGAATGTACTGAATTTCATTTTTACTGTTTGAAGGTCCCTCCTCCTAAGCTTCCCACAGGATGTCGAGCACACCACGTGGTCGACGACCATACAGCAGCTCGAATGGGGAAAACCCTTGGAGGCTTGCAGGACCTCTCAAACGGCAAATAACGGGATAGAGTCACTTGTCCCAATTCCTAGTGCTCTCGTGAATTAATTTACGAATCACATTTTTCAGGGTTTTATTAAATCATTCCATCAACTCGTTTGTCTGTGGGTGGTAAACACTGGTGCGAATCGATTTAATACCCCTCCCTGACGAAGACCACCCCGGCACTACCTCCCCCACCATGGCATCGCACATTTCACATCTAATAATTTTCTCACATGACCCATCCACACATATTCCTTTTAATAGAGTTTTAAATTCTGGCCAATTCGTTCCCAAAATTAGTGGATGGGTGAGGCGGGAACTAACCGCAGCCTCTGCTCTATGCTTTTGCATAATGAGTGTCACTACAGGATAATTGTGCATATCCCCATGCACACACCTCACCTTCACGCTTTTACCTGTGCCCAAAGCCTCGTCTTGAACCAAACATTGGTATACAGTGGTCCAATTGCAGCCATGATCCACCAAGGCTTGATGTGTACTCCCCTTGACACTCAATCGGGGGTAGCCCGTGGAGTGTCAGGGACCAGGACCAATGTTCCCAGCTCCATCACGGGGCATTGGGCCTGGTAATGCCTAGGTTCCCCGCAACTCCAGCAGGCCGGCCCAGGCGTTACGTCCACACCTTTGACAGTGGGGGAGAGCGAAGAGACACAGAGGGCACCGGCGGCAGGGAAAACCCCCATGAAAGGGGAGCCAGCTTTGATGGGACATTCCCGCGCCTCCGGGGAACTGGGGTAGGCTGGAAAAAGGGGAAGAGTGAGAGAGAGAGAGTGAGAGGGGAGAAGAGAGAGTGGGAGGGCCCTTCTACCCTCTGATATGCCGACATATGGTCCTCAGCCAGTTGGATGGCATCCTGGACCCACTCCACCGTTCCTCTCGGCAGATGATGGATAAGCTGTTCCAGCACCACTAGATCGATGACTCACACAGTGTCACAGTTCTCAGCCAACAGCCACTTCTGGCAGGTGCCATGGAGCTGTTTAGTGAAGGAAAATGGGTGGCCACGCACGTCCATCTTCATCGAACGGAAGTGTAGTCAGTGCTGTTAGGGGCTGCGGCTGACCCGCTGCAAGATGGTCTTCTTCAAATCGTCATACACCAGGATACTTGCCACCAGTAGTTGTTGTGCTGTGAGCTGGGCTTCCCCGTACAACAGTGGAATGAGTCTGGCTGCCCACTGGGCACGCAGCCACCTCCAGATCTCAGCCGTTCTTTCAAATAGGACCAAGAATGCCTGGGGGCTGCTGTGTCCGGGGTCACGGCCGGGGTTTTCTCCTGGTGCAGTAAGCTCTGGATTGCCTGCCGGTCCTCTGCTTTAGCCTGGAGCAACTCCTGGTACTGGCGATCCTGATCCTTCAGCAGAATTTCAAACTCAAAACGGTAAATTTATTTGTAAACTCAAACAACACGCTTTCAGCTCTTGCCAACACAAACACTGAAGCTCGGCTCTCTCTCCCCATCTCTAGCATGGTCCCTCCTTTTTTCGCTCTCCCTAGTGCTTACTGCAAACAGAAACAGGTATTAGATATTATAGCGCTCAGGTGTGTACCCTTACTGCTTTCTCTCTCTCCGGACGAACGCTCAACCACACCCCCGCCGCCATATATATATATATATATATATATATATATATATATATATATATATATATATATATAATTAGAGAGAGAGAGAGAGAGAGAGTAGAGAGATAGATATAATTGTTGAATATTTTTTAAATAATATCTCCGCTGCATGTCGTGGCACCATTACCACCTTGGGTGTGCATTAATTTTCAATAATTCAATGACCCGTCATCAATTATTCTTATATATTTATATACTTTTTGTCTGTCAACCAATCAGAGTCAAGCATTCAACAGACCCCAAAATACACTGTAGGTGGTCTGGGGATGTTGAGTTGGTTAACTGCAAGTTGTTTTAAAATATACTGTGTATTTCATAGTACTACCTTTTAAAGTAAAAAATGGCGGTCACTGGAGTGGTATCCTCAATGGGACCTTTTTTTTGTACCTCTGGTTAGATATTATAACTCATTTTGGGTACATAATTGTACCCTAAGGACCTATTGTGTACCTTTAAAAGGTACATTTTAGATTTATTCCTCTGGGAAATATGTATTTGCATAGTATTTATTTTTTTATTTTATTTTATTGACAATGTGAAATTTTATATACAGTAATTTATAAATTTAATATAAGATGTAATTTTACTATAAAATATTGTAAATATATTGTGTGTGTGTGTGCAGTGTGTTTTAGAGGTAAAAAGTATTTACAGCTAAAAAGGATCATGAAATATTTTGAGCTCAATTGACGGCATTTGTGGCATAATATTGATTACCACAAAAAAGTTTGACTTGTCCCTTTTCTTGAAAAAAATAAAATAAATCTTGGTTCCAGTGAGGCACTTACAATGGAAGTGAATGGGAGCCAATTTGTGAACATTAAAATACTCACGGTTTCAAAAGTATAGCCACAAGACATAAAAGATATGCATGTAAAATTGATTTCAGTAATATCACTTACTAACTTTTTCTGTGTAAATTTATAGCCAATTTTACAACTTCGTTACCATGATGATGTAATGTCAACAAACCCTAAAACAACTGTAAAAAGGACAATTTAAACAACTTTACAGCTCAAATAATACACAAGTTATAACAGAAGAATTAATGAAAGCGTTTTTACAAAATTATAAGCCTCACATTTCTGTTTAAACCCTCCAAAAATTGGCCACATTCACTTTCATTGTCCCCTTTCACTTCCATAGTAAGTGCTTCACTGAAACCTCGATTTTTGCTTGACAAGTCGAAATACATTTTTGTGGTAATCTACATTATGCCTCAAAAGCTGTCAGATGAGCTTAACTTTTATTGAACCCGGAATATTCCTTTAAGAAAGTAAATAGGGTCAATTTAATTTTTAATGCTGACTTTAATGTGCTACACATCGAATCTAATCTGGTGCAGTTTACACCAATCAGCCACAACATTAAAACCACATGCCTAATATTTTGTAGGTCCCTCTCTTGCCGCCAAAATAGTGTCAACCCGAATCTCAGAATAGCAGCACGAGGGGGACCTACACAATATTAGGCAGGTGGTTTTAATGTTGTGGCTGATCAATTTATATGGAAATCTCAATGGTCACAGTTCTGTATTCACATATTATTCATAATCAGTGTTTTATTTAATATCTACAGAACCACAGGCTAATATATCTTATTTTTACACAAGGTTATTTCAGAAGGAGACCTACATTACATAAACGCTTAATTAGTGTTGATTCTCTCTCTGTTATTGAGATAATCAAACGAAATCATTGTTCCACTCAAGAGGCAAGCAGGCAGATTTTATTTTCCCAGTAGAAAAAAACAATTGGACTGCTGTTTTACTGTTCGTTTATTTATTCTAATGTAGGTTGTATCCTGAAGTGAGCATATGAAGTGAATAACTGTCAGTTTTCAGGAGAAAAACAATTTTTGTAAAAACCTGTTCCCTTACATTATTTGTGATACCTTTGTCTACAAATATATCCATTTCATATTAATTTCGAATTAAAAAATAACAACTAAGATTTAAAACATATTTTATCCCTTATCTCAAGAATCAGCAATAAACTTCATAGAGATGCTTAAGTAACATGTGGCTGACTGCATAGTAAATACAACAAGACTTGTGTATGGGATTAATTAGTTTATAAGAACCAAATGAACCGAGGCTGAAATTTTCTTATCTGAACACAAAGATGGAAGTGGTTTTATTATTTTATTACTTATCCAGCTTTTGTCACTGGAGTTCTAATGACTAACCGTGACATATACTGTCAATTGTGCATTTAAAACAAGGTTGAAGAGAGGCATTATCCTATAATATGTTAAACATTTCCCCAAAACCACCAGCTTAAAGGCTTCCACTGGACAACCTGACAACATTTTCTTCTCTGTCAGAGTGCATCATTCTCTCAGTTGTTTATTGAAAGAGCTTGTGTATGAGACACTTCAATTCCTTCATCCAACTTATCATTACCAGTATTGTGCTGTTGTCAACTTTCACAGCCGATTGCAGCTTGTCTACTCTCAGGGATAGCAATTTTCCTTAGAACGGTAATAGGATCAGGGCCTCTCGGCCACTTCCACATGATTGATGAGAGATTAAAAGGATTATTGAGGTTGAAAGCACATTTAGCACCCTGTTGGCCTCCAATTTCCAGCACTGAGCTTGCCACCATGCAGATAGGGGTCTCCGTGGAATGTTAGAAAATTGTAAAACTAACATTTTAGACAGAGCAGCAGGTGGATTCATAATGAAAGTAAGGAGACAATCATCTTAAAGTCAAACTATCTTTCTCTAAGGAAAACAGAATTGTTAACTGGTCAATTAAGTCTTGGGGAAGAACTGAGCAAATCATTTCAGTTCTTTTGAGCTTAGAGGAACTATTTCCATACTGTAAAACAGGGACGTGCACAGACATTTCAATGGGCAGGGGCTCTAAAACCTTTTTTTCTGCTATTATGCATATAAATATATATGGTGGCATAATTTGCACTATATAAAAAAAAAAAAAAAAAGAAACACCTAGGTTTATGTTACATTCACTGGTTCAAAAACTTAATTATGGATAAGAAATTAATGTGTAATACATTGTGTTGAACAGAAGAATACACAAATATAAGAAGATTCAAAATATTTTCTGAACATTCTTTGCAGTTATGGAGTACAAGGAGCTTTGTTTCATAAAAAATAATAGTAATACCGTTGTTACGTTAATTGACCCAATATGAATAAATGATCATAATATGTCTGACCTTATGCAAACTAACACAAACAGATGGTAAGTAGACTGCTGACTATCTGTTATAGATTTGCATATCATCACAGAAACATTTACTTAACCAATAATAAATATATATGTGAATTATGTCATCTAGGCAGATGAGTCTGATCTTTAAACCAATCAGGCTCACAGAATTAAGAAACTTAATGACATGTAACATGGTAAGTAAGGGATAATATACAGTCAGTTGGTTGTTATCACACAATAAACCCCAACAGGGTGATCAGGACCTACTAACCATTTAAATAAATACATGGACATGTAATATTGATTTGCGCTGAAATTACGTAATTTGAGAAGAAAGAAAAAGCTGAACAGCTGAAATCAACCTCAATTGCATCAGAATTCTGTTGGTGTTTACTTTGTAAAAATGACCATCTGACTCCTCAATATTCAGCCTATTACAAGACATATTGCGAAATAAATAAATAAATGCACATAAAACATTGATTTGAGTTGAAATAATTTTATTAGTTTACTTGTTGATCGCACAGTGACGGTTTGCAGAACCTGGATGAGCAGTCTGAAAAGTGGATGTGCGGTCATTACAGAGTAATATCTGACTGCTGGATGGCGCCATTGACCAATCGAGTATTCCAGAGAGCCGTGTAATAAGGACAAATAATGATCGTGAGTAAATGTGCAGTACGGTATCGTCTACCTTTCCAAGAGTATTTTCCAAATATTCAACCTTATGCATAACATATCATAATTGGGGAAGAAAAGAACAACAACTATCTTATTTTGCTAATATAGACAAGCGCAATTAGAAACAATGAGGCTGAAATCCGAACTAAACTTTAATTTAATGTGTGTATTTGTTTGCGGGAGTGTGCATTTAATCTGAGACAGCCTCTGTAACACATTGGGTATTATTATAGTCATTATATTTGATTAATAATTCCGTAATCAATGCATCAGAGTTTCAGCATAATGTTGATTTATACCCCTATACTGTATACTATTATTAAGCGTAAAAAAAAAATTTCATTTGGGTGTGCAAGCTTTCTTTTTGTGTGGCATTTGCACACCCTGGAACCTCAGCAAAAAAGAAGGGGCTTGAGCCCTACAGCCATCCCCTCTGCACGTGCCTGCTGTAAAACAATGTCCGAAAATAACTTATTATTATGAGGCGATATTTGCCTACTGGAAGAGGACATTTTTACCTTGATGAGGGCATTTTTTAATGTTATCCATAATAGTCATGGTAGACAGGCCTATAATTGAATATTAGTCTTTCAAATAAGATAACAAATAAAAAAACAAACAAACAAACAAACAAACAAACAAACAGAAGAATTGACAAAGAGGGCATTTTGTCCCCAAATTCTAAATATATGCAGCATTTTTGTCACTTTTTATGGCATTTGTGCCTTGATCACTGGTTAATTTCTGACCCTTCTGAATAAGCCATTTATCTCTAATGGTTTATATTCCTGAATATCCATCTCTCACAGGAAATGTGTTAATCTAGATGTTTATCAATGAGTTTTCACCATATTTAATTGAGATGAATGAAAAGAAGTCTATAAAGAATGGAAATACAGTCTGTTTAACATGCCGTACCATAACCTGAGCCAACAAAACAATAAAAACCACACTTTTCCAGTGGGCAAAAATCTAAGAAAAGCATTGGTTGTAAAAAATAACAAGTAGCCAAGGAACTAATAAGAATAGTTTACCAAAAATGAAACGTCTGTTATCATTTACTCATGTAGTTTTAAACCTGTAGGTATTTTGCAGCTCCATTTACAATACTTAGATTTAATAAGTAGTATCATAATAATCAGCTTTTATTAGCTTTCATCTCATATGTGTACATTATTTTTTTTTCCCCCAAAAAAATAGTATTCATTTCTTTAAGGGTCCATTTTGACCATCATGTACTCTACAAAATCAAAATTAGAATTGCTATATAAAACATTAGTGTCTCATCACTTTTGTTTCAGTAAGGTTGCTGAAATAATATTAAAACTTATAACCTTTGTGATTACTTGTCTATTTAACAAGTGATGCACTGTGAGGGATGTAGAATTCAATGTCTCATCTATCTTACCTCATCATATATCAAACATCAAACACAACTAAAAATAATGGAATGATGTAAACACAGCTGCCTATTATGAGGCGACAGATTTTGCCCTTCAAAGATTTTTTCCCGCTTGACCTGCGCCGATGCTCAGGGTTGGAAGGCAAAAAGATAATGACCTCTTGTCTGTCACAATAAAGTGACAACTCTCAACACTCCATTCCCTTAACGCGAGCTGACGGCTGGTGTGGCGGGCCCTTGGTTAAGAAACTACATTTAGTCAGCCCCCAGCCCAACTCAGTACAGCTGACATTTATTTATATGTGACTCCTGGGGCATGAGTGTAAGCCACCTTTAAACATGTCACCAAACACACCACTGTGCAAATAGAAACATGCATGTATGCCCAGCGTGATCATCTGGTTCATGACTCACTAGAGTGTGTACTGCTCTTGATGGTGGTTGAGAGCTGCATGTTGGATGTTAACCAATCGGCCACAACTAAGCCATTGACCTTGAAACTGGACAGCGTTTATGGGACAGTTTATAGTATAGTAATTAGCTTAGTTCTGTGAGAACAGAATATGAAAAAATAAAAATAAAATAAATAAATGTACAGTACAATGTCCCCAAAAAGCATTTGGATACTTTAGCCATATTTGTGTGATGTATAAAAAAATATAAAAAGGGTTAAAGGGTTAGTTCACTTGAAAATGAAAATTCTGTCATCATTTACCCACCCTTATTTCGTTCCGAATTAGGGCTGATGAATCGCAATTTATCTATTGCAGGCTTCAGTAATTAACATCCAATAGAACATTTAGTCCAAAAGTGTTTTTCAATATTTTGAAAAATATTGATGGATTCTAATTTCTTCAGAAAGAATAGTCATTCATGTCCATTTTCCACTAAATTATGCATTCTGAAACACTAAAGAACTCTAATATTGTGTAAGTTACATGCAGAACAGGTGAGGCCACTGTTATGATTTGTCATGGCAAATATGTACATTAGAAGTTATTACATCATGCATTCTTCACATGACAGGGACTTCTACATACCATGCAGATTTATCCTTATAAATATCCTTAAACATACCTATTGTTTGGACTGATGGAACATATAGTAAAAAATTTATTATTACAGCAATATATGGTTTGTCTATGTTTTCCTAGCAGTCTCTTGTATTTTTATTACATGCACTACTGAAAAGACAGAGCTGTCACTGCAGCTGTCATTTACTCAATGCTGCATATTCTATAAATAATATGCTTTCTGCCTCATTCTATGAATGGAATCCACATGGATTCAGTAATAGAAGCTGTTATAAGCACTCAATCATGTTTTAAAGTTGAATATACTGTATAGAGTAGATTGTGTAATTTTACATTCTGCATTCATGGCAAAGGTTCATGTCACTTACAGTATGATACATATGGCCATAATATGCACGTTTACCTCTGTTATTGTATTTCATGGTGAATTTTGTTAAAATAATTCACATAAGTTCATGAAGGCTTGGGTTGTTTCTATGAAAGATGGTGAAAAACAGTGATGTAAAAAAGTTTGACAAACAAAAGCATTACTGGAAATGTCCATAAAACACTACTCATAGTGATATCTATAAAAGATAAAATAGTGCCTAAATGATTTGCATGCGCAGAGTAAGATTTGTGAAAGTGTAATTCAAATTGCAAGTGTAAAAATATTTGCAGGTGCACAGAACGTTTTGTAAAGGTGTAAATCAAGCTGCAAGCATAAGAAAAAATATCTGCAATATTTAATGCTTTGTATAAGTGTAATGTGTTGTGAATCACTAACTTCATATTAACACAAAACAAATTTCATCTGTATTCTTTTGATTTCCTTTTTTTTTCATGCTTACACTTTTGTCACTGTTTTTGCGTGCGTCATCATCGCCAAAAACATTGCAAACCTGCAATCAGCGCTGGGCAAGCAAAGAAAGGTGTCTTTAACAGCAAAAATGGAGTGACCATGTAGAATCAGTCTGTATGTGTAAAAAATAAACTATTGCAAAAATTTAAATGACTTGTGTTTGTGGCAAAAATATTTTCCAGAAATAATCCAATATGCATTGTTCAGTTTTCCCTTTTGTTGCACTCACACTTTTAGCACAACTTTCTCACTCAGAAGGGTTTTGCAAGCGCGAAGGGGAAGGCGGGTCTACCTGCTTCTTGTAACCAATCAAATGAGGTTTTCGTTAACCAGTTTACTCTGTCCTGATTGGTTAAATAACCTGACAGACAGCTTCTTTATATGGCTTTGCCTCGCTGTTATGTTAAACGTTACACTGGTTCCCTGAGTGAGAACGAGACGCTGCGTAATCGCATTGGTAGACGCCCTGAGTGTCACATGGTCTGAAGCCCTTGTACAATCACGGCAATTTATTGGCTGGTGGCGCTTAAGAGAGAGTCAGATTTTCTGCAGGAAAGCAAGAGCCTAGGCAGCTGCTAGAGAGTATGGCCAGTTTACGCAGCATCTCGTTCCCACTCAAGGAACCAGGGTTAATTTTCACATAACTGAGACATTCCCTTTCATAGGAACTTGAGCGGCGGAATAGCATTGGGAACGATATACATTCACGCCATGCGAACAGTAGCTGCCAACGGTCTATGCCCATGTGGCAAGCATATACTCCTGTTCCAACAGAGAGAACCTGGGAAGCAGGAGTCACGTGACACCATGCAAGGTTTGGAAGTGTAAACGGCGAGCTCTGCGCACTTTGCTAGTTTTAACACTATTAATGATATAAACCGGTGAGATTCGATACACTCTGTTCCATAACTGTTCTAGGAGGACAATGTCAAAGAATTCTAAATCCTCGGGTCCTGGAGATATTAAAAAACACTTACGTGCTCAAGCTGACACCCCTGAGCAGGCCCTGAGCCTGGGAGTAGATTTGGTCAGAGAAATGAGGGAAATTCGGTGAGAAATGTTGAACATGTCAGCAATGCTGACGAAGGTCATTGCTGACTTGGAGGATCATGCTGTAATACGTTGACTGATCACTGCCATGGAGAAGAAATTCTCTGAGGTGGTTACAAGGGTGGGGATGTCGAGAAACGGATCGATTATCTGGAGTCATCGGAGAGGGAATTAGCTGCTAATCTGCTAGAGACCAAGGTGGATTTGGAGCATGTCTGGGAGAAGTTGGAGGACATGGAGAACCGTAGCCAGAGGAATAACGTCCGAATCGTTGGAATTCCTGAAGCAGAAGAGGGTCAGGATATGGTAAAATTCCTGGATGGGCTCTTTCCAAATCAGCTTGACATAACAGACCATAAGCTGGAAATCGAGTGAGCTCACAAGTTTCTGGCCCAGCAATCCGCTGAGGGAGACAGGCCCCAATCAATTCTGGCCAAATTTCTGAGATCATCCGATAAAGATCTTGTGTTACGTGAGGCGAGGAGTAAAGGAAGGCTTTTTTGGAAGAACCACAGCATTTTCTTGTTCTCAGACTTTGCGAATTCGACAAGAGAGAAACATGATCGATTCAAGGAATGCAAGAAACTCTTACATCAACGGAAGGTGGCTTTTGCACTGATTTTCCCAGGCCAAATTGAGAATAGATGCTAAGGATGGCCATAAAACATTCACATGTCCCCAGCAAGCGATGTCCTTCATAAAGTCAATGAAGTTATTTTGTGTTACATTGTAGCCGAATGGACCGACTCACTTAACATTCACTTGATTGTTCGAGGAAACTGAGTGCCTTTTTTGTTTATTTTTTGGCTGGTTCCGTCTAGTGGATGGAGTTTGTTTTGTGAAGCAACACTCCTTTGGGACAGTTTTGTGGATGAATCTGCACGTTCTTTGTGCTTATGCCCCCTATTGGTTGGAGTTTGTTTTGTGGAGTATTTCTTGCAAGACATTGGATTGATTAGGTCATCTGTTGCATTCATGTAGCAGCCGAATGGGCCAGCTCACTGAACATTCGTTTGACTGTCCGAGGAAACTGAGCGCCTTTTTTTTGTTGTTTTTGTTTTTGTGCTGGTTCCGCCTAGCGGCTGGAGTTTATTTTGTGGAATAACACACCTTTGGGACAGTTAAGTGGATGAATCTACACATTCTTTGTGTTTATTCCACCTACTGGCTGGAGTTTGTTTTATAGATTATCTTTTGTAGTGTAACTCTGTCTCACGAAATTTGTATAGAAACATCAGACTTGAGCAATCCGATGGCAAAGTTGTCGTGGGGGCTCTCATAGGTGTGCATGGACTATTTAAGTTAGAGGGATGGATGCAAATTGGCGCCGTCATGCGCGGGGTTAATGCGCATGTTTTTCTTTTTTCTGTTTGTCTGATTCTGAGGGAAGTTTGAGGTTCGATTGTTGCACTAATGTTGGAATGTGGTATTTATAATTTTGTTTTTGACACACAATCCATTTTTTCTCATATGTCAAAATGTCAAATATTAATATGATAATAGATTTCAATATGATAATAGATTGTCTCTCTCCATGTGGAATGTGAATGGCTTGGGGCACCCCATAAAAAGGAAGGTTATTTCTCTTCTTAAGCGTAAGAAATATGATATAGTGTTTCTTCAAGAAATGCATCTTTCTCCGCAGGAAGCTGAAAAATTTGGGAAGATATTGTAATGATGAGTCAGAGTTGAGATCCATGTGCAGCTTTTAATAGCAATAAATGTAGTAATACAGACAGGCAGGGGTCAAACACCAGCAACAGTAATATCCAAGGCGATCCAGAGAGTAGTCGATAAACAGACAAGAGGTCAGGGCAGGTGGCAGACAATCACAGGTTATATCCACGTAAACAAAGCAGTGACAGTAGGCAGGCAGCAATGGGTACACAGTCCAGGACCGTACACAGGTAAGGTAGTAACACAGGTAATGCTCAAATGTCAGCCAAGGCAAAACAATTCAGGGGCAAAGTCTTATTTTGGCTAACATTTACGCACCTAACATTGATGATCAGGGCTTTTTTATAGATCTTGAAGGGATGTTGCAAGCAGTTGGCACCCCTCATGATATAATATTAGGAGGAGACTTTAATCTTTTGATGGACTCAGTCCTTGATCATATTAAAGCAAAATTGTGCAAGCCCCCCTAGAGCAACATTGACACTTCACAGGATGTGTAAAAATCTTGGTCTTACAGACTTTTTAACCCATCTGGTAGGTACTATAATAAAATTTTATCAGTCCATAAGATTTATTCTAGAATAGATTTTAGATATAAAAGTCCCTCATTTCATCTGTTGTTGATTGCTCAATTGGAAACATTTTAGTCTCAGATCACACCCTGGTGAGTTTAGAGGTGTTGCCACATATGGAGAAAAGGAAATCATATAGTTGGCACTTTAATGTATCCCTTTTGCAAAATCCTGAATTCCAAACAAATGTTAAAGGCTGAAATCAATGTTTATATGGAGACCAACTAGTCCTCAGTATCCTCTGTGGCCGTGGCTTGGGAGGCACTTAAGGTGGTTCTTAAGGGCCGGATCATACAGTATGCCTCATTCACCAAAAAATTCAAAGCACGATAACTTGTGGAGTTGGAAGGGAATATTAAAAGTGCCGAGGCAGAGCTGAAGTGCCGAATGTCATCTGATGGCCTCAGAGAATTGACCCAATTGAAATATAGATATAATATTATTTTGTCGCAGAAGGTGGAGTTTTGGCTATTCAGGGCAAGACAGTCATACTTTGAGTTGGGGGACAAAGCAGGAAAACTTCTGACTAGATACATAAAACAGAGAGAGTCTTTTTCTACCATTCGCTCAGTGAAATCTGCTGGTGGTGAAAGATTTACCTCAGCCATTGATATTAATAATGCTTTTAAAAAATTCTATCTTGATCTCTATAGTTCCATGTCTTCGTCTACTGATGAGGATATTAGAAACTTTGTGGAACCATTAGAACTTCCTAAACTGATGGCTGAGCAAACAAATTCTCTTGATTCTGAGACAACCTTGGAGGAGCTTGGCGAGGCAAGGCTCTAGGGCCAGATATCTTTGCCGCTGAGTTTTTTAGATCTTATGCTACAGAATTGGCTCCACTTTTGCTAGAAGTTTATATGGAATCATTAAAGAATATAAAGCTTCCGCCAACCATGACACAATCAGTCCGGATAAAAACAATCCCAGATCAGCCGGATTCTTAAAAAGGACAAAAGATCCAAGCGAATGTAAGAGTTACCGTCCAATTTCCCTGATCCAGCTAGACATAACCGATTAAGTTATGACATCTCTTATACATATAGATCAGGTGGGGTTTATTCAGGGCCGTAGCTCTTCTGATAACATTAGGTGTTTCATCAATATCATGTGGTCAGTGGCGAATGATCAGACTCCGGTCGCTGCCATCTCACTTGATGCCGAAAAGGTGTTTGATATCGTAGAATGGGATTATCTTGTTAAGATTTTGGAAATGTACGGGTTCGGGAATACTTTTACTGGTTGGATTAAGTTACTTTGTAGACACCCGGTAGCGGCGGTACAAACAAATGGATTCATTTCAGATTATTTTACTCTTTTAATCTTTACCCATTATTGTTCTGTCTTGCCCTGGAACCATTAGCAGCCACGATAAGAAAGGAGGATGATTTTCCAGGGGTGGTGGTGGGAAGTGTGGCGCATAAGCTTTTGCTTTACGCAGATGATATTTTATTATTGGTCTCTGACCCTACTAGATCTATGCCTTGCCTCCACAAATTATTCATTCCTTTTCTAAGTTCTCGGGATACAGAGTTAATTGGTCTAAATCCAAAGCTTTGGCTCTGACAGCGTATTGCCCGGAAACGGCTTTTCAGCTGGGTGCCTTCCAGTGGCCCAAACAGGACATTAAGTATTTGGGTATTTTATTCCCAGCAAATTTGTGTGATTTATTTAGTTAATTTTGACCCTTTTCTAGCGATGTGGGCAGGTGGGCTTCATTACATTTATCTCTGATTGTGAAGGTTAATGTTATTAAAATGAATTGTATTCCAAAATTCAACTACCTGCTACAGTCTCTCCCTATAGATGTATAGCATAGCGAAGTCCTTCATTTGGAATGGTAAACGTCCCAGATTACATTTCAGTAAATTGCATAGGCCGACTGACAAAGGTGGGCTAGGCCTACCCAAGATTTTATTTTATTATTATGGATTTGGTCTCAGACATTTGGCTCATTGGTTGCTTCCACCTGAGAAAGCCCCTCCCTGGTTTTGTATTGAATTTGCAGGGATTTGCATTTGCAAGCGATATGGACAAAAGTGTCCAGAGTGTTTAATTCAGACATTTATTTAAATGTTGCTTTGAGCATGTGGCTGAACCCCAAATTATGTATTAATAAGTCCCCTTTCTGCGGGACAGAGTGGAAGGTGAGGGAGGTTAATATGCTCGGTGACCTATATGAGAGTGGAGAGTTGAGATCCTTTGAAAATATGGTTCAACATTTTGGGATTCCCAGTTCTCAATTCTTCAGGTATTTACAGCTGCGCCACCTGCATGGTACTATTTTTGGGAGTAGCATACACCCCCCTAGAGTGGCAGATTCTCTGGGAGTGGTGATTACTGCTTTTGGAAAAGGTCATGAGGCATCAGTGTGTTACTCCCTGCTAATTCAGAGTCTGGAGGACAGAGCTTCGGCTTCTCTCAAGAGATTATGGGAGTAAGATTTAAACTTGGTATTGGAGGAGGGAGTGTGGGCTAGGATTCTAAAAAACATCAAGTCTACATCTAGAGATGCAAGGGTGCACCTTATACAATTTAAGATTTTACATCAATTCTATTGGACCCCCTCTAGATTGTATAGGCTTGGTCTTAAAGACACACCCACCTGCTGGTGATGCCAATCAGAAGATGGGGACACAACCCATGTTTTTTGGTGGTGTGTTAAGATCCAAGAATTTTTTGAGGTTTATGTGTGACGTATTGGGCACTCAAATTTCATTTTGCCCCAGACGGGGCAGTCATTAATATGGGTATAAATGCATAAAAAAAATTGGGTCCTAGCCAGTGTTACGATTGGCAGGCAGATCATTCTTAGGAATGATAGATGGAAGTTGGCTGGAGCACCCTCATTTCAAGAGTGGGGCAAAGAGATGGGCAGGGTAGCGGCATTCGAGGAGATGTCATGTAGAAAGCTAGGCAACTTAGATTCATTTAAAAAAAAAATGGGGCTGCTATTTGGGCTTTTTGGAGGGCTCTCGGGGAGGGGCAGTGGAGAGAGATGTGCAATTTTAAATGTGTGTGATTATAATTTTATATATATATATTTCTTTTTTCTTTGTGTGTGTGTGTGTGTGTGTGTGTGTGTGTGTGTGTAAATCAAGTTGTGACCACAGGGTTATTTGTTGAGGGTCAGGGTGGAGTTGGGGATTGGGAGGGGGAAAGGGAATAATGGGGGTTATAGTTGATTCTATGAATATATGCTTTGCTTTTCTGTTTCGTGTGTGTGAATCAATAAAAAGTGTTAATCGGAACTAACACAGAACAAAAAACAAAAACAGCAAAAGAACTGAAGAGCTCCATACCGAGGCGGACATCCGCGGCGCCATTTTAGGAAGAAAGCCTAATCCATCACTAAACTCCGACATACAGTTTTGCTGTTGTTTGCTGGTGTTCAGAAGGCTGGCACCTTTTCGCATGGTTGCATGCTCATGGATGCCAGATTGCACAACTTCAGCATAACAATGGCAGAATATTTACAAACAGTGCAAGAGTAAAGGACCCGGCATACTTCATAAGAAACCGAAGAACAAACGGGTGTAAGTTCATTTAGAACTAAATCTAGCCAAAATTTATGTTTTTGAGTTCGTTTCAGTCACCTTACTGCCACTGGTCTATGTCATCAGTAGATGTGACCTGGAGCTCCACCTACTATTAGGCCAAAAACTAATTCAGTTTACATTGTTCAGTCAGTCAAGATCAGTCAACATTTACCATTCGGCGTGCAGAGTTATTAGTGTGCTGGTGCAAACTTAGCGATATCTGCACGATTGTTCACATAGAGACATTTTCCAAGAACATTTAATGCGTTTTATTGCCTATCATAATTCTTTTATCTGTATTCTGCCCATTAAACAGTTAGTTCACCCAAAAATGAAAATTCTGACATAATTTACACAACATCATGCCATCTAAGATATGAATGACTTTATTTCTTCTGCAGAATACAAAGATTTTTAGAAGAATATTTTTTTTTCAGCTCTGTAGACCCATACAATGCAACTTAATGGTGGCCAGGCTTTTGAAGCTCAAAAAAGCAGATCAAGTCAGCATAAACAATCCACCAAACTCCAGTGGTTAATTCAATGTCTTCTGAAGTGATCCAGTCGGTTTGGGGTAAGAACAGACCAAAATGTAACTCATTTTTCACTGTACTATAATACTAGCTACACTACTTGCATTAAAAATAATAATAAATTAAAAATAATAATAACAGCTTTAGCTGAATTAATCGGAATCTAATCTAGAGCTTGTGAATCGGAATCAAATCAATTCTGGAAATCTGCATCAATACCCAGCCCTATTCCAAACCCATATTAATTTCTTCTGTTGAACACAACAGAAGCACACTTAAAATCACAGAATGTCTTAGCGTAATACAGTATAGCAAACTATTAAACCAAGTGGCATTTAGAA
Organism: Myxocyprinus asiaticus; assembly: GCF_019703515.2. Taxonomy (NCBI): domain Eukaryota; kingdom Metazoa; phylum Chordata; class Actinopteri; order Cypriniformes; family Catostomidae; genus Myxocyprinus; species Myxocyprinus asiaticus. The sequence continues at coordinate 33,541,730 of NC_059382.1, read as the reverse complement.
ACAGCACACACACTTCACAAATTTTTTTTTACTTTTTTTTTAATGAAAAGTAGTAAGGTTCTCAAATTTCAAAATAAAACAACAGCTATACTATTCAAAATAAAGACAGAGCATTTGAACAGTTTCTGGTTGTCAAACACAATCCATAGTTAATGTGATGAACTACAACTGTGGTTCCTCTGCTAGGACACCTGTGTGAACAAGGGGAAATTCATACATCCACGAAAATTGCCTTGGCACCCACTGGTTAAGAAGTACTTGTAAAAATGAAGAAATTAGAAAAGCTCTAGTAGGCATGTTGCGATTATTTAATAATCATCTGATCACGGTTATTTCAAACAACCGCATTTATTGTGCACTTCAAATTCCAATCACATTTTAATGCCCAAATAAAGCAATTTTAAGTGAATATATAGGCTAAATGCTGTCAACAGTGCGTTTGTGTGTCATTTAGTTGATCTCAGAGCATCACTGAGCAGCACCTCGGATGTGGAGGCGGTCTATGATGGTGCCCTGAGCATGTGTGTTTGTGAGCTCGGCAATCCCAACCTTGTTTTATGGTAGTTGTAACGAAACTTGAGGATCTATTGAGAAATTACCTTTCTGGATGTCCTGAACTTTGTTAATAACAACAATGGGAGGATCTGTAAAGAGAACAGGCGCAAATTCGGGGAAAACAGTGTCGGATGCTCTGGCTAACTCTGATAACAAAGTTAACGGTAACTTACAAGCAGCGGAATGTCGTGATAATACTTCTGAAGCCGGGGTGTTGAAGGATAATCTGCAAGATTATCACAAACAAAGTGATGACTCTGAGATTATGCTGGTGGAGGATGTAATTCCGCAGCTTCCTGATACTCCGTGCAATTCTCCGGCCTTTAACCCTCTGGGGTCTGAGGGTGTTTTGGGCCCTGGAGAAATTTAGACATGCCTTGAAATTTGTGCTTTTTTCACTTAAAAACTTTAGACCTACACTACCGTTTAAAAGTTTTAGATCGGTAAGATTCTTTAATGTTTTTAAAAGAAGTCTCTTCTGTTCACCAAGGCTGCATTTATTTGATCCAAAATACAGCAAAAACAGTGATAGTGTGAAATATTTTTACAATTTAAAATAACTGTTTTATATTTGAATATATTGTAAAATGCAATTTTTTCCTGTGATCAAAGCTAAATTTTCAACATCATTACTGCTGTCTTCAGTGTCACATGATCCTTCAGAAATCATTTTAATATGCTGATTTTCTAATATGGGCATATTTACAGCACATTTTACACATTTACACCCGAACAGATATTTGCAAGCACAAGCTTCGTTGATGATAATGAGGCAGCATAAACACTGGTTAAAATATAATCAAAACATTCATTTTATTTTTATATCATATTTATATCATACAGCATACAATTTAAACACCTGCTTTAGCTGAAACAACATTTAAATGTGACTAAAACTTGCCTATTAGGACATATTTCAAATTTCAATACTTTGAATCCTGGCTGGCAAGTCTGGAAAAAGTCCAACTAGTAAAATATGTCCATTTTTATGTAAAATAGCATGTCAGCTTATATGTAAGTAAAACTAAATGACTTTCTCCGAAACTGTATCCTCGGCTGGATCAAGTCGCTCTTCAAAATGCAAACGTTCCTCATCGGATTCTTCTTCGGAGGAAAATGTGAACTCTTCGTCACTATCCAGGACCATCTGAAGAGCTTCCTCACCTGTGTAGCGTGCCATCTTCCAAACGTGCAGAAAAGTGAATGAACTTGATGCTTTTTAAGGCAGTGTTGGGGGCGTTTACCATTTGCATTGATCGCCTCAGCACATTACCGTATGAATAGGGCGCTCTGTTGGTGGGTGTGATCTCATTAGGGATAATTAGTTGAGCCATGAGAAACTGTACATCGCTTTGTTTCATACAGGTTACATTGCAGGAGAATATTTGTTTTAAATTTGAATTGTTTTATTTAAAAGTAGACATTTGAAGCTTTCTTTAGACATATGTTTCATGTTTCTGTGATAAATATTCACGGAGTTTCTGTTCATTTTTGTGACGTGTTTCAGAAAGATGCTCGCGGAGACAGAGACGGCTGAAAATGCACCCTGTTTATTTTTTTTATTTTACAAAAGCACAAGGTTTTGTTGTTATTGTGAGTGTACACAAATAAAAGTAGACCCTTTATAGTCTCTAATGATGTCTTACACTAATTTTAAGTTGTTTCTGTTGTTATGAGGAAAAAATCCAGCAGGACGCGCCAATCAAAGATTGGCACCTTTTTTACATAAAATGATTCTAGAGAGTATTGAGAAAACAACACTTCCTCCCTCTTTATGTCAGGGGCTAATAACATTAATTCCCAAGCCCAATAAAGATCCCCTTATAATAGAAAACTGCCGTCCAATTTCCTTATTGAACACTGATTATAAAATTATTGCCCTAGTCTTAGCAAAGAGGCTAAAATTTACTCTAAATAATATAATAGATGAGTGTCAGTCAGGTTTTATCCATCAGAGACATATTTCTTATAATATACGCTTGATTTTAGATATGTTAGATTATTCAGATCTTATTTCCACTGATAGTTTTATCTTCTTTCTTGACTATTACAAAGCGTTTGATTGTTTAGAACATGAATTTATGTTACAGGCTCTGCACAGAATTGGTTTTGGTAATTTTTTTTGTAGATGTGTTAAAATGCTTTATTGTAATGGGAATAGCTCTATCCGACTCAGTAACGGCACTTTTCCAAGATTTTCTTTAAAGCGTGATGTAAGACAAGGTTGCCCCATCTCCCCATACCTTTTTCTAATAGCTACACAATTTTTAAATCTACATATTAAAGAGAGTCCTGTGAAGGGAATTTCCATAGATGGTACTGAATTAATTAATTAGCCAACTGGCAGATGATACAGTGTTGTTTCTAAGAGATGCCTCTCAGATCCCAATTGCTTTAACCTCCCTTCTATCTTTTTCAAATGCTTCTGGCCTCGTGCTTAATGTTAATAAATGTGAGTTACACCCAATTAAAAAAATGTGCTACATTCTCTATCTGTAATATTCCTGTTAAAGAGAGTGTCACGTATTTAGGAATCCAAATAACAAAAGATACTAAATTAAGATATCAGGTGAATTTGAACTCAGTTGTTGAGAAAACACAGATTTTTTTTTAATTTTTTATCTTTGGTTATTAAGAGATTTATCCCTGAAAAGCAGAACTCTGCTTACTAAAGCAGAAGGTATCTCCAGGTTGTCCTATGCTGCTCAGTCCTTATTTGTGGATAAGTCTACTTGCAAGTTGATTGATGTAATGTTGCTTACATTTTTATGGAAAAATAAAACTCACTATATTAGAAAATCAGTTATATTAAATTCCTATAATAAGGGTGGCTTAAATTTTATTGATTTTGACTCCCTTAATAATACCCTAAAAATCAATTGGCTTAAACGCTTCCTCCACAATCAATCTTCTGTTTAGAGTGTAATCCATGATATGTCTTCTCTCAATTAGGAGGTATATATTTTCTTTTAATGTGCAATTATTCTATTAGTAAACTTCCTATTAAACTCTCCAATTATCATCAGAAAATGCTTTTGGCTTGGGGACTTATTTACAAGCATAATTTCTCGCCACACAATTTTTTTTATTTGGAATAATTTTAATATTCCACATAAGAGGAAATCCTTGTTTCTTGAAAACTGATTCAGTAATGGAGTGATGTTAGTGAACCAGCTGTTTGATAATGATGGTAATTTATTCAACTACTCTGATTTCATTTCGAGATACCAATTTCCAGTATCTAGGAAAGAATTTAATCTAGTTTTCAAAGCCATCTCTTTGGCAGTTTGTATAATCTTCAGAAACAATAATAGTGGCTCAATGATTTCTGTTTGTGCCCCCAGCCCTGAATCTACTGTGGTTGGTTCTATCTGTTTCTCTGTACAAAAATCCAATTACAAAATCAGGTCTTTATTTTTGAATCTTGTTACCTCATTTCCATCCATTATCTCTTATTGGAACAATGTTTTTGATGATATTAAGTGGACGTATGTTTGGTCACTCCCTCAAAATTTTTTCTTAACAAATAAAATTAAAGAAATATCTTATAAAATTATTTACAGATTTGATCCTGTCAAGCATTTTTTGCAGAAATTTAGAAGTTACATTGATACATCATGCTCTTTTTGTGAAGTTTCTTCTGAAACTGTAAGCCATTTGTTTTTGGAGTGTCATTTTGCTCAGTCTTTCTGGAGTAATGATAATGCCTTGATTGTCCAAAATGTGTTTTGTGATTTTTCCTTATCTTATAGACACATTCTTTTTGGGTTTTATATTAATGACAAGAATTTAATCAAAGCAAGTTTTTGTATAAACCTTTTTATTCATTGGAAAGTTGTATATCCATAAAATGTAAATATACAAAAAGTAAACCCTGCTTTAACATCTTCAAACAAGAATTGAATCTGTATTTAAATACAATCTCAATGTCTGTTAATAAGAAAGCTATAAAAACATCTAGAATTTGTACTATGTTTAATATTCTTTCGTAATATGCTTTTACTCATTTTTATTAAATCTCAAAGGTTTTGCTTCATGAGAAATAAGGGTTTGTGGGTTTAATCAAAGAGCATTAAAAAATGTGTGAAAGTGAAGAAATTAGGACAGAAATATTTACTATTGCATAATATAATACAAATATAAATATAATAATAAAATAATATATTTTTTAAATAAAAATATATAATGTAAAATACAGGAGTTCCAAAACAACAGTGTTAATGTAATCCTGACCAATACTAAAATTGACCAAAAAGAGAGACATGTTTTAAAACTTTAGAAATATTTTGATATTTAAACATTATTTACATTTCATTTTTAAAGCCTTAAAAGGAAATCATACACCGATCAGCCACAACATTAAAACCACCTGCCTAATATTGTGTAGGTCTACATCGTGCCGCCAAAACAGCGCCAACCCACATCTCAGAATTGCATTATATTCTGTATGATATTCTTCTCACCACAATTGTACAGAGTGGTTATCTGAGTTACCACAGAGTTTGCTATTTCGAACTAGTCTGGCCATTCTCTGTTGACCTCTCTCATCAACAAGTCATTTCTGTCCACAGAACTGTCCCTCACTGCATGTTTTTTGTTTTTGGCACCATTCGGAGTAAATCCTAGAGACTGTTGTGTCTGAAAACCCCAGGAGATCAGTAGTTACAGAAATACTCAAACCAGCCCGTCTGGCACCAACAATCATCCATGCGATTATCTAATCTGCCAATCGTGTGACAGCAGTGCAGTGCATAGAATCATGTAAATATGGGTCAGGACCGTGGCATGATTGTTGGTGCCAGATGGGCTGGTTTGAATATTTCTGTAACTGCTGATCTCCTGGAATTTTCACGCACAACAGTCTCTAGAATTTACTCTGAATGGTGCCAAATACAAAACAAAAAATCCAGTGAGCGGCAGTTCTGTGAACGGAAATGTCTTATTGATGAGAGATGTCAACAGATAATGGCCAGACTGGTTCAAACTGACAAAGTCTAAGGTAATTCAGATAACCACTCTGTACAATTGTGGTGTGAAGAATAACATTTCAGAATGCTATTCTGAGATGCGGGTTGGTGCTGTTTTGGCGGCACAAGGGTTACCTACGCAATATTAGGCAGGTGGTTTTAATGTTGTGGCTGATTGCTCTATATCCCTATTTTATTATCTGATTTATATCTTTGAAGTTGGCTCAAGACCAAGACTGGTTGCCCACTGAAGCTAAGCAGGGTTGAGCCTGGCCAGTACCTGGATGGGAGATCTCCTGGGGAAAACTAAGGTTGCTGCTGGAAGTGGTATTAGGGAGGCCAGCAGGGGGTGCTCACCCTGTGGTCTGTGTGGGTCTGAATGCCCCAGTATGGTGATGGGGACACTATACTGTAAAAAAGCACTGTCTTTCGGATAAGAAATGAAACCGAGGTCCTGACTCTCTGTGTTCATTATAAATCCCAGGGCACTTCTCGTAAAGAGTAGGGGTATAACCCGTGTCCTGGCCAAATTTCCCCCCATTGGCCCTTATCTATCATGGCCTCCTAATAATCTCCATCCCTGAATTGGCTACATCACTCTACTCTCCTCTCCACCAATTGCTAGTGTGTGGTGAGCATTCTGGCGCACTATGACTGCCGTCGCATCATCCAGGTGGATGCTGCACACTGGTGGTGGTTGAGGAGATTCCTCATATACTATGTAAAGCGCTTTGAGTGCCTAGAAAACGCTATACGAATGTAAGGAATTATTATTATTATGATCACTGAATTTAAATAAACTGAGGCTTTCCAAACTATTTTTCTTAATTACTTTGATTAATTCTGACTTTTGAACATCAAAATCCCAAGAATCTGCTTTCAAATGAGTCTCTTTTCAAATATGTAGTCCTTCAATAAGAATTCTGTAGTGAAAGGTATGGTTGTGGTCTGATGATAATTAAACTTTGCACATGTATAATATAGCAGTCAAATCCTCTCAAACGCAACATTGTTTGCTAAATAAATGTCCCTCCAGTTGTGAGAGTATCAATACATTGATATGCACACAGACAATGCGACTCTTCTCAGTGATTAAGACTTTCACAGCTGTGGTAAAATGAAGAGGTGCCCACTTCACAGAGCCATTGAGGACTTGATCAGCTCAGGGGCTGACAAGCCCCCAAATTAATCTTTAATCAAGAGCCTGTTCACTGAAATTGGCTGTGGCGGAGTGCAGCATGCATATGTTGATGTCCTCTACGAGAACTAAGTTTCTGGGCAGAGCTGTTCCTGACAATTCTTGCATTTGCTATCCCAAACCAAAATAAGCTACAGTAGGTGCACACTGTATGATTTTGGTCCAGATTTTGCAGCCTCAGACACATTTTTTAAATCTTTGGTTTCATCGTAGGGCAAAATCTGCATTCTTTAATCACTTATTGTGACATGCACCAAAGGACAATAATAATAACTAGTGATGTCCCGTTACCATTTTATTTATTTTTTAGAATGAGTATGAATACCGATTCATTTTTGGTACTCGCCAATTCAGAGATCGATACCCGTTTTTTTTTTTTTTTTCTAAACTTCATATCAACAATTTATTTCAATTTTATCATCAAAATGGTGATTAAACAAATTAATTCATTAAAATTTTAATCAAATGAAAATATAACAATTTTCAACATAATATAATTTTATTTTTTATCAAATTAAGTACTTATATACAGACCCTCACAGTATAATCCAAATTACAATATTGGAGTTATATTTTGTCAAATAAAGTGTTGCTGTAATGATGCTGGCGCTGGCAATGATAAAGACGATGAAGACGAGATGATGTGAAGAAACCAAGTGCAATTTAATACAAACGTAAAATCCAAAACAGTAAATCCAAACGTGAATAAAACATAAACATGAACTTGACTTGCCTATGACATAAACGTGACTCTCCAACAAAGTTACATACAAACAGTACCTGACAACGGACCATGGAAAACACTAATATTTATGTGCAATGTAAGTCATGGTTTTCAATTTATAAATTAAGTGTAAAGGTCCATTGTTTATATATATATATATATATATATATATATATATATATATATATATATATATATATATATATATATACATATACACACACAGTTGTGCTCAAAAGTTTGCATACCCTTGGAGAATTGGTAATATATGTACCATTTTTAAAGAAAACATGAGTGAGCAGGCAAAACACATTTCTTATGGGATTCATACTCAACTGTAAGTTATAACAGAATGGCCCAATCTTAAAAAAAACATGGCAACAATGAAAAAAATAAATGAACCCTGTTCAAAAGTCTGCATACCCTTAGTTCTTAATACTGTATATTGCCCCCTTTAGCATCGATGACAGCGTGCAGTCTTTTGTAATAGTTGTCTATGAGGCCCCAAATTCTTGCAGGTGGTATAGCTGCCCATTCGTCTTGGCAAAATGCCTCCAGGTCATGCAAAGTCTTTGGTCCTCTTGTATGAACTGCACGTTTGAGATCTCCCCAGAGTGGCTCAATGATATTAAGGTCAGGAGACTGTGATGGCCACTCCAAAATCTTCACCTTTTTATGCTGTAACCACTAGAGGGTTAACTTGGCCTTGTGCTTAGGGTCATTGTCGTGCTGGAAAGTCCAATAGTGTCCCATGCGCAGCTTTCGTGCAGAAGAATGCAAATTGTCTGCCAGTATTTTCTGATAATATGCTGCATTCATCTTGCCATCAATTTTCACAAGATTCCCCGTGCCTTTAGAGCTCACACACCCCCAAAACATCAGTGAGCCACTACCATGCTTCACAGTGGGGATGGTATGCTTTTCACTACAGGCCTTGTTGACCCCTCTCCAAACATAGCGCTTATGGTTGTGAACATAAAGCTCTATTTTGGTCCCTTCACTCCAAATTACAGTGTGCCAGAAGCTGTGAGGCGTGTCAAGGTGTTGTCGGCCATATTGTAACCTGACTTTTTTGTGGCATTGGCGCAGTAAAGGCTTCTTTCTGGAAACTCGACTATGCAGCTCATTTTTGTTCAAGTATCGTCGTATTGTGCTCCTTAAAACAACCACACCGTTTTTTTCCAGAGCAGCCTGTATTTCTCCTGACGTTACCTGTGGGTTTTTCTTTGTATCCTGAAAAATTCATCTGGCAGTTGTGGCTGAAATCTTTCTTGGTCTACCTGACCTTGGCTTGGTATCAAGAGATCCCCAAATTTTCCACTTCTTAATAAGTGATTGAACAGTACTGACAGGCTTTGGATATCTTTTTATATCCTTTTCCATCTTTATAAAGTTCCATCACCTTGGAAGGTCTTTTGACAGTTCTTTTCTGATCCCCATGGCTCAGTATCTAGCCTGCTCAGTACATCCATGTGAGAGCTTACAAACTCATTAATTATTTATACACAAGCACTAATTGCAATTTAAAAAGCCACAGGTGTGGGAAATTAACCTTTAATTGCCATTTAAACCTGTGTGTGTCACCTTGTGTGTCTGTAACAAGGCCAAACATTCAAGGCTATGTAAACTTTTGATCAGGGCCATTTGGGTGATTTCTGTTATCATTATGATTTAAAAAGGAGCTAAACAACTATGTGATGATAAATGGCTTCATATGATCACTATCCTTAAATAAAATATCTGTCATATTTTCAAAATCAATGCCAAAATTTTACAGTTTCTGCCAGGGTATGCAAACATTTGAGCACAACTGTATATATATATATATATATATATATATATATATATAATTTTTATATATAATGTTTTTTTTTTTGTTTGTTTTGTTTTGTTTTTCACTTTAAGATTAATGACTAATGTCTTTGAAGTCCATCCTGGATAAACTGCAGAAGTTCACATTGATGCATTGTTCTTTGTTAGTTGGCTGATGAAGGCTTTTGTTGGCAATTAAATGACAGTCTATGTATTCCATTTCAAGAGTGTAGTCCATTATTAGACAATGGTCATGCAGGCAGAGATTAATGAGGTGCATCGCAGTTCAACCTGCAGGTCATTTTGGTGAGGTTTGGTGGGGTCCATCCTAAGTCCAAGGTTCAGGCAGTGGCATATGAAGTATCCCATGTCTTACAGTTGGAGTTGGCATCAGTTCATCATCTGAAGTCAAAAGACTGAAGTGATGTCTGGCTCGCATCGGCTGTAGTTTGTTGTTATCTTTCAGCGACACGTAGCAGTTGAGTATGACCCCAAACAGGAACGGAGCTGGATCTGGCTGGCTCTGGTAACCTTGGGATATGAATCCCAAGGTTGAGACATGGAAACAAAAACATTTATATTTAGCATAGATGCCATTCAATTTTATGCAGAGTTATAGATCATAATGGATGTTTCTGGTTCCGGCAGACCTAACTAAAGCAGCCTAATTGTGAGTTGAAGGATAAATTAGGTGTATGGCTGGCTAAATAGATGAGTCTTTAGTCTAGATTTAAACTGAGTGACTGTGTCTGCATCCCAAACAGTGTTAGGGAGAATATTCCATAGTTTAGGAGCCAAGTTTGAAAAGGATCTACCTCCTTTTGTGGATTTTGGTATTATTGGAATTATTAACAAGCCAGAATTTTGTGATCACAATGAACGTGACGGAATATAGCGTGTCAGAAGGTCACTTAAGTACTGTGAGGCTAGACCATTCAAAGCTTTGTATGTAGTTAACAGAATTTTAAAATTAATATGAAATTTAACAGGTAGCCAATATAACGACGATAGAATGGGGCTAATATGATCATGTTTCTGGGTCCTAGTCAGCACTCTGGCAGCAGCATTTTGAACCAATTGAAGTTTATTTATTGAACTTGCTGGACATCCTCCCAGTAATGCATTACAATAATCTAGTCTTGCGGTCATGAACGCATGAATTCGTTTTTCTGCATCAATAAAAGAGAGCATGTGTCGTAATTTAGCAATATTTATCAGGTGGAATGCTGTTCTACAAACATTGGAAATTTGATTTTCAAAGGACAGATTGGTCAAATTTAACACCTAAGTTCTTTGCTGTAGCAGACAACGTAATGTCCTGGTTACTTTCGTAACCTCCGTTCCCTGATGGAGGGAACGAGACATTGTGTCGATGTAGTGACACTAGGGGTCACTCTTGGGAGCCCCAAACACCTCTGATTTTGAAAAAAGGTCAATGGGAATTGGCAAATGGAATTTGCATGCCACTCCCCTGGACATAGGGGTATAAAAGGAGCTGGCTCGCAACCACTCATTCAGGTTTTGTGCTGAGGAGCCGAGACAAGGTCCTGGCTATTTCAGTGGGTAGTTCAGTATTGTGGCAAGAGGGACACAATGTCATGTTCCCTCCATCAGGGAACGGAGGTTACGAAAGTAACCAGGACATTCCCTATTTGTCACTCACTCAACGTTGTGTCGATGTAGTGACACTAGGGGTCCCTATACGAAACGCCACAATAAGCTGAACAGTGTTACGTGGACTGGTGGTGCGAGATGGGCAGACCGCTGTGTGCCTTGTAGCCAGTGCACCAGGCTGTCACGTAACCTCCCCCAACACTCTTATGAGTGTCGAACAGTCCTTTGGGAACAAGTCAATTTGCTCAACAAATAGTGACAGGCTAGCCCAGCCGTGGCCTCTTTTCCTCTTTTTTTCTCCCAAAAAGAGTGGAATTTTGTTTACCGGCTGGGGGCCATAAGTGTCTACGTCGGGGTGGTGTCACTCCCAAGGGGAAGACACCGCGGAGACCACACCCTGCCCGGAGGGGAAGACTCAGTTTACCAACAGGGAAACGAATTAGCAGAAGATATATCACATGGGGTCACCTATGGGGAACCAGCGCATGTGGAGCACCTACCCCAGTACGGGACTTAGTTAGCACATGTACTGGGCCGACAGCGAGTTTCTTAGCCACAGGGCTAAGGAGGAATGTCATCCAGGGATCACAACTTGTGAACACGACTGGGAGTCAAAAGCGCACGTCTTCACCTCATAGGAGGGGAAAGGCGCTATGCGCAAGTGGTACACCCGGCCAGCTGTCCCGGAACTTACCTGCTCGTAACTGACAATACACAGGATGAGACCGGCTCAATCCGGAGATTATAGAACCTCGCAAAGGTGTTGGGTGTTACCCAGCCCGCTGCTCTGCAGATGTCTGCAAAAGAGGCGCCATTGGTCAGGGCCCAGGAAGCTGCCACACTCCTAGTAGAGTGGGCTCGTAGCCCCACAGGGGGCGGCACGTACTGAGCATGATATGCCATCACGATGGCGTCAATGACCCAATGGGCGATCCTCTGTTTGGAGACAGCGCTCCCTTTCCGCTGTCTGCCAAAGCAGACAAGGAGCTGCTCCGATCTTCTAAAGCTCTGCGTGCGATCCAAATATATGTGTAAAGCATGCACCAGACACAGCAACGCCAAGGCTGGGTCTGCCTCCTCCTGGGGCAGCGCTTGCAGGTTCATCACCTGATCCTTAAATGGGGTCGTGGGAACCTTGGGCACATAGCCCGGTCGGGGTCTCAGGATCACGTGAGAGTAGCCTGGACTGAACTCCAGGCACGTTTCGCTGACAGAGAAGCAATCTATCTACAGGAGTCTGCAGTTGTGTGTAAGTGTGTTTATTTCATTGTTTTACTTTGTTGTAGAGTGGTATTCATTGCTAGACTTGTGCTGTTTGTTTACTGTCTTGAACGTCGCTTAAACGTAGGTTGGTGTGTGTGTGCTATATTGTTTTGACTTGTCCCAGGTTATTCACTGCTAGATTTAGTGTTGGTTGTCCAGTGTGTGTAAAACTATCGTGGTTTTTAGTGTCTATAAACAGTGCTTCACTTGTTTTAGAGTATTATTTATTGCTAAAGTGCAGCATAATTTATTTGTGGTGTACGGAAGACGTGACTAGCTTTGTTGTGCTAAGTAGCATTAAGGCGTGTCCTGCTTTTTTCATTGAACGGTTCATTATCATCGCGTATATATTTGACTTGAATGCTGACGTGGAAGCGGCAGTGGAAGTGGTAGCCCTCGTGTAAAGCCCTCCTCGTGTGAAGACTTGCTTGGGTAAAGACCAGCGAGTCTACATGTGCGAGTCCACCGAGCAAGGACACCGACAAGGCGCCACTCACCATAGCACTTAAGTATCTTGTTATTGTGTCTCTTTTCTTATTTTCCTTCTATATACTAACATGTCTACTTCACGAAAAACACATGCCTTCAAGCACATCCCTGTTATCTGTTACAGACCGTTTACACGATATTGACCAAACGCAACCCACACAACCTACGGCCACTTTGCACTTCAGCACCTACTCCGCTCTCTTTCTCAGTGGGACTCTGGAACTGCCAGTCAGCTGTGAACAAAGCTGACTTCATTCCAGCCTTTGCCACGCAGTCCACCCTCAGCATCCTGGCACTGACAGAAACATGGATACGTCCAGAGGATACAGCAACACCTGCTGCTCTCTCCAACAACTTCTCCTTCTCTCACACCCCTCAACACACTGGTAGGGGTGAGGGAACAGGTTTGCTCATTCATAACAACTGGACTTTTTCACCACACTCTTCACTATGTAACAATACTAGTTTTGAATCCCATGCTATTACTACAATGCAACCCACAAAAATACATGTTGTTGTCATCTATCACCCTCCAGGTCAGCTGACAAACTTTCTTGAGGAGTTGGATGTCCTGCTGTCCTCCTTGCTGGAGGATGGTAGGCCACTTGTGGTTCTTGGTGATTTCAACATACACCAAGACAAGCCCCAGGCCACTGAACTGAATACTCTCCTGGCCTCATTTGACTTGGAAAAACTACACACCACAGCAACTCACAGATTGGGCAACGAGCTGGACCTCATTTTTACACGTAACTGTACCAACTCAAATATTCTTGTTACTCCTTTACATGTCTCTGATCACTACTTTGTTCAATTCAACATGACCCTCCCATCTACATTAAAACAGACTCCACCTTTGGTTTCCTTTTGCCGTAACCTCCGTTCCCTTTCACCCTCTCGCCTTTCCACTGCTGTCTCTACCTCTCTTCCTACACAAAATTTATTTACCACACTTAATATAAACACTGCCACAGACACACTAAGCTCTACTTTAACAACCTGTCTAAACAACATCTGTCCTATCTCCTCTAGGCCAGTACGTGCTACACCACCCAGCCCCTGGCTGTCTGATATCCTTTGTGAACATCGGACGGACCTTAGGGCAGCTGAGAGGAGATGGCGGAAATCTAAAGATCCAGCAGATCTAGGTAAATATCAGTCTCTGCTTGCAACTTTTTCAGATAACAAAAATGTCCTATTACCAGAACAAGATCAACAGCACCACAGACACTCGCAGCTTGTTTAGAACATTCAACACACTTCTCTGCCCTCCCCCTCCACCACCAGACACATCACTGACAGCAGATGTCTTCACCACATTTTTTACTAATAAGGTTACAACCATCAGCAATACATTCTCAGCACAACACCCTGTCAAACACATCTCCTGTATGCAACTCTTCTGTCTCTATGTTCACTCCTCTGACTGACACTGAGGTCTCTAAACTCCTCCTCTCCAACCACCCCACCACCTGTTCCCTTGACCCCATTCCTTCTCACCTTCTCCATGCCATTCCCCGTCCATCCTACCTGCACTCACACACATAATTAACACATCTCTACTTACAGGCACTTTTCCCACTACATTTAAGCAGGCTCGAGTAACCCTGCTGCTGAAGAAACCCGCACTTAATCCCACACAAATAGAACACTACAGACCAGTCTCTCTCATCCCATTCATGGCAAAAACACTTGAAATGGCAGTTTTCAATCAAATCTCTGCCTATCTCTCACAGAACAAGCTGCTGGATGACAATCAGTCAGGCTTCAAAAGTGGACACTCCACCGAGACTGCCCTGTTGTCTGTCACAGTCGCTGAGATGGGCGAAAGCTGAATCCAGATCATCCGTCCTGATTCTGCTGGACCTTTCTGCAGCCTTTGACATAGTCAACCATCAGATCTTACTCTCTACCCTCTCATTGCTGGGCATCACAGGAACTGTGCTTGACTGGTTTAATTCCTATCTCTCAGGTAGGTCCTTCAAGGTAGCCTGGAGAGGTGAGGTATCCAAACCACATCAGCTGCTTACTGGGGAACCTCAGGGATCAATGCTTGGGCCACTTCTCTTCTCTATATACACAACATCACTGGGACCCATCATTCAGGCACATGGTTTCTCTTACCACTGCTATGCTGATGACACGCAACTCTACTTGTCTTTCCAGCCCAACGACACCACAGTGACTGCTCGATTTTCTGCCTGCCTGGTGGACATTTTGGCCTGGATGAAGGCGCACCACCTGCAACTCAACCCAGCCAAGACTGAACTCCTTGTCTTTCCAGCCAACCCTGCTGTTGAACACAACATCAGCATGCAGCTGGGTGCAACTACAGTAACGCCTTCCAAATCAGTCAGGAATCTAGGGGTAACCATCGACAACAGACTAAATTTCACAGACCACATCTCAAAGACCGCAAGATCATGTAGATTTACACTCTACAATATCAGGAAGACAAGACCCTTCCTCTCTGAACATGCCACACAACTGCTTGTCCAATCACTTGTCATAACTAAACTGGACTACTGTAATGCTCTCATTGCAGGCCTCCCTGCATGTGCAATTATACCCCTGCAAATGATCCAGAATGCAGCCACACATCTGGTCATTTATTAACCAAAGAGAGCACGTTACACCACTCCTTGTCTCTCTCCACTGGCTGCCGGTTGATGCACGTATCAAATTCAAGGCTCTGATGCTGGCATACAGAACAGTCAATGGGTCTGTTCCAGCATACCTAAAATCATTTATGCAGAGCTACCGGCCCACTAGAAGCCTGCGGTCGGCTAAGGAATGTAGCCTTTTTGTACCTACACAAAGAGGCACCAAAACACTTTCCCGGACTTTCAGCTTCATCGTACCACGTTGGTGGAACGACCTTCCCAACTCCATCCGTGAAGCTGACTCACTCTCTGTCTTCAAAAAATGACTAAAAACACATCTTTTCCATGAGCACTTAACCAGTCATTAAAAAAATAATAATTTCCTGTTGCACTTTATTCTGTTTTGAATACTATTATGATGCTAGTGAAACTTTGTAATACAGCACTTTTCATACCACTGTCTCCTTAAGATGATTCGCTTATGTTTTCCTCTTTTGTAAGTCGCTTTGGATAAAAGCATCTGCCAAATGAATAAATGTAAATGTAAATGTAGAACGTCTACAGGTCCCCTACCATCTTGATGGAAGTGAGCGCAGTCAGGATGGAAGTCTTCAAAGAGAGTGCCTTAAGCTCAACTGACTCTAGGGGCTAGACCCCGAAGGACTACAGAGAGGTCCCACAAGGGGATGAGGCGCGGTCTGGAGGGATTCAACCTCCTAGCACCTCTCAGGAACCTGATGATCAAGTCGTGCTTCCCCAAATACTTATCATCTACTGCATCGTGATGTGCCGAAATGGCGGCTACATACACCTTCATGGTGGAGAGGGACAGCTGCCCCTCCAGCCTCTCCTGCAGGAAGGAAAGCACCGATCCGACTGCGCATCTCTGGGGGTCTTCGCGTTGGGAAGAACACCACTTAGCGAACAGATGCCACTTCAAGGCATACAGGCACCTCGTAGAGGGAGCCCTAGCCTGAGTGATCGTGTTTACCACCGCAGGTCTTCCGCGTCCCGTCCAAGGGCCAGACGTGGAGATTCCAGAGGTCTAGTCGTGGGTACCAGATGGTGCCTCGTCCCTGAGAAAGAAGGTCCTTCCTCAGGGGAGTTCACCGGGGAGGGGGCTGTCGTGAGGAGCGTGAGGTCCGTGAACCACATCTGGGTGCTACTAGGATGACCTGCTCCCCGTCCTCCCTGACCTTGGACGGGGTCTGTGCAAGTAGGCTCACTGGGGGAAATGCATATTTGCATAGTCCCGGGGGCCAGCTGTGTGCCAGCACGTCTATACCGAGGGGTGCCTCAGTCAGGGCGTACCAAAGCGGGAAGTGGGAGGATTCCCGGGAAGCAAACAGGTCTACCTGTGCTTGACCGAATCAACTCCAAGTCAGCTGGACCACCTGGGGGTGGAGTCTCCACTCTCCCCTGAGCGTAACCTGTCGTGGCAGCACGTCCGCTGCGGTGTTGAGGTCGCCCGGGATATGAGTGGCTCGCAGAGACTTGAGGCACTGCTGACTCCAGAGGAGGAGATGGAGGGCGAGTTGTGACATGCAACGGGAGCATAGGCCGGCTTGGCGGTTGATGTATGCTACCGTCGGCATGTTATCCATCCGGACCAACACATGCTTGCCCTGGATCAACAGCTGGAGCCTCCGCAGGGCGAGCAGTACTGCCAACAACTCGAGGCAGTTGATGTGCCAACGTAGCCACGGGCCATTTCAAGAGCCGGCGACTGCATGCCCATTGCATACGGCGCCCCAGCCCACCTTGGAGGCATCTGTTGTAACCACGACATGCCTGGAGACTTACTCTAGGGGAACCCCTGCCCGTAGAAATGCTAGGTCAGTCCAAGGGCTGAAGAGGCGGCGACAGGTCGGCGTGAGGACCACGCAATGTGTCCCGCGGTGCCATGCCCATCTCGGGACTCGAGTCTGAAGCCAGTGCTGAAGCGGTCTCATATGCATCAACCCTTCGGGCATGCAGCGAATCAACGAAAAGGTAAAGGATTCTCCACCCAGCCCTCCACCAGGGGATGGAGTGGTCTGCTTACCATCTCCAGGCCTGCAGCAGGTCTCCACGTGCCTTGGTCTCCCATCTCAGGGGTGCTTCGAAGCCTCTCTCGGGTTCTTGCCAGCCGGCCATGAGACGGGTGGCATCTGCTTCCTGCGGGTGGCTCCACGGTGGGGCCAGGCCACGGGGGCGGGCTGCAGCGGAGCCGGTGTTGTTGCGGAAGGAGGACACCCTTGGCAATGAGCAGACGAGGTGTGAGGTCTTGAACCGCGCCTATGCAGGATGTGCTGAATAGCCTCCGTCTGCTGTTTCACTGGGGAGAACTGCTGGGCGAAGTCCTCGACGGTGTCGCTGAACAGGCTGACCTGGGAGATGGGGGCATCAAGGAACCATACCTTGTCAGCTTTCCATATCTCGACCAAGTTGAGACATAGGTGGCACTCCTGGACCACCAGAGTGGACTTCGCCTGCCCGAGAGTCCGCACCATGACCTTTGTCGCCTGGAGAGCAAGGTCAGTCGCCGAGCGCAGCTCCTGCAACAATCCCAGTTCAGAACTACCCTCGTGCAGTTCTCTTAGCGCCTTGGCTTGGTGTACTTGCAGGGAGAGCCATGGCGTGCAGGGCAGAGGCGGCCTGTCCAGCGGCACTACAGGCCTTAATCGCAAGAGACAACATAACCCTACAGGCGCTGGACGTGGGTCTCAGGTGGCCCTGCCAGGTGGCGGCATTTTGCGGGCAGAGGTGCACCGCAACCGCCTTATCCCCGCAGCCCCACCATAGAGGGTAGTGAGAACGGAGGAGCTCAGAGACCGGGTCCGGGCAGTGAAAGGTGCCACAACCTCGTGGGCTCCTCGTGCACCTCTGGGAATAAAGGGACCAGGGCGGGGCGCGGCCGGGAGTGGCGCTCCGGGCCCAGGAACCAATCGTCAGGCTGCGGAGGGTTTAGGGGAGTGGAGGGTTCCATACACGCAGCCACTCGGGCAAGCATGGCTGCCAGCTGCATGTCAGGCTGTGACTGGGCAACCGTACCCAAAGGTGGGAGCCCAGTCGAGTCCTCAGCGTTAGACTGGACAGCCCACTCTCCGATGCTGCAATCGAGAGCTCATCCACTTCGCGAGCGCCGAAACGAGATCATGAACTCACCCTGAGACGAGCCGGTGGTCTCATCCCAGCATGGCAAACGAGCATACTGGGGAATGGGAGGTCCGTGGGGAGTTACCCGGCGGAGTGGCTCCCATTGGGGTCCCCAAATCATCCCCAGTGCTAACCGACGCAGCCTCAAACCCGTAGGTAGAAGGTCCGAGGCGGGGAGCCACTGGGGTGGTCTTCCCCTCTAACGAAGGAAAAACCATGACTGCAACATTGCCATGGTCACGCTCTCGCAGTGAGAACATGACCCATCCACAAATGCTGTCTCCGTGTGGGCAGCGCCCAAGCACGTAAGACCGCGATCATGGCCATTGGAAGCGGAGAGGTAACGACCGCAACCAGGAAATACACACAAACGGAGAGGCATCTTTAAAAAGACGCTCTCCGTTAATGCCACTCTTTTAGAAGGGAAAATATACTCTTTCAGTAGGAAGAATATACTCTTTTATCTGCTGAAATGCCCAGTGGCATTCTCTGCACTTCACCAGTGCAAGAGGGGGAGAAGCTGCTGTAATGCACCATAAATCCAACAGGTTTTCGAGGTGAATGGATCGGCAGAGTAATTCAGCTCGCTGAACACAACCGCTTGGCTCCGAAGAGTAAATCTGAATGAGCGGTTGCTGTATGTCCGGGGGAGTGGCATGTGTAGGGCTTTACTGGTTGTTTAGATCAGTGTTACTATCAGAAATAATTAATAATTATTTCTGTAGTTATTAATTAATATTTAAATTAATCAATTGAATCTAACTCATTAAAACCTCATATGGGACTCCAGTAAATGTAGTGTGCTACGTTTAGGAGCAAGTTTGGTTATTAGCAATAATTAATAATTATCAAAGATAGTTATTAATTATTAAAATCAATAGAATATTGATGAGAATCAAATCCTTTAAATCAACAGTTATCAAAGATAATCGTTAATTGTTAACATCGATGAAACATTAATTAAAATTAATACTAGCTTATTGATCATTCAAATTCAATCATCAAAGATAATTATCAATTATCACAAATCAATAGAATATTAATAAGGATTAACATTGATGGGGCACCACCCTGAAATCAGGGACTAATAACCGAATAGTAAAACAGTCTCAATATTAGATTGTTTTCTTAGGAAAATCGGCATCCGAAGAATATCAATTTTCGGGAAAAAAACAATGAATGAAGGTTTGAATCCGAGCACTGACATCCCGTCAGCATGACACAGGTGTATGCAAAACAAACCAAAACGCTTCTCTTTGTAATATAACAAAGTTTATTTATGCAGTAATATCAATTAATAATTAATACAATGCAGTCAATAAACTTCCGACTTACAACTACAAACTAAACAGTGATATTATTAGATATGGAAATCAAAATAATCCTATAACACATAAGGTGTGTGTGTGTGTGTGACAGTGTGTGTGTGTGTTTGTGTGTGTGATTAGTAAGAGAGAGAGAGAGAGAGAGAGAGATGATTAAGCGACAGCCCTAAAGCTGATTTCGCGATCGTGGGAGAGGAAGCAACTGTTTAGTTCATCGCTCAGAGACGCGGTGGACGGCTCGTAAACAGTCCCGCGTTATTTAACTCTTTAATGGATGAACTCAGTTGCTGTCTCACCCGCGGTGGCGAAATTGCACAATCCAATTTGGTTGGACCACAATACAGCAAAACAAATTTGTGATAATTAATACCCTGAGTATTAATAATGAGAGGACATGGTGGTCCGTAAACTGTACAAGCAAAAACCTTGAAACACAAGAATAACACACTATAAAATTCTATCTCTGCCCAGACGTAACCTTTTACTTGTATCGCATGAGGACACAGGTAGAATGTGTTTTCCTCCGTCCTTTAACTTTGAGTGTTTGGTTGAACACAGAGTAATCTCAACTCGTCCAGCGAGATGGAGATTGTATGGCTACAGTTTCAAGTCGGACATTACTTCCTTGTGCCACGAGGTTGCAGCGGAGAGCAGCAAAAAAATCTACATCTATATTCGGTGAACAAAGTCGCTGGAAGTAACTCACGAAACATTTCAGAGGTATTTCAACTCCTGATGATGTCATGTTTGAGGGACGTTCTGTTGTGTGCCTCATCCAATAGGAGTTGAGAGTTCAATCCTTTAGTGAGCAAGGCTTCATGGATTTGTAGTCTGTTTTGGACGCCCTTTGTTTGATTTTGGCGCGATTTTTATCAGTAAGATTTACGACTTAGAAGGTGGGGGCTTGAGTTATGTTTTTACGACTGTGTTAGGCCTGCCTTTGTCTTCTATCTGAATACATGAGGCCCAACACATGCAAATTCCACTCGCCAATTCCCAAAATCAGAGGTGTTTGGGGCTCCCAAGAGTGACCCCTAGTGTCACTACATCGACACAATGTCGAGTGAGTGACAGATAGGGAACAGTACATCCATCAAGAGTCAAATTATATTTTTGCTGCTTATTTTTAGAGGTTTTTGGTCCAATCATTAGTACCTTTGTTTTGTCGGAACTGAGTAGAAGGAAATTTCTGGCCATCCAATCTTTGATTACTTTGATACACTCTGCTAATTTGGAGAATTGTGAATTTTTATTGAGTTTAGAAGAAATATAAAGTTGTGTATCGTCGGCATAACAGTGGAAACTTATTCCATGATTCCTGATAATATCTCCCAGGGAAGCATGTATAAGGAGAAAAGCAGAGGTCCTAAAACTGATCCTTGTTGCACTCCATACTTAACTTTTGTTTGATTTGACATTTCCTTGTTTACACATACAAAGTGGTAGTGGTCTGATAAATAGGACCTAAACCATGCTAATGCAAGTCCACTAATGCCAACATACAGTAATTCTCCAGCCTATTCAAGAGAATGTCGTGATCTATCATGTCGAGGGCAGCACTAAGATTTAAAAGCACTAGTAGAGAAATGCAACGATCAGATGATAAGAGCAAGTAATTTGTAACTTTGATAAGTGCAGTCACTGTACTGTGATGGGGCCTAAATCCTGACTGATATTCTTCATATATTCCATTTCTCTGTAGTAATGAACATAGCTGGGAGGACACTACCTTTTCTAGTATTTTGACATAAATGGTAGATTTGAAAACTGTTTGTAATTAGCCTATTCTCTAGGATCAAGCTGTGGCTTCTTAATAAGTGGTTTGATGACTGCCATTTGAAAGTTTCTTGGGACATGTCCTAAGGTTAGCGAGGAGTTAATAATATTAAGAAGAGGTTCTGAGATTACTGGGAATACCTCTTTTAAGAGCTTAGTTGGTATTAGATCTAACATACATATTGTGGCTTTTGATTTTTTGATAAGTTGCTCTTCGTGACCTATGACAGCAAAGGATTGAAGTTGCTCGTGAACAAAATTATGAGACACTGTTTTCTGAGGTGCTGTGACAGTTGATTGCATAGTTCCAATTTTATTTCTGATTATTTCAATTATGTCAGTAAAGAAATTCATGCGATGGAATATCTGGTACAGTTGATGCTTTATTCCTAACCAATTTAGCCACAGCACTGAATAAACACCTAGGATTTTTGTGGTTATTTTCTATGAGTTTGCTAAAATATGCTGACCTGGCAGCTTTTAGTGCCTGTCTGTAGCTACAGACACTATCCTTCCATGCACTGGGAAATAACTCTAATTTTGTATTCTTCCACTTGAGCTCCATTTTCCGAGCTGCTCTCTTGAGAGCATGCGTGTTATCATTGTACCATGGTGCAAGGCTTTTTTCTTTAATTTTCTTTAATCGAAGGTGGGCGACACTATCAAGAGTGCTAGAGAAGACTGTATTTATACTTTCTGTTATTACATCAAGTTCTTCTAGACTTTTTGGTTAACTGAGTATGTGAGACAATTCTGGAAGATAATTAGTGAAGCTATCTTTAGTGGTCGAAAGAATAGTTCTACCTGAACAATAGCATGGTGTAGATTGCGTGACATTAGCTGATGGCAACAAACAAGAGATGAGGTAATGATCTGAGATGTCATAGCTCTGTGGTAGAATTTCTATAGAATCAACATCAACTCCATATGATAGAATTAAATCTAGTGTTTGATTATGGCAATGATTTCGTCCTTTCACATTTTGTCTGACTCCAAGAGAGTTGAGAATATCGATAAATGCTAATCCCAATGTGTCATTTTCATTATCTATGTGAAAGTTGAAGTCACCAACAATTAATGCTCAATCTACATTATCTACTAGATCTGATAGAAAATGTGCAAATTCACCAAGGAAACCAGAGTAAGGCCCGGGTGATCTATATACTGTAGCTAGGGCAAAAGACGACAGAGATTTTTTATTTATATCTGACGGTGTCATATTAAGCATTATTAGTTCAAAAGACTTAATCTTAAACTTAAACTGTTGTTTTGACCAAGGAGCTCTGACTTTATTATGGCAGATTCCCACTCTGGAAAAGCCGCTTCATGATTCAAAGTGATTATTAAACCACAAAAGGCTGCTATTTAATTAAATAAGTATGTACTCTGTATGTGCCTCGCGATATAATATGAATTTTCACTCGGTTTACTGTCATCTGCTACATGCTCATGACTGTGTTTTCCTGTATGAGCCAAGGAGGAGCTTTAACAGGTATGAGCAGCAGGCGTCAGCACAACACTGTCTCCACACATTCACAAGCACTCACATTTGTAATACATGCAAACTGTATATTTATCTCATTAAATCACAGCTTTTGTGGTTAAATAATCTCACTAGGACATAACTCAATTTTAATTTGTGGGCTGAATGTTTACGTAATGATATTCGTGAGTCAGATGGTATAGGTTTTTGGTATCTGAGCATTTTTACGAGTACGAGTACCAGTACATGAGCGCGGTATCGGACCTGATACCAGTATTGGTTTCGGGACATCCCAAATAATAATATTATTGGCAACGATAAAAATATATCGTAGCCTCTGATGAAGTTCTATCAGTGTCAGAAATTTTGGGTTGCAGTCAAGCAGTTTGACTGCTACTGATGGCCTTATATTGACAGCAAGCTCCATATGGACACATTCACCGCATATTCAATACAACGGCTTTGTATTTTAGCAAGTCAATGCCAGGCGCAAGCGCCGACGATGCGCTAAGACGCAGAATGTCTGTATGTCTAGAAACACTAGACTGCTTGCGGACCGTCCACACGTACTGTGCTGATGGTGAAATTTGCTTCATGCAAAAAAATGTTTTATATTAGCTTGTCTGTTTGGTATGTAATGTAAATATTAAAATAAAATGTAAATCCGGTTTTGCGAAAAGCTGCAAAGCTGATTTCAGACTTGAAAGCAGCTTTCATAGACACCAACACTGGTCTGCTTCAACTAGAACACTAATGCGCACCATTTGCTTTAAGAGTCATTACTGGCAAAAGGGCAGAGTAGACAGCAGTGGTCTTGGAAATTAGTGTTTATAGAGTCTTTAGGCATGTGATGAGCTTCTCATTACTGAAGTTGTTTTACAGTTGTTGGGTTGATGGAAAAGTTGATAGTGGCTTCAGGTCATGAAAAATCCTAAATCCTATTTAGTTCTAAATGAAGTAACAGTCTTCTGTCTCATTGAGATGTCACTTTTAACAGACTAAGCAGGCAGTTATTTACCTGCTAACCAGCAGTGTGTAGATTACTTCTGAACTGTAATCTGGTACTGATTACAAATTACATGATTGAAACTGTAATCAGTAACAATATCGCTTGGATTAGATTTTCTAAGTAATTTAAGCTACATCCACACTAATGTGTTTTTGTTTGAACTCGTAACTTTTTCTCTACGTTTTGGCCTTCCATCCACACTGAGACTGCGTTTTTGACAGCGAAAACTTTGTACAACCATAACATTGCATTCCTTCAAAGGCAATGGGTAGTTTACTTGAAATTGGTTTTATCTGTTGAATGCTTGATTCTGATTGGTTGACAGATGTTCTAAGGTGAGCAATTATTTTCCAGTAAATGCATGGCTTTGAAGTAGTTCCAAGTCTTGACCACATAACAGTTCCATTTCACTTTGCCATTTCACTATTTCAAAAAGCCGTACAGGCTACCACAACAAAAAACAATAAGAATGGCAAACAATGTCAATAATATCCTAAATTAATTTCAGTTTCAGTTGAAAAGCATCCTCGTGCCCCCACTATCACTCTTTCGCAATCATCTTACTCACACTCACACATGCTGACACACATGCATACACACGCATGCACGCCAACACACATACACACACACACATCCCGAGACTTGATCTATACAACAGTTTCTATATTATCTAAAATATCTGTGGGAAGCACCCTCACGCTCCCCCTCTCTTTCGCTCTCGCACACACTCCCACACGTGGACATACATACATATAGACATTACGCACACACTTGCGAGCAAGAAACAGAGCTGTCATGTCAGCGCACACTTGGATCTCAGTGGAGTTGAAAACAGTTGTTACAGTTTACAACGGAAAAGCTAAAAACAAAAATAGTGACACTAGCTGCTGCTGAGAAGTTTGATCTTGGTGATTTTGAAGCAATGTTACTTCTGAAGAGAGCTGCAACAAATAAAGTTAATCCCACACATGCTCTCTCTCAGTTTCTGAATTTCTCTCTTTCGATCACTCGCACTCAAACGCACACCAGGCCCAGTTCTAGAACCAAATCACTGAGGGTGCTTCTGAAAATAGTGAGGGTGCTCACTAATATGTAAATAAATATGTAGGCAACGGCTCCTAATCATAACCCATCTGAAAATAGAACCACCAAACCAAACATGGTATTATCCACTGGGAAGTTTATTTTTTTTTACATATCACCAGAAACATATCACCTGATATTAAGCAAAATAATTAATAAAAAAAAAAATAATTAGGCAAGAGCTTTTCAAAAATATCACACAGGGCTCAAACTTGCCACTGAATTGGTATAACAGAGCATAAAACTATGAAAATGAGCAGTAGAATTAGTGAATGATGACTGACTTTTCCATTTGTCTTTTGGTGTTGGCTGTTACAGCTAACGTGTTAAAATTTAAGTCAAGAGCTTGCCTTTTATAGCAGGAAACTTCAAAGGAGGAGACATCAGAATGTGTATAGTTTATGGAGAAGAATGAGTTATGTGGAAGGATGCAAAGTATAGCTGTCAATGGAGGTCACGTGATGCAATGCGAAGAGCAGATGTGTGAGCGACGAGCTCTCCGCACTTTGCTAGTTTTTTAATTATTTTCATGTTATAATCCAGTGAGATTCGATACACCTAGTTACATACTTGTTCTGTGAGGTAAACATGGCAAAGAAGTCAAAATCCTCGGGCTCTGGAGACATTAAAAGACACTTACGTACTCAAGCTGAAACCTCTGATGGGCCTGCAGACCGGGGACTCGATTTAGATGGCGTGGCTGGAGAGATTCAATGCCAACTGTCCAACATGTCTGTGATGCTGATGAAGGTTGTTGCTGACTTGGAGGATCTCGCTGTAATACGTCGCCTGATTACAACGATGGGAACAAAATTATCTGAGTTGGTTACAAGAGTGGCAGATGTTGAGAAACGGATAGATTATCTGGAGTCATTGGAAAGGGAATTAAACGCTAATCCGCTCGCGACCAAAATAGACGTGGAAAGCATTTTGGAAAAACTGGAAAATCTCGAAAATAGGAGCCGAAGAAATAATGTACGGATTGTTGGAATTCCTGAGCATGAAGAAGGCAGAGATATGGTGAAATTCCTAGATGAGCTCTTCCCGAGTCTGCTCGACATAATAGGCCATAAGCTGGAAATCGAGCAA
Source organism: Myxocyprinus asiaticus (assembly GCF_019703515.2). Lineage (NCBI taxonomy): Eukaryota > Metazoa > Chordata > Actinopteri > Cypriniformes > Catostomidae > Myxocyprinus > Myxocyprinus asiaticus. The sequence goes on along the minus strand of NC_059382.1, from coordinate 33,515,602 downwards.
GCTCACAGAGACCCGGCTCGCAGATCGGCTGAGGGAAACATGCACCGATCAATTCTGGGCAAATTTTTGAGATCATCTGATAAAGATCGTGTGTTGCACGAGGTGAGGAGCAAAGGAAAGCTTTCTTGGAAGAATCACAATATTTTCTTGTTTCCGGATTTTGCGAATTCGACAAGAGAGAAATGCGAGCAATTCAAGGAGTGTAAGAAACTCTTGCATCAACGGAAGATCGCTTTTGCACTGATGTTTCCGGCCAAACTGAGAATAGTTGTGAAGGCTAGCTGCAAATTATTTATGTGTCCCAAACAAGCACTATCCTACATAAATACATTGGAGTGAGTAAGCCATTTGGTGTTACAAATGTGAGTGGAATGACTCGCTGAACATACATTCGACTGTCTGAGGAAGCTGGGTGCCATTTTTATTTCTGTTTGTGTTAGTTCCGCCTAGTGGCTGGAGTTTCTTTTGTGGAATAACACTTCTTTTTCAAGAAACTTTTGCATTGACGGAGGACCGCTTTTGCTCTGGGGTTCCTGGCCAGATTGAGAATGGATGCTGGGGATAGCCGCAAAATATCTACATGCCCACACAAAGGTTTGGTGCGCGGGGTTAATATGCATGTTTTTCTTTTTTCTGTTTGTTTGGTTCTGGGGGATGTTCGGGTTTTGATTGTCATACTAATGTTGGAAGGTGGTCTGTATAATCTTGTTTTTGACACACAATTTATTTTTTCTATTATATCAAAATGTCAAATGATATTATGAGTGGGTTATCTTTCTCCACATGGAATGTGAATGGGTTGGGTCACCCCATAAAAAGGAGGGTTATTTCTTTTCTTAAGCGTAAGAAATGTGACCTAGACGCAGGAAGCTGAAAAATTTGGGAAGATATGGGGTGGGCATTTTTTCTTCAGCGCTGGCACAATTAAGAGCAGGGGAGTCATTACATTGATAAGTAAACATCTATAATTCAAATCTCTCAAAAGATTAAAGATAAATTAGGGAGAATCCTTATTGTTTTAGAAGAAATTCAGGGCAAAGGTTGGTTTTGGCTAATATTTACGCACCCAACGTTGATGATCAGGGCTTTTTTATTAATCTGGAAGGGATGTTGCAAGCCGCTGGCACCCCTTATGATATATTATTGGGAGGAGACTTCCTTGATCATAGTGAAGCAAAAGTGTGTAAGCCCCCTAGAGCAACATTGACGCTTCACAGGATGTGTAAAAATCTTGCTCTCACAGATATTTGGTGACTTTTGAACCCATCTGGTTGGGACTATAAATTTCTTTATCAGTCCATAAGATTCATTCTAGAATAGATATATATTATATATATATATTATATCTAAGTCCCTCATTTCATCTGTTGTTGATTGCTCAATTGGAAACATCTTAGTCTCAGATCATGCCCTGGTGAGTTTAGAGATGTTGCCACTTACGGAGAAAAAGAAGTCACATAGTTGGCACTTTAATGTATCCCATTTGCAAAATCCTGATTTCCAACAAATGTTAAAGACTGAAATCAATGTTTATATGGAGACCAACTGGTCCTCAGTATCCTCTGTGGGCATGGCTTGGGAGGTACTTAAGGTGGTTCTTAGGGGTCGGATCATACAGTATGCCTCATTTACCAAAAAATACAAGGCCCGAGAACTCGTGGAGTTGGAAGGGAATATTAAAAGTGCCGAGGCAGAGCTAAAGCGCCGAATGTCGTCTGATGGCCTCGGAGAATTGACCCGATTAAAATAGAGATATAATACTATTTTGTCGTGGAAAGTGGAGTTTTGTTTATTCAGGGCAAGACAGTCATACTTTGAGTCGGGGGACAAAGCAGCCTTTGGCTAGATATATAAAGCAGAGAGAGCTTTTTCTACCATTCCCTCTGTGAAATCTGCTAGTGGTGAAATTTTTACCCATTTTTACCATTGATATTAATAATGCCTTTAAAGAGTTCTATCTTCATCTTTATAGTTCCAAGTCTTTGTCTACTGATGAGGATATAATTTGTGGAACCATTAGAACTCCCTTAACTGACGACTGAGCACAAAAATTCTCTTGATTCTGAGATAACCTTGGAGGAGCTTGACAAGGTAATTAAGGCCTTACCTGCAGGCAAGGCTCTGGGGCCAGATGGTTTTGCTGCTGCATTTTTTAGGTCTTATGCTACAGAACTGGCTCCACTTTTGTTAGAAGTTTATACTGAATCATTAAAGAATGGAAAGCTTCCTCCAACCATGACACAACCCGGATCAGTCTGATTCTTAAAAAGGACAAAGATCCAAGTGAGTGTAAAAGTTACCATCCAATTTCCCTGATCCAGCTAGACATTATAATATTGTCAAAAATCCTGGCTAACCGATTAAATAAAGTTATGACCTCTCTTATTCATATAGATCAGATGGGGTTTATTCGGGGCCGTAGTTCTTCTGATAACATTAGGTGTTTCATCAATATTATGTGGTCAGTAGCAAATGATCAGTCTCCAGTCGCTGCCATCTCACTTGACACCGAAAAGGCGTTTCATATGGTAGAACAGGATTATCTTTTTAAGATTTTTGAAATGTATGGGTTTACTTTGGGAATACTTTTATTGGATGGATTAAGTTACTTTATAGACACCCGATAGCGGTGGTACAAACAAATGGATTCATTTCATATTATTTTACAATGAATAGGGGCACCTGGCAGGGTTGCCCTCTTTCCCCATTATTGTTCTGTCTTGACCTGGAACCATTAGCAGCCATGATAAGAAAGGAGGATAATTTTCCAGGGGTGATGGCGGGAGGTGTGACTCATAAGCTTCTGCTTTACGCAGATGATATTTTATTATTTGTCTCTGACCCTACTAGATCTGTGCCTTGCCTCCACAGAATTAGTCATTCCTTTCCAAGTTCTCAGGATACAAAGTCAATTGGTCTAAATCCGAAGCTTTGGATCTGACAGCGTACTGTCCAGTAACAGCCTTCCAGCCAGGTGCCTTCCAGTGGCCCAAACAGGGCATTAAGTATTTGTCTGATTTAGTTTATTTTGATCCTTTAATTAAAAGGTTTTTGAGCGATGTGGACAGGTGGGCTTCATTACATTTATCGATGATTGGGAAGATTAATGTTATTAAAATGAACTGTATTACAAAATTCAACTACCTGCTACAGTCACTCCCTATAGATGTCCCCCTCTCTTATTTTAAGCAATTTGATAGCATAGCGAAGTCCTTCATTTGGAATGGTAAACGTCCCAGACTACATTTCAACAAATTACATAGGCCGATTGACAAAGGTGGGCTAGGCCTACCCAAGATTTTATTTTATTATTATGCATTCGGTCTCAGGCATTTGGCTCATTGGTCACTTCCACCTGAAAGAGCCCCTCCCTGGTTTTCTATTGAACAGGAAGTCCTTGCCCCTATTTCACCATTGCAAAGCCTTTCTATCAAACTAACCGGAGAAGTTAAGTCACACCCCGTTATTTCACATTTGCACGTGATTTGGACAAGAGTGGCCAGAGTATTTAATTAGGACATGTAAATGTTGCCTCAAGTATATGGCTGAACCCCAAATTATGTATCAATAAGTCCCCTTTCTGTTGGTCAGAGTGGATTGTGAAAGGGATTGCTACACTCTGCGACCTGTATGAGAGTGGAGTGTTGAGATCTTTTGAGAATTTGGGTCATCATTTTGGGATTCCCAGATCTCAGTTTTACAGGTATTTACAGCTGCGCCACATGCTCTGTACAGTTTTTGGGAGTAGCACACCCCCCCTAAGGTGGCAGATGCTTTGGGAGAGGTGATTACTGCTTTTGGAAAAGGTCATGAGGCATCAGTGTATTACTCCCTGCTAATTCAGAGTCTGGGGGACGGAGCTTTAACTTCTATGAAGAGATTATGGGAGAAAGATTTGAATTTGGTATTGGAGGAAGGAGTGTGGACTGGGATTCTAAAAAAATTCAAATCTGAATCTAAAGATGCAAGGGTTCGCCTTATGCAATTTAAAATTTTACATAGATTTTACTGGACTCCCTCTAGATTATATAGGCTTGTCTTAAAGACACACCCACCTGCTGGCATTGCCAATCAGAAGTTGGAGACACAACTCATGTTTTTTGGGGGTGTATTAAGATTCAATATTTTTGGTTGAGGGTTCAGAGTTATTTGTGTGACGTTCCCTATCTGTCACTCACTCGACATTGTGTCGATGTAGCGACACTAGGGGTCACTCTTGGGAGCCCGAGACACCTCTGGTCTTTGATAAAAGGCCAATGAAAATTGGCGAGTGGTATTTGCATGCCACTCCCCCAGATATACGGGTATAAAAGGAGCTGGTATGCAACCACTCATTCAGATTTTCTCTTCGGAGCCGAACGGTCATGCTCACTGTGCTGAATACTACTGTTCATTCACCTCTGCTGGATCTGACGGCGCATTTCAGTGGCTTCTCCCCCCTCTGCACTGGTGCACTGCAGAGAATGCCCCTGGGCACTTTGGCAGAAATAAAAGAGTATATTTCTCTAAAAGAGTATATTTCTCTAAAATAGCAGCACACACGGAACATCTTTTTAAAGACGTGTCTTTTTAAAGATGCTTTTCCTATTGTGTGTTATTCCTGGTTGCGCTCGTTATCTCTCACCTTCTGACGGTCACGATCACTGTCTTTCGTGTCTGGGCACTGCTCACGCGGAGACAGCGTTCATCGATGGTCATGTTCTCATTGCGAGAACATGTCCATGGCAACGTTGCGGTCGCGGCTCGCCTTCGTAAGAAAGCAAGCCACCCCAGAGGCTTCCGCCTCGGTCCTTTTACCCATGGGTATGAGGCCAGCGCGGCTAGCACTGGGGGTGATTTGGGGACCCCAATGGGACCACCTCCACCGGGTATCCCCCCGCGGACCTCCCATTCCCCAGCACGCTCGTCTGTCCTGATCGGGCTTACAGATGAGTCCGCCGGCTCGTCTCACGGCGAGTTCGACCTCTTATTCGGAGCCCGCGAAAGTGATGAGCTCTCGAGCGCAGCATCGGAGAGCGGGCTCGTCCAGTCGGAAGCCTCAGCTGGGCTCCTCCCTTCGGGGTCGATTGCCCAGTCATAGGCTGACGTGGAGATGACGACATGCTTTCCCGGGCAGCCGCGAACGTCGGCTAGAGTGGAACTCACTGCTCTTCCCTGAACCCTTGTGGCTCGGTGATTGGTTCCTGGGCTCGCGCCGCTGCTCATAGCCACGCCCCGCCCCCGTTCTTTTCTTCCTGGAAGTGCATGAAGAGCTGACAAGGTCGTGGGAGGCACTTTTAACTGCCCGGTCCCGGTCTTTTCAGCTTCCCCGCCCTCACTACCCTCGATGGTGGGGAGGCCAAGGGCTGCCCTCACTACCCCCGCAGAGCGCCGCCACCTGGCACGGGTGCCCAAAGCCCCCATCCAAGGCCTGTAGGTTTATGTTATCTCTGACGGCCAAGGCCTACAATGCCGCTGGACAAGCCGCCTCTGCCCTGCACACCATGGCTCTCCTGCAAGTCTGCCAAGGCGCTAAAGGAACTGCACGAGAGTATTTCCGCCCCGGGATTGATGCAGGAACTGCGCTCGGTGACCGACCTCGCTCTCCGAGCGACAGAGGTCACGGCGTGGTCACTAGTGGTCCAGGAGCGCCACCTTTGGCTCAACCTGGTAGAGATGGGTGAGGCCGACAAGATACGATTGCTTGCTGCCCATTTCCCAGGCGGGCCTATTCGGCGACACCGTCGAGGACTTTGCCCAGCAGTTTTCGATGGTAGAGCAGTAGATGGATGCTAGCCGGCATATCCTGCCCCGGCGTGGCTCAAGATCCCGCACCCCATCTACTCATCACCAAGGGCATCCCCCTGCAGTGACTGCACCGGCTCTGCCGCAGCCCGCCCCTTCGGCCCGGCAAGAGCGGTTTCCTTGTTCCCTGGGTCACATATCCGGTGTGCACGGCCATCATCACAACCACCGTCCACCACTCTATTTGGCAGGTTTGGCCCTCCAGCAGCGGTCTCCCGCCCCTGAGTGCCCAGCTGTGGCACAAATCCGCCCCCAATGTGACAGTCTCCATGGGTCACGAGTACAGGCCTCTTCCTCCCCCATCCCAAGCTGTTCCGGGGTGGTCACAAGGAGCCAGGTAAGTGCTTTGATGTCCTTAGACTCAGCATGGCCACGACGTGGTGTGGCACCTCAATCTCCACCCCGCCGCAAGGCCCCACCTTCCGGTACGTCCGATGACGTTGTCCCTTTGGTCCCTCTTGCGCGGAACTTGGACGCATGCCTTGCGCTTTCCAATCCATCGCGGGGGCTGGTCCGGACCGTCCGACTCGGCTGTGCAATTCACTTCGCCGGGCGTCCGCCCAGGTTCAGCGGTGTCCACTTCACCTTGGTGAAGGACGAAAACGCTGTTACCTTGCGCGGAGATCACTATCCTCCTACGGAAGGGCGCGATAGAACCTGTCCCTCCAGCCGAGATGAAGAAGGGGTTTTCTTTATACTTCATTGTACCGAAAAAAGGTGGAGGGTTGCGGCCAATCTTGGACCAGTGAGTTCTGAACTAGGATTTACACAGACCCCCGTTCAAGATGCTGACGCAAAAACGCATTCTGGCGAGTGTCTGGAATCAAGATTGGTTCGCGGCGGTAGACCTGAAGAATGCGTACTTCCACGTCTCGATCCTTCCTCGACACAGACCCTTCCTGCGGTTTGCGTCCAAGAGTCAGGCGTATCAGTACAAAGTCCTCCCTTTTGGCCTGTCCCTGTCTCCTCACATCTTTACGAAGGTCACAGAGGCTGCCCTTGCCCCGTTAAGGGAGGTGGGCATTCACGTTCTCAACTATCTTGACAACTGGCTAATCCTAGCTCATTTTCGAGACATGTTGTGCGCACACAGGGACCTGGTGCTCTCACACCTCAGCCGACTAGGGCTTCGGGTCAACTAGGAAAAGAGCAAGCTCCTCCCAGTTCAGAGCATCTCTTTTCTCAGTTTGGATTTGGACTCAGTCTCCTTGACAGCGTGCTTTACGAATGAGCACGCCCAGTTGGTGCTGGCCCGTTTGAAGGCGTTCAAACAGAAAACAGCGGTTCCACTGAAACTTTTTCAGAGGCTCCTGGGGCATATGGCATCCTCGGTGGTGGACACCCCGCTCGGGTTGATGCATATGAGGCCGCTTCAGCACTGGCTACAGACTCGAGTCCTGAGATGGGCATGGCACCACGGGACACATCACGTGGTCATCACGCCGGTCTGTCACCATCTTTTTAGCCCTTGGACCGACCTCTCGTTTCTACGGGCAGGTGTTCCTCTAAAACTGGTCTCCAGGCATGTCGTGGTCATGACAGATGCCTCCAAAACGGGCTGGGGTGCTGTTTGCAATGGCATGCAGCCGCCGGCCTCTGGACGGGTCCGTGACTGCATTGGCACATCAACTGCCTCGAGTTGTTGGCAATTCTGCTTGCCCTGCGGAGGTTTCGGCTGTTGATCCAGGGCAAGCACATGTTAGTTCAGACAGACAACATGACAACGGTAGCATATGTCAACCGCCAAGGCGGTTTGCGCTCTCATTGTATGTCACAACTCTCCCGCCGTCTCCTCCTCTGGAGTCAGCAGCACTTCAAGTCGCTGCAAGACACTCACATCCCGGGCAACCTCAACACTACAGTGGATGTGTTGTCACAAAAGGTTACCCTCAGGGGAGAGTGGAGACTCCACCCTCAGGTGGTCCAGCTGATTTGGAGTCAATTCGACAGGCACAGGTTCACCTGTTCGCCTGCCAAGAATCCTCCCCACTGCCCTGACCTGTCTGGTACGCCCTGACCGAGGCCCCCCTCTGCATAGATGCGCTGGCACACAGCTGGCCCCCTTGCATGCACAAATATGCGTTTCCCCCAGTGAGCCTGCTTGCACAGACCCTGTGCAAGGTCAGGGAGAACGAGGAGCAGGTCGTCCTGGTAGAACCCTACTGGCCCACCCAGACATGGTGCTCAGACCTCACATTCCTCGCGACAGCTCCCCCCTGGCGAACTCCCCTAAAGAAGGACCTTCTTTCTCAGGGATGGGGCACCATCTGGCACCCGCGCCCAGATCTCTGTAATTTCCATGTCTGGCACCTGGACGGTGGTAGACACGATCACTCAGGCTAGGGACCCCTCTACGAGGCGCCTGTATGCCTTTAAGTGGCGTCTGTTCATTAAGTGGTGTTCTTCCCGTTGGGAAGACCCCCAGAGATGCGCAGTCAGATCAGTGCTTTCCTTCCTGCAGGAGAGGTTGGAAGGAAGGCTGTCCCCTTCCACCTTGAAGGTGTACGTTGCCACCATAGCAGCACACCACGACGCAGTCGACGGTAAGTCCTTAGGGAATCACGACCTGATCATCAGGTTCCTAAGAGGTGCCAGGAGGCTGAATTCCTCCAGACTGTGCCTCATTCCCTCATCGGACCTCTGTAGTTCTTCAGGGTCTACAGAGAGCCCCCTTTGAGCCTTTGCAGTCAGCCGAGCTTAAGGCACTCTCCTTGAAGACTGCCCTCCTGACTGCGCTCACTTCCATCAAGAGGGTAGGTGACCTGCAAGCGTTCTCTGTCAGCAAAACGTGCCTGGAGTTTGGTCCAGGTTACTCTCACGTGATCCTGAGACCCTGACCGGGCTATGTGCCCAAGGTTCCCACCACCCCTTTAGGGACCAGGTGGTTAACCTGCAAGCGCTGCCCCAGGAGGAGGCAGACCCAGCCCTGTCGTCGCTGTGTCTGGTGCGTGCTTTACGCATCTATTTGGATCGCACACAGAGCTATAGAATCTCTGAGCAGCTGTTTGTCTGCTTTGGTGCACAACGGATAGGAAGCGCTGTCTCCAAGCAGAGGATTTCCCACTGGCTCATTGATGCCATAACAATGGCATATGTCGCCTAGGACATGCCGCCCCCAGTAGGGTTACCAGCCCATTCTACCAGGGGTGTAGCAGCTCCCTGGGCCCTGGCCAGGGGTGCCTCTCTAACAGACATTTGCAGAGCAGCAGGCTGGGCAACATCTGTGCAAGGTTCTACAACCTCCAGGTGGAACCGGTTTCATCCCAGGTAGTGGCACGCAACACAAGCGGATAAGCCCGGGATAGCTGGCCGGGTGTATCGCTTGCACATAGCGCCTTCCACCTCCCTTGGAGCTGAAGACGTGCACCATTAATTCCCAGTAGTGTTCACAAATTTTGTTCCCTGGTTGACTTCCTCCGAGCCCTGTGGCAGTCGAGTTTTCAGAGAGACTCGCTGCCGGCTCAGTACACGAGCTAACTAAGAGCCCTGTTCTGGGGTAGGTGCTCCGCATGTGGCGGTTCCCTGTAAGGCTAACCCCATGCAATATATATCTTCCGCTAGTTCGTTTCCCTGCTGGCAAACTGTGACTTCCTTGGGCAGAACCCCTCTACCCCAGTCTCCATGTTTGTTTTAACTCCTCCCCCATTGGGCAGGATCTACCTTGAAGGCTCTCCACATGGTTGGAAAGACCATGTGACGTATTCTTCCACTTAAATATTCCCCCCTCTCTTTGGGCGAGGTGTGATCTCCGCGGTGTCTTCCCCTTGGGAGGGACACCCCCCGACTAGACCTGGCGGCCCAGTCGGATAATCCTCCTTCTTTTTTAGGGAGTGGAAAAAGAGAAGGGGAAAAGAGGCCACGACTGGGTTAAGCCTGTCTCTATCTTTGGGTAGTCGACCTTTCCCCAAAAAGGGCTGTTCGACACTCATAAATATGTTGGGGGAGGTTACGTGTCAACCTGGTGCGCTGGCTATGAGGCACACAGCAGTCTGCCCACCACACACCGCCAGTTCACGTAACACAGTTCAGCCAGTTGTAGGTAGTAATAGAGGGGGTTAAGCATTGATTCTGTTTGTAAATGTCCTTGCTTTTATTTGATAATATATGAATCAACAAATAAATGAAAAAAAAATAATAAAAAAATGTTAAAGTATAGCTGTCAATAGGACCATGGACCAGGGGACACAGCACCTAAATTGGAGAGAAATAAAGGTTAGTCAAAGTGTCTAATTTATCTAGGGGCAGTAGAAAATTAGATAGGAGTTTTTAATAAACTAGTCATTCTCCATGAAATGGTATTATATATTAATAACTGACAACATATTGATGGCATAGGCTTCAGAATCATAGAACAATGAACATTTGTCATACAAGTCAACAACAAAAAGCTTTTTCTTACCCACATTCAGAACAGCTGCAGCCTCTTAGATGAAGTTTCTCCTTCCATTCTCCAGTGAACTTGTGAGGTCCCTCTCAACCACAAGTTGAATCAAATTTGCTTTTCTTTTGTGAAGCATACTCCTTCTGTGGTCACTGAACACATTCTTCAGTGTTGAAAACGAACTCTCACATGTTGCAGTTGATGCCCCAAAGGTTAAATCAAGCTTTAGTGTTGGCATCACAGTAGGCATGGTTGATAGAGCATCACCGTATCTTTGCAAAATGCCTGAAGTTGACCAGTCTTCATCTGATTTGACAATTTCTTCTTGCACAAACTGCTGTGCCACATAAAACTCTGCTTCCTTAAATTCCATCCCTGTTAAGTCAGGGAGTGGTTTCACTTTGTCTCCATCCATAAATCTTTCACTCCTTGGATGTAAAGCACTCAGGGCCTGTGTATTCTTGCTGTTTCTCTCACTAAATCTGGTGGACATTTCTCCAACAACTGCATCCAAGGTCCTAAAACATAGTCTTTTACATTCTGTCTTTCCACTCTGTATTGAACAAATGTAGTATCCACCACACAGTACATGTATAGATACGGTTCCTTTCAAGCTGTGCAGAATTAACAAGTGAAGAAATCTCAGTGCCTTCCTTGACACTAGTAAGCCTCTCCTTCTACAGTACAATCGCTGACATATGTTCTTTGCTGGATTCATGCCTTTTTAGTCCCTTATTTTGAACAAGGGCATTGTGGCAATTGAACCAAAAAAGGCACTTAAAGTGTTCTTACTCTGGCATTACAAACACCATCCATGTTAGGAAACAGATCTGGGCTGCGTTTCCCAAAAGCATTGTAAGCTTAAGTTGATCGTAGAGACGATTGGCTCCAATGGCTTCTACGATCTACTTAGCTTATGATGTTTTTAGGAAATGCAGCCCAGACCAGTTATATTTGTGAATCAATGTCACAAAAAAAAAAAAAAAAGCTCAAAAGCACATGCATTTATATTTTCGAAGTCGTATACAAAAGCAATTTGCGAAATTATAAAACAAACTTTCCACACTCATTCAATCGGTTTGGCATTTATGTGTGGACTTCTGCTGAACACAAACAAATATTTTTAGAAGTTCTTATCTCTATTGGTCCATACAATGCAAGTAAATTGGTGCCAAAATTTTGAAGCTCCAAATTCCACATATGGGCAACACAAAATATTTCGTTCGACTCTGGTGGTTAAATCCATATCTTCTGAAGCGATATGATAGGTGTGGGTGAGAAACAGATCAATATTTAAGTCCTTTTTTCTATAAATTCTCCTCCCTGCTCAGTCAATCTCCACTTCACTTTCACATTCTCCTTCTGTTTTTGGTGATTCACATTCTTCATGCATATCACCCCCTACTGGGCAGGGAGGAAAATTTATGGTAAAACTGACTTAAATATTGATCTGTTTCTCACCTACACTTATACTGTGTCTGAACACATGGATTTAATAACTGGAGTCATACGGATTACTTTTATGCTCCCTTTATGTGGATTTTGGAACTTCAAAATTTTGGCACCCATTCACTTGCATTGTGAGGACCTACAGATCTGAAATATTCTCCTAAAAATCTTAATTTGTGTTCTGCAGAAGAAAGAATGTCATACACATCTGGGATGCCAGGAGGGTGAGTAAATCAAGAGACAATTACATTTTTTGGGTGACTTATCCCTTTAACGAGCACCACCGACTGTAGCGAGCACAGATTTGGCTGTGATCCAGGGATTGCAGAAAATCAGTCACAAAAAGCATAATCAGCATAATCAGACCAAAAATCGTGTAGTAAAGGCATGGCTTAAGGTACTCTATTCTAGCTTGATATTTGGCCTGGGGGGCCACACAAAATATTTTGTCCTAGAAAATCCTAAAAAGTCCTGGAATGTTTGTCCTGAGAATTTTCGCAGTGGCCCTGCTAACCAGCTTACACAAGCCTGGACCAGTATGGAAATTTAAAATAAATGAAATCATGTAAATATTTATGGTTTGAAATTCAGGTCTCTTTTGAGCATACAAGGTGTGATGGATTGATGTTAATATAGTGTATTTTCTTATTAATGAATTGTGAATTCATGTGATATTGTGCTCCGCTATCATTTTAGTGACTCTAATTTACAACTTATTGCTAAATAGCAAGCATTGTATGTCTATTGTATAATAATTTTAATAAAAGCCCTTTCCTACCTTATGTCAAAAATAACAAAAAAAATATGTGGTATTTAGTCAGAGTTGTAAGTGAGAGGTAATTACCACACATACTACAATAGATATACCTTTTGTAGGGTGTGTATTTGCACATGTGGTTATTTGTGCAATATTTTAATTATTCTTAGTCGATCAAATACAAACCACACACACAGTTAGATTGAACAAGCAAATTAGTACCCTTTATTAGGGTACTACATTTTGGTACCCTCCAGTGGTCCGTGGCATAAATGCAAGGGGTCCATACACTGTTTAAATTTTCTCTCAAAAAACAGTAAAGAACTGGCAGCAGGGTTGCCAGCAAGTTACTGTAAAATTAACAGTCTTGCTGTTGCTGAAATTAACAGCTAGATACTGTTTTACAGCTACAGTATATAACTGTAATTTAGCAGCATATAGCCGTCAAATTACATACTATCTACTGTTGTTGAAATTAACAGCCAAGTTCCCAGCATGCACTGCAGCTTTTTTACTATTTACTGGTTTATTAGCTATTATTTACTGGTTACTTGTATTTTAATGTTCAGCTTTTACTTTTTTACGTAAAAGTATGTTTGTTAATTGTCACCATTGTTGTGTTTTGTACATTGAGAGATGATATCTGTGTGTGTCTTGTCAACTTGTGCTATGCTGTAAGTTCAAAAACTTCAAACACTCCGTTTGCTTATATAATTTTGCTGAAATATTCTTTACTGTTTTTGCATTTATGTTTTTATGTGTAATGCATTACTATTGCCACATATAGTGCCATTTGCAAGGTAGGATCAATCATTCAGGCTGACCTTAAGTTTTGTCTTCCAAGTAGCACAGTGCAACAACTTGTGTTTTATTGAAACACAAATTGACTGGCTGGAAGAACATAATATAATAATAAAGATGGTCCAAGGTGCCGGTTCAAGAGAACACTAATCACCATGATGGTGACTTCAAACAAAACACAACTATTGATAACAAAACAACAAAACTAATTAAACTTATGACTTTTATTCATCTTTATAATGAAGACTTCTATTAAGTCTGAATAAAAACTTTTGTAAAATATATATATATATTTTTTTTTTACAATTGTTGTAGCCCCAATGCATTACCAAAGCATACATACTTATTCAAGCGCAAAGACTTATGGGTATTTCACCATTATAACCCACAATGCAGTGCTATACTGTTATTTTATTTATTTGACTTTTCATTAGACAGACAAGTGAAGGCTTATGTGAGATGATAAAGAACAGAGTTGGTCTGAAACATCATGAACACTATGTGCCACAAACTAACATTTTCATTGGTGGTTTTAAAATATATGTTTCAAAATGTCACTAGCTTTCGCCAAGATGATATCATTATTTTAAATGTTCATTTTCTCCTAATGCTTTGCATACAACAGCTATTTACCATAAAACTAGTCAATTAACAGTGAGCCTACCCTTGATCTCCCAGAATATAACATTTTTAACAGCAAACTATTGTATTTAAGAATCACGGTAGATTGCTGTAGGAATTTGGCTGTAAATTTAAAGCAGTTTTTTTACAGTGACTCTGTCCATGCTGGACACGACAGGCTTGATGCTGTCTAAGCAGATGCATCAAAACTGTACTTTATCTTACAACATTCTCTTAAAACTGGCCAATCAGCAGTGAGCTTTATGCTAGAAATCAGCAACAGTTAAATGTGTGAAACTATTCATGAAACTTTATTTTATTTCAAATTCAGTTAATTTATATCATATGACAAGCTGGCTTTATTGTAATGTCAGCAGTTATTTAAACATAATGAGTAAAATTCATGGCAAAATAATTTACGCATATGATATTTGCAGAGGTGTATAGTAACAAAGTACATATACTTTTTTTAATATTTGTACTTTGCTTGAGTAAAAATATTTCTTTGGACATTTACTTTCACTTCACATTTTGAAGAGAAAATTGATACTTTTACTCAAAAATGCATGCAGATTGGCCATAGTGATGTGTGATTTGTTGATAGAATCATTTGAGTCTAATTTTTTAAATTTGATTCCTTTGAACTGAACAAAAATATTTTAAAAAAGTGGTATGAATGATTCGTTTTGCGAAACACGAATCTGAATCAAAATCACAAGCGAGATTATGTGTTCCGTTGTCTGTCTCCACTGGGGAAGACAAGAAACTGCTCATGTGAGTTTAATTTTCTTTTTCTTTTTCTTTTTTTTTTTTGTTGTTGTTTTGTTTAGGCTTAAACATTATGTAAGCTGTTAAATAATGAAGATATGTGCAATCAATCTCCCGCCTTTCCAGGAGACCTGTTCATATAAAAGTCAATCACATGTGTTTACATTTTACATTTAAACAAGGTATGATGTGTATGAATAATTACTAGTGCTCATGAAAATGTCCATCAATATTTATTTTTATATTTTATGAAGATGTGAATGGTCTTTGCCTAAGCAAAACTAATTTGCTGGTAGTTGCTAAAGTGTTATATTTGCTTTATTGCACATTTATGGTACAGTATGTGGTAACTAGGGTTTTCTGGATGGTTGCTAGGGTATTGTCAAGGTGATCTCTGCTGTGTGTTTTGGCACATTGCTACAGAATGTGGTTGCCAGGTTGTTGCTATGCTGTTAAGTTGTTTTCTGTGTTTTTTTGCACATTGCTCTGCAGTTTACAGGGTGTTCTAGGTGGTTGTCAGGTTGTTGCTATGCTGTTATTAAAGCTACACTATGTAAATTTTGACCCTCTAGCGGTTATAAAATAAAACTGCACGCGTCTTGCGGAAGGACATTGTTTTGGTTGTGGTTCGGCTCTGCTCCTCTGCGTGGATGAATGTGGTTTGAGGCGCCGGTGTACACATGGATACAGGACATCTTATCAGAGCTAATGGACAAAGAAAGGAAAAGACGGATATCCGAAAATATGCCATCTGAGCAGACAAGTGCCATATCTTATGCTGTTGTTTTGATTTTTTGGAAACATTGATGTTTTGAAATAAATGACGTTACAAAAGTTAGGCAACATTTGTTAACATTAGACACAATGATTGCTAGTCTGATAAGGTCAAACGTTGTAAAGTTTTTATAACTGCAAGATATTCTGGCCAAATAGACCACGGTAGTAACTAATTTATAGATTGTCATTGTTACCAAACAGTGGTCAACATCATTTCAAGACTCACATGTCCTTGGCAAGCCTAGGACTAAAGGATTTATTTATATTAATTATTGCCTTTATAAAGAAAAATGCACACGTGTGCTAGCAAGTGAAAAGTTCTGCACCGACTACAGTATAATTATTGTATTTCACTACACACACACAGGCGTGTGATTACACAATTATACATAAACTATATCAATAAAAATATCTTACCTGTTGAGTAAGAAAAAAGCCATCTCTGGGTCACTTTTAAATCCTTTCAGATCTCGGAGTTGTTGCCACCTCTGAAAAGCCAAGCCGATGTTGATTCGGGTTTTATTACGGACTCTGTCACTTTCCCTTTTTGCTTGTAAACTCTGCTCTGTTCGGGGTTTATTTGTTTTTACAATCGGTGATTCCCCGGAGGTTTGCCGTTTTGAATGATCCATGGTCAATTTTTCTCATTCCTTGTGACAACAAACGTTCAGCTTTAGCTACTCCCACACGTGCTAGTAACAGATATGACTGTTTAACCTTCAATAAAGGCTCCGAGTCTTCACGCATTTGCTTAATAATTTGTGAATTATGTTACAACAAGATGCCAAAAGACAGTAAAACAATCACAGATATTAAAGATTTCTTACTGGAACAAGTTTTAGAGCTATCTAGATCTAGATTTAGTATCTCTGCTGTGTGTGATGCTCTCATGGTTTTTGGTTGCCAGTATGTCACAATGACCTTTTGATATTGCAACAGAACTATTAATAACTGTTTTATAAATGTTAGCAATTCACAACTAATGTAATTTTAATGTAATTTTGGTAACACTTAATAAAAAGGTTTCATTTCTTTAACATTAGTTAATGCATTAGGTATCATCAACAAACAATGAACAATATATTTTTACAGCATTTATTAATCATAATGTTAGTTAATAAAAATACAATTGTTCATTGTTAGTTCATAGTGCATTAATGTGCATTAACTAATATAACTTTTGATTTAAAAAATGTATTAGTATATGTTGTAACTAACATTAAGTTCATTAGTTCATGTTAACTAATGTTGTTAAATAATGTTAACAAATGGAAACTTTTTGTAAAGTGTTACTGTAATTTTAATGTGTGTAAACATATAACTGCAGCATATAACTTGCAAAAGTGTGGCAAAAGGTACTTTGAGAAAAAATCGGTATCGGCCGATCTTAGTGTTAAAAAATCGGAGATTGGTATCGGCCTCAAATTTCCTGATCGGTGTACCACTAATGAATAGCAATCAATTGTCTTGAAATTAGTAAATGAAAGAATTTTATTTCAGAAAGGCAGAGAAATAAAGTGGCTGGATTCGCTGTGCAGTGTGTCAAAAATAGGAATGCAATGCTATATTACGATAAGATTTTGAAATGAATTGACACCAACAATTAATTGAATATTACAGTTTAATAATGTTGTTAAATGTAAATTAAATGTAAGTAAAGCCATACAGTTTGCAATTTTACAATATCATTAAATAGCTACCTCCTTGAGAATGGTTTGAAATGGGGGTCCAGAAATGTATGATTTAATGATTTTAACGATTTTTGAAGGTTATGTTTTGCTTAAAATGTAATGAAAAACTCTCTGAGTGGTGCTCAGTGGTGTGTAAGAAATACACTCACAGAAAACAATGGACTAAATTTGCTTTCCTTTTTATCTTATTGCTGTCTTGGAGAAACCATTGAGATATTATAAAGAGTCCTCATCTGTGACTTTCTGCCAATGTGCTTGTGTCTGAGCATTTGACCGAGAAGTAAGTGTGTTATGAGGGTCACTACTAATTCACATTCCTGTCACTAATTTACTAATTTCATGTTAATTGCACTGAAAGAGCCCGTCATTCCTTTAAGATCCCCTCCCCTTTTGTCAGCTATTGAATGGTGGCTAATTACTATCAATCATTAATACTGGCTTTGATGTTAATAAATTCATGCTGCAAGAACGTTTGCAATTCCACTGAAGTAGCAGTTCAAGAAGGAAAAGCAAAGATATGCCTAAATCAAGGTTCCCACTCTTTTCAAGGCACACATTTCCAGAACATTTCCAGGACATTTTATGTGCCCAACAAGTGTAATATTTAAGCAAAAACACATGCGTCCATTTAAATAGAGCTTTTATTTTGCCGTTTCTGTTTGTTTTGTAGTTTCTCACCTCCAGATAAGCAGTTTGTTCCATGGCCCAGTCTGATTATTAATCCCTGTAAAGCTGTGATACAATTAAATAAATACATAGTCTGTATGTGCTGTGCACTTGCTCTCTGTCTCTGTCATCTCACACACACAAGAGCGTGCATGATGATCATGATGAGGTGTTTTCACTGTATGAGTGGCCGGCTCTACACATTCATTTTGAAATGTGTATCACTTGCTGATGATTTATTTATTCAAAGATTCCATGACATTCTGCGTTTTATTGCTAATGCCATTTTTATGACTAGATTCTGTGTTTTCTCATGAGGGTCGAAAAAGTTGAGACAATCACTGATCCAAGAGTGTGTTTTCTGGGGTTATTTGTTTAAAGAATAAGCTAAAAGCACCAACTTAAGCTATTTTAATGATTCAAGTATAGAAAATTATCTGCACAATTGTGCGGAATTAGCTGCAAAAATAAAGGGTACTTTGTTGTGGCTTGCTTCTGTTTCACAAATGTGTTCAGTTTCATTAATTGATTAGCTTAGTGACCACTTCTGGAGATGCCACTAGGTGGCAACAAATGAGCATCTTATGTGCTATGAGTGGGTCATTGAATCATTTTGAGATGATTTACCAAGAGACTTTATAATATTTAAGCATTATAAGAACAAAGCAGATCTATAATGCCGAGCATGACTTTTCATCCAAAAAGACAACAATAATAGTCTAATAATGAGTATTAATAACGTCCTTTCCTTCTTTATTAAAATTTGCATGTCAAATCTACTGACTTCAGTAGAATGTTTAAGCATTATAAGAACAAAGCATATCTACTGTATAATTTTCCTACAGTATTTAAACAGCTTGCATGACTTTTATTAGAAAAGACAACAATAATAGCCCAATAATAATAATTTTGTGTTTCAATAATGTCCTTCGTTAATGAAAAGCACATTTCACATGAGTTGAGTCGAGGCGTCAACACTCCGCTCAACGCCAGTGTCAAGCGTCCTCCGCATAACAAGCGCTGCAGAAAGTGTCACGGAGGGGCGATTCTACGAGCTTGCCATGCAAGAAAGCGGGAGGTGTGCACAATAAAACACTGAAAACATTTATTTGGAAGATAATTATTATTTTATTTTATTTTTATTTTTTGCTTTGATTGCAGAAAGTAAAAAGAGGACTTGTTTATGTTTAGGTCTTAGCAGTTTTTTTTTTTGCGTTTTTTTTTTAATTTTTTATTTTTTTATGGTAAATGTAATTACTGTAGTTCAATTGCTGGGGTCTCTGGATACATAATTAAAATAAATTATGTGACAATCAATATCTATTCATAAATTTGGACAGTTTTAAAATATTTATTGTAGCTTTGTACTCTCAAAGACATCCTTTGAGAGGCAAAAACACTTTGGTGTAAAGTTGGTATCAAGGTAGCGCTGACGCGTCACTTCATAGACTTCAATGTATTCGGCAGCGCTTTCATGTGAAAAGCCCCTAAACATGTATAAACATCAGCCACATTTACACATTATAAGCTCTTCCACCCCTTTCTCTACTTGATGAAAAAAGAAGACTCACATGCCGATGCTGAAGTAAACAAACAACATGACCCTCTCATTCAGACGGTCGGTATATGTACCAGGTCATTCAGTTGCCGTGTCTCGTTTCGAAGGCTGCGTGCTAGCTAGGCAGCGGTATACCAAGCATCCTCCTTTAAACAAGCCTCATTTAAATGAGACGGCCTGCGTAGAAAATGGAAACAGAACTTATCATGGTTGCTATGAAAGCACGCCACTCTTTGAGTGAGAAGGCAACAAAGTCCCTTTGTAAGGGAATATATGCGGTACATTTTAGGAGAGTTATAATGATGTAGAGAGAAAAGAAAATAGATTTTACAGGTGTACTTTTACTTTATTTTAATTATATATTAATATAATTATACATAATATATACTCTGTACCCGTCTGCTGAGGTACTTCAACTTGGTAATTAACATTACTTGCGTTTGAACATCATATTTCTGGGCAAAATGGCATAATTTTTTTTTTTTAGACAAATGATGTTAATTTCCGTTGAAGCAAAGAATTGTGGGTTGTGAGTGCCCATGAAGGATACACCTCATGCATCCTCCAAATTCCCATGAAAGAAGGTCACATTCGAAGGCTGCATTCGGAGTGCCCTACTCGCTTTTCTTAAACGAGACAGCCTCGATGACGTATGCGGTCAACAAATGCGATCTCCGGAGGATGCAGCCGCCGCGAATGAGAAGTTTCACGAGTGTCACTTCTCACTGTGCATGTGCTGCTGTAGCCATGCACGCGATTAGCCATAGCTGTAACCAGTCAATCAATCTGCCTCGGTTGGACCGCAATTGCCAAGCACCCGACGGCTGCTGCTGTAATCAATAATGAAGGTGTAAGCACCCTTAACCATTGATGTTGTTTCACAATGCGCAGCCGCAGGCAGTGACAAAACGACTGTGTATTTGACTCCTATTCCGAGTCCCGATCTTTACCATGATTTTGTACATGTAACGGAAACCTTGCTAGCAACACTGTCAAACCATTTTATTATACTGAAATATTTTCCAGGACATTTAGGTATTTTTTAATTTTCCATGACTTTTCCATGACTGGACAACCGCATTGCAAAATTCAAGGTTTTCCAGGACGGGTTGGAACCCTGTAAATTGAGTTAAACTTTTCCACATTACAGAAAGCACAGGGTGGCTTGTTTCCCACATAAAATGAAATAGGGTGAACCAGGGCTCGTTGTCGCATTTATTACTCCAGTGAATATCTCTCAGGGTTAATTTTTCTTTAGGCACGCACCTTAAAGTCTTTGCTACATAAACCTACTGATCATTTGGACCATTGTTGCACAGGAAAAAAGGTACAATGAGCATGTTGTTTCAATTCCCTACATATAGGAAGAGCCAAATGTGTTGAAGTTGTTTTAACTTGACACAGTGTCCTAAAAAGCTGGCTGCATCCATTCGTGAGCAGTGTTGGGCATAATCCGATTGCAAAGTAATTTGTTATTGTGATCTACTTTTGTCAAAATATAGTGTAACACATTACATCTTAAATTTTAGTAATCATATTACAGTTACTGAGATTCAATTAATTTTATCCAATTAAGTTAATAACAAATTAGTTAAGTATATTACCTGGGTTAAACATTTCTAAAATAGTATTATTTATGATCATTTTTATGTAGAACTACATATCTTCATACGTTCATATATTTTCAGTATCTCTTTGCATTTCTGGGACAGCCAAAGTGTGTAGTGCTAATAAGTCCTAATGGAGAAACGTGTGGTTCTGATTAGTGCCCGATCGATTAGCCTTTCACAGATACAGTATATCGGTATCGGCGTATATGTTTTCCGATATGCGCAGATATGAAAACTTTTTTTTCATAACATATAATGCAGAGAACAATACTTGGGGTGATTTGGTGTCATAATATAGTTTGTCCAGCAGAGCATGCTACAACTCCATTGTTTACAGAGCTCAGCTGATGGTGGTTCTGCAGACAGTGCGGAGTTAAGCTGTGTCTTCACGGTAAGTTGCTAACTAGTTTGTAAAATACATACTGGAAAGTTAATAAACAATGACCCCATCATTTTTCCTTTTCAATATAAATATTATAACTTTAACCCTGTCCCTGAGAACCATGTCACTCATGTTTATCACATCTGATTGCTGTTAGCCAGCTATAGTTTGTCAGTGCAGTCAGTAGTGTATCAGATTGAAAGGTAAGCATCAGAACATCTTTTTGCAGCTCAGTAGACAACAGTGCAGTGGTGGATTGTTGATTTCAGGTTATGTTGTTTATATTTACATATTTGGCAGGCGCTTTTATCCAAAGCAACTTACAGTGCCCTGATTACAGGGACAGTCCCCCTGGAGCAACCTAGAGTTAAGCACCTTGTTCAAGGACACAATGGTGGTGGCTTTGGGGATTGAACCAACAACCTTCCGCTTATCAGTTCAGTGCTTTAGTCCACTACACCACCACCACTCCACCTAATTGTTGTTACCTAATTGGTGATACGCAATGCTGGAAAGTAAATAAACAATGTCCATCTTTTGCTCTCCATGACAAAGAGCTTATGGCTAACTAGCTAACCATGTAGCTACTTTCACACCTTGTCAGCTGAGTGGAAGCTAATGTGTAAACGTATTCACCAAACTGTTTTGTTCAGGATTCGCAGTTTGGTACCCTCTTCAACCGAACAATTCCAGTTGTTGCATTTACAAAATGTAATATTTAAAAGTCTGGTTTTCCTCCATTGAAAGTTTCCCCTGAACTTGTATAGCAGAATACGCTGTAACACCACTGCCACTGTTTATCTTTTGACTTGGCAGGTGTAAATGCTGAGAAGCTGTGCTTCTTGTTTTATAATCTGCCCCTTATTGACTGGCAGGATTAAAATAGTCAGTATTTGAATGATACTAAACAGTACTGCTGATGTTTATTTAGCTATTTATTTTATTTGAATTTATTCTTTATTTAAATGGTCAGCCATTGACTGATACTAAACATACAGTACTGATTTTTATTTAGCTATAATTTTAATTAATTATTTATTTGAATGGTCAGCAACTGCCTGATACTGAACATACAGTACTGATGTTTATTTAGCTATTTTTATTTATTCTTTATTTTCTCTGTGTTCATTTATAGAATTTGTTGACAATGTATAATAATAATGTCAAATATTCTTTTTTTTTTTTTTTTTAAACAGCCTTGTTTGTTTAATAAAGCAGCCTTCTGAGTACCTTTGCATAGTCATATTGGTGCAAAATCGGTGTACATTCCACATAGAAAATGTCTGTTTTCATTCCAGCTCAAAAATTAACTATATCGGCCACCATATCGGTAATCTGTGAATTTGGTCTCAAAAACCCCATATCGGTTGGGCTCTAGTTCTGATTGTATGATTTGCATGCGACAGTGAACAAGAAGAAAATATAAACATTATTTTGAATTTGTTGAGCAAAAACCAACACTGTTACCCAACAGTGTTCCTAGGATGCCGAAGACACAGTGAGAAGCACCACATTGGTCAAATCCGTCCATGTAGTGCATGTTTACATAGTATTTTTTTTTAAATTTATTTATTTATTATTTTTTTTTGTGTGAACTCAATCATCATTCAGTCATCAGAATGGAATCTGCAATTAAACCTATTATAGGCTTTCCATCACAAAAAAAAAAAAAAAAAAATTACAATTAAAATAAAAATAATAAAAATTAAACAAAACAATTAATGAAACAGCAAAAATGTAGAGTGAAAGGTAGCACACAATAATATAGATCAGTTGTTTTGGAAAACAAATATTGTAATTACATTTTTTTAGAATTGTTGAAACATTTTACTTGCCCTAACCTTATATTCCCTTGTACTGGCTACACTAAGTTCAACCTTTCGGTTAAAATCTTCTTTTATTATACAGATGACCCTTGCTTTAATGTATGACAGTTTAATTGGTTTAATTGTGTTTACTTTGTTTACCCAACAACTTTTACAAAAATATGATGATAGAATGGATAGAAGGAAGATAGAATTCACAAAAATGATCACAGTTTGAGAGGGTTTTGAATAAGGCCTTTGAAACCAACACACAAAAACACTGCTACAGAAAAGAAGCATTTGTGTAATTGAACTCAAAACTGTATCACTGTAACCCTTATGTCATTGCAATTTCTTAATAATTTGTCATAATTTTTATTAAAATCTCAACAAGCTCATTTTATTAATGTTTGCCCTTTTATAATTTACAATTAAATGTGTTAGAAAGCCATAAAAACTCTGTTTTATGGCTTTAATCTTTCAATGCATTACATCTAATGCAGCCCACGTCCATAATACGCCCCTTACAAACATATCAATGAAATTGTACTCCATTATTTCGCAATACCGTATTTCATTTTTCATTTCATTTTTTGGCCTAACATTTGTTCAGTGAATTTAAAATCAAATCAGTCTTGATAGTGTTGGCAGAACTGCTGAAGTGTTGCTATTTTAATGCAACCCTTGCATTATCTCAGCCGTAACATTACCTCCATGTCCATAAAAGGCTTATGCTATGCCTGTGGTGTTTCAAACTGATTTTAATGTCCAGTGATCAGTATTAAACCCTGCTCCATGGTTATAGTGTGCTGTACCATGCACCCTTCATTAGCTAGAATAGGTGAGTTAGAGCTTTGAAATGTGCTCATGTTAACTGAGATGTGTAAATATTTACCTAGAGTTTTGTGCACATTCAGTCTACCACTTGATCCAAGACATCAACCCTGATAAACACAGCCTCTACTCCAAGTATTGATATTTATTAGACAGGTGAATCTAGGTGTCTTTATGGGTAATATGGGGGAGAGATGAATGCACACACATCCAATGCTTCTGCAACAGGTGCTGGATCAAGGCAAAAAAGCAATGAAATAAAACTGAAGTGGATAAAAATCACAGCAACATTTCTATCAGAATGATCTTCATCAGGCACACATCAATAGGCAACACATCAATTTAAGGACTTTTGTTACAGCTAAACACATCATTATGCTCACCTGTTAATAATCAGGGTCAGTTATCTCATGATCACTCAATCTCACTGTAAAGGGGTTATAAGGGAAAGGAGGAGGCGAGAACCAGCTTGACAATATAAAGTTTAATGATAAACTTAAACAAAATCACACAAACATAAACATAAACACATACAGGGCAGCTTCCTGTAGTTCTCTCTCTCTCTCGAACTGCCATCTCCGGTCGCCTTTATACCTTGCTTGCGTCATCAGGTTGACTGGGGTCCGGGCGTGCATCATTCCGGCCCGGCCCCGCCCTCCTCCACGCTACACTCACTTAATGAGAACAATTAATTAGAGTTCAAAGGTCAGCAAAACATACACCAGTCTCCCACAATTACAAACAATTCACAAACATCAGTGAATCACATGATTGTAAATGTTGCAATTTAAGTAAATACAGCAAATATCAGACACAGGTCAAAGTCAAACAAATACAAACACTGATACAAAGGTAAATGTTATCACAAAAAGTCAATAAGTCACAAGAATAGATGGATATCAAAATCCAAGTTAAGACCCTTTGGATACAAAGTGTTAAGTGTATAAATATAATAGGCCTCTCTTTTTAATAAAATTGTATTAACATCACCACCTCTTCTGGGTAATCTGACATGTTCAATACCAATGTATCTTTTTTTATAGGTAATATGCCCATATTTTGTCAAAAAGCAATCTTCAGAGATGATCAATTGTGACTTGGTAGAATCAGAGTCTCTCACGAAAAAGGAGGGTGACATAGTTTCAAAGTGCCAGACTTTTAACTCTCGACATAAATTATGGTATATATTGCAGCTTATTCTAACCAAGAAATGTAAAATTAGACAGGAAGATGTCAGACACACTGTAAAGTGGCAACCAGCCACAGTTCTTTTCTTTACTCAATGTTTGGTTACAATAACAGAGTGAAGTGAAAGTGGAAACTCATTCAAACAATAGAGCAGAGACAAAAAGAAGAAATATGTTGATAATTAGGTAGAATTGATAAGATTCCAGTGACAAGCAATCTGTATGTCAACACTACTAGATGCAATGCGACACCGCGATATTCATACACTAAAATGATGATAAATAACAATAAAATCAGAAATCAGTACAGTCAGATGGAACAGTCTGTAACTCATTCTCTCACTAAAGCTGCATATGGGCATATGGCAAACCCATAGGTGATAAATATACAGTTACACCAATACACAGGGCAGAATTACTCTATGAATGGCATCCTATTTCAGTCTTTTACCATTGTTTATTTTCATGTGGTATTCCTGTTGATATTTTGCCGATCTTCATGTGACAGGGAGGGAAGCAGAAAGAATGTCAGAAGGAGCCAGGCGTTATGTCTCCACCTTCTGAATTGGTGTGTGTGTGTGGGCAGGTTTAAGTGGTTTACGAGGACTTTTTTTTTTAGGTTACAAACTGGTAATTACAAGAATTACAAGGGTATTATGCTATAAGTGTGATTTATGAGGACATTTCTAGTGTCCCCATAATTTAAATCACTTAAAAAACATACTAAACTGTAGCAAATTAGCTCAAAAGGGAAATATGAATAATTAATCATATCTCGTTATAATTAATGATAAATATTTGGATCAGTTAATAGAATTAACTTTATGTAGCTGAATTAATATTACAATCAATTAATCTGTTCATCCAGCGAACACTCAGTATTGATCATCTATCAACTCTCAGAAAAGATATTTTTCATGGCCACCGAAAAATAACTCTTTCTTAGCATGTAGCTGTGATAAAATCGTTAAACTGACATTGATTTACAAGCAGACCAGAATAAACTCGCAAGAATGTACACAAAAGATTTATTTAACTAAATCACGAACACATAACTAATCTAAACAAACACATACACACAAATCAAGCATACAAGGGAAATGGAAAAGTGAATGAAACTGGAACAGAACAGGGGAATGAAGCTATGAAAAGAGTAATTTAACCAACTGAAAGAACTGTCCTGGTTACTTGCGTAACCTCCGTTCCCTGATGGAGGGAACGAGACGTTGTGTCGATGTAATGACATTAGGGGTCACTCTTGGGAGCCCGAAACACCTCTGGTCTTTGATAAAAGGCCAGTGAAAATTGGCGAGTGGTATTTGCATACCACTCCCCCAGACATACGGGTATAAAAGGAGCTGGTATGCAACCACTAATACAGGTTTTGTGCTGAGGAGCCGAGACAAGGTCCCGGCCATTCAGCGGGTAGTTCAGCGTTGTGGCAGGAGGGACACAACGTCTCGTTCCCTCGATCAGGGAATGGAGGTTATGCAAGTAACCAGGACGTTCCCTATCTGTCACTCACACAATGTTGTGTTGATGTAGTGACACTTGGGGTCCCTATACAAAACGCTGCAACTGGCTGTACTGTGTTACATGAACTGGCGGTGTATGACGGGCAGATCACTGTGTGCCTCGTAGCCAGCGCACCAGGCTGACACGTAACCTCCCCCAATGCTGTTGTGAGTGTCGAACGGCCCTTTGGGGACAAGTCGACTGCCCAAAAGATAGAGACAGGCTAGCCCAGTCGTGGCCTCTTATCCTCTTTTTTTTTTCCTCTCCCCCAAAAAAAGGAATTAACCGACTGGGGCCACCAGGTCTAGTCGGGGGGGTTTCACTCCCAAGGGGAAGACACCGTGGAGACCACACCCCACCCAGAGAGAGAAGGGGGGGCATTTTGAGTGGAAATACGTCACATGGTCTTGCCGAGCTATGTCGGAAGTATGTCATGTGGAGAAGTCCCATGGTTGGTCCTACACTACGGGGGAGGAATATCTACAAACATGGTGACTGGGGCAGAGGGGCCACTGCCCAAGGAAGACGCAGTTTACCAACAGGGAAACAAATTAGCGGAAGATATACGTCGCATGGGGTTACCTATGGGGAACCACCACATGCGGAGCACCTACCCCAGCACAGGGCTTAGTTAGCACATGTACTGAGCCGGCAGCGAGTTTCTCCGTGAACACATCTGCCACAGGGCTCGGAGGAAATCATCCAGGGAACACAGTTTGTGAACACTACTGGAAGTCAACAGCGCACGTCTTCAGCTCAGGGGAGGTAAAATGCGCTATGCGCAAGCAATACACCCGGCCAGCTGTCCCGGACTTACCTGCTTGTGCCTGCCACTACACGGGACGAAACCAATTCCACCCAGAGATTGTAGAACCTCGCAAAGGTGTTGGGTGTTGCACAGCCCGCTGCTCTGCAAATGTCTGTTAAAGAGGCCCCACTGGTCAAGGCCCAGGAGGCCGCTACACCCCTGGTAGAATGGGCTCGTAGCCCTGCCGGGGGCGGCACTTCCTGGGCATGATATGCCATTGTTATGGCGTAAATGAGCCAGTGGGCAATCCTCTGCTTGGAGACAGTGCTTCCTTTCCGCTGTCCACCAAAGCAGACAAAGAACTGCTCAGAGACTCTAAAGCTCTGCGTGCGATCCAAATAGATGTGTAAAGCGTGCACCGGACACAGCAACATCAGGGCTGGGTCTGCCTCCTCCTGGGGCAGCACTTGCAGGTTCACCACCTGGTCCTTAAAAGGGGATGTGGGAACCTTGGGCACATGGCCCGGTCGGGGTCTCAGGATCACTTGAGAGTAGCCCAGACCGAACTCCAGGCACATTTCGCTGACAGAGAACGCTTGCAGGTCTCCTACCTTCATGATGGAAGTGAGCGCAGTCAGGAGGGAAGTCTTCAAAAAGAGTGCCTTAAGCTCAGCTGACTGCAAGGGCTCAAAGGGGGCTCTCCGTAAACCCTGAAGAACTACAGAGAGGTCCCACAAGACTGAGTCCAACTCCAAGCTGAGAAAAGAGATGCTCTGAACCGGGAGGAGCTTGCTCTTTTCCCAGTTGACCCGAAGCCCTAGCTGGCTGAGGTGTGAGAGCACCAGGTCCCTGTGTGCACACAACACATCCCAAGAGTGAGCTAGGATTAGCCAATTGTTGAGATAGTTGAGGATGCGAATGCCCACTTCCCTTAGCGGGGCAAGGGCTGCCTCTGCGACCTTCGTGAAGACACGAGGGGACAAGGACAGGCTGAAAGGGAGGACCTTGTACTGATACGCCCGACCCTTGAATGCAAACCGCAGAAAGGGTCTGTGTCGAGGTAGAATCGAGATGTGGAAGGACGCGTCCTTCAGGTCTACTGCCGTGAACCAATCTTGATGCCGGAAGCTCGCTATGGAATGGTATACAGTGGTCATGATGACCCAGGGAACAAGGAAAGTGCTCTTGCTGAACTTTTGGGTACCGCAGCCACTTGCGGGCATGCGGCGCAATTAAATGCAAAAGGTAACAAAAGATTCTCCTCCCGGCCCTCCACCAGGAGATGGAGTGGTCTGCTTACCAGCTCCAGAGCAGCGGGTTTCATCGTCCCTGGGTCTCCTATCTCAGGGGCGCTTCAAAGCTTTTTGCGGGTTCTTGGTGGCCGACCATGAGACGGGTGGTGTCTGCTTCCTGCGGTGGGCTCCACGCCAGGGCCAGGCCGCAGGGGTGGGCTGCAGCGGAGCCGGTGCTGTCACCGCAGGGGGACTCCCTTGGCAACAAGCAGTCGGGGTGCAGGACCTTGAGCCACGCCGGGGCAGGATGTGCCAGATAGCCTCCATCTGATTTCTCACTGCTGAGAACTGCTGGGCAAAGTCCTTGACGGTGTCGCCGAACAGGCCAACCTGGGACATGGGGGCAGCATGGAACCATGCCTTGTCGGCCTCTCCCATCTTGACCAGGCTGATCCAAAGGTGACTGGACCACCAAGGTGGACATCGCCCACCTGAGAGACCGCACCATGACCTCTGTCACCTGGAGAGCGAGGCTGGTCACCGAGCGCAGCTCCTGCATCAATCCAGGGGCGGAACTATCCTCGTGCAGTTCCTTTTGCGCCTTGGCTTGGTGGACTTGCAGGAGAGCCATGGCAAACAGGGCGGAGGCAGCTTGTCTAGCGGCACCATAGGTTTTGGCCATCAGGGACGACGTAAACCGACAGGCCTTGGATGGGAGCTTTGGGTGCCCGCGCCAGGTGGCGGCGCTCTGTGGGCATAGGTGCACCGCGAGTGCCTTATCCACCGGGGGGATTGCTGAATAGCCCTTGGCCGCCCCACCATCGAGGGTAGTGAGGGCGGGGGAGCTGAAAGATCAGGACCGGGCAGTAAAAGGTGCCTCCCATGACCTTGTCAGCTCCTTGTGCACTTCCGGAAAGAAAAGAACTGGGGCGGGGCATGGCAGTGAGCGGCCACTCTAGCCCGACGCTCGCGGCTGCCCGGGAAAGCATGTCCATCATCTCCGCATCAGCCTGTGACTGGGCAACCGTACCCGAAGGGAGGAGCCCAGCTGAGGCTTCCACGTTCGACTGGACGAGCCCGCTCTCCGATGCTGTGCTCGAGAGCTCATTACCTTCGCGGGCTCCGAATAAGAGGTCGAACTCGCCGTGAGACGAGCCGGCGGACTCATCCGGAAACCCGATCGGGGCAGACGAGCGTGCTGGGGAATGGGAGGTCCGTGGGGGGATACCCGGTGGAGGTGGTCCCATTGGGATCCCCAAATCGCCCCCAATGCTAGCCGCGCTGGCCTCATACCCGTGGGTAGAAGGACTGAGGCGGGGAGCCTTTGGGGTGGCTTGCTTTCTTACGAAGGCAAGCCGCGACCACATCGTTGCCATGGACATGTTCTCGCAATGAGTTCATGACCCAACCACGAACGCTGTGGGCAGCGCCCAGACACTAATGACAGTGATCGTGGCTGTCAGAAGGTGAGAGATAATGACCGCATCCAGGAATAACACACAAATGGAAAGGCATCTTTAAAAAGACGTTCCGTGTGATCCGCTCATTTAGAGAAATATACTCTTTTAGAGAAATATACTCTTTTATTTCTGCCGAAGTGCCCAGGGGCGTTCTCTGCAGTGCACCAGTGCAGAGGGGGGAGAAGCCACTGAAATGCGCCGTCAGATCCAGCAGAGGTGAATGAACAGCCGTGGTTGCATACCAGCTCCTTTTATACCGGTATGTCCGAGGGAGTGGTATGCAAATACCACTCACCAATTTTCATTGGCCTTTTTTCAAAGACAAGAGGTGTTTCGGGCTCCCAAGAGTGACCCCTAGTGTCACTACATCGACACAATGTCGAGTGAGTGACAGATAGGGAACATCA
The DNA here is from genome assembly GCF_019703515.2 of Myxocyprinus asiaticus. Taxonomy (NCBI): domain Eukaryota; kingdom Metazoa; phylum Chordata; class Actinopteri; order Cypriniformes; family Catostomidae; genus Myxocyprinus; species Myxocyprinus asiaticus. The sequence goes on along the minus strand of NC_059382.1, from coordinate 33,485,169 downwards.
GTTTCTTACTTCAAAGCACCTTCGTTAACAAAGGGGTTCACAGCTTATACTAAACCTCTGTTTAGTTAGTTAATTGTACGATACTTGCAATGCCTTGGCTGTTGAGAGAGCGCCCGGATGCAGTCTCAGGAGAAAGTCTTGATGGTTCCTTGAGTCAATGGTGTTGAAGTTGCAATCAATTTCTTCCGTGTTTAATGAAGAAATTATGATGAACTTGCGGTGTTAGTTTGACTCCGTTATGGTCGAAGAAGTTACACATGGCTTGATGTGTTTGAGGCCTGCCGGCCCGCGACCTCGCGGTCGGACCGGGTGTTTCTGGTCCCACATGAACAGCAACCAGGAGCAGAAGGGAGAGAGAGAGAGAGAGAGAGAGAGAAGAGAGAGAGGGAGGTCACTCCGACAGTGCCCTTTAACTCCTGAGGGAACTCCTTTCGAGTTTGATTTGACAGCGGGAAAATTTCCTTTGTTTGGAAGCTGACTCATTGCATGATTGGAGTAAGCTAGCAGTTTGTGCCCCTTTATGCTCTGATTAATATAATAAGCATACAATGCATGCTATGAGGCGGTAAGATAAACCAATGTGCACACAAGGATTAATTTGATAGGAAGCATGATACCATTAATTTTACATTATCTAGTGGTTCTGTCATAAAGCATGCATAAAACAGTATACAGAACAAAAGACACGATACGAGACAGTAATAATCATACACACAATGTCCTGGGGATATGCATGTTCATTTATAGAACAGTTTGTCTATAAATTAATGAAGAAAAGTCTGTTTTATGGGCTTTATGTGTCTTTCCTATGGGGGAATGGAGTGAATTTACTTTCCCCACATTCCTTTGCTTTTGCATGTGGCTACCTTTCCCCACCTGGAATGTCTCTGAGGTCCACTAGTTGCTGGACCAATGTCAGCAAAGGGGGAGCAAAAGCTGATAATGATTAGTGGGAGAGCAGACATCTCGGAGTCTGCTTGGGCCTACTTGGACCTTTGATTTTTACGGTCTTGAGACGTCTGTTGGATTATTCATTAAATAATGAATAATTGTGTGTCTGATTGGTCCAGATGCTACAAAACGATGATTTATTGAAAATGTAAAAATGCAGAAAGTTTTTTTGTGAGGGTTAGGTTTAGGGGTAGGGTTAGGGGATATAATCTATAGTTTGTACAGTATAAAAATCATTATATCTATGGAGAGTCCTCATAATGATAGCTTCACTAACATGTGTGTGTGTGTGTGTCTACATAATTATATTTATGTAGACACACATATTTGTGAGTGCCAAATTTTTGAAAATGTCCTCACTAATATAGAGAAACTTGTTGAAATTCCACAAGTGAGGACATTTTGGTGGTCCTCACTATTAAAAAGTTATATTTATCTTTAAATCTACTGATGTGCACAGGTTTCTGTGAGGGTTAGGTTTAGGGGTAGGGTTAGGGGATAGAAAATATAATTAGCCTGCTATGAAATCAATGGAAGTCTATGAGATGTCCTCACTTATATAGTGAAGCAAATCTGTGTGTGTGTCTGTGTGTGTGTGTGTGTGTGTGTGTGTGTGTGACAGACACTAGCTAGCTATATGGCTAATATGAAATTGTTGTGTACCGAACAAGACAGCACTGACAATGCAATATAGCTATTGATTGAACACAACAACAACTCTGACATCAACACCACTGCTGTTTATTTATGTACTATTTAGTTAAAGGGGTCTTGACATACTCATTTTTTTTTTATTTTTTTTTTTATAATTTTCTTATCTTCCTTGAGGTCCACTTATAATGTCATATAATGTCATTAACAGATATTATTTGCACCCCAACCCTGGTGCAAATAATGATATATATTAATTGCACCCTGGTGCAAATAGTTTTAAAACTATTTGCACCCATATTTAAATACTAACATACAGTATGGACATCACATCAGTGTGTTTATTGTGTTTATTTAGAGTCCCACAGACACACTACATTAACCTCTACCCCTAAACCTAACCTTAACCTTACCTTAGAAAAAATAACCTTGGTTTTACCATGGTATATTTTGTAAATTTACAGTAACCACAAAATTAACCATGGTTAATATATTAACATCATATTACTGTACTCGACATCACCATGACAAAATCATCACGACAACATTTATATTCATTTTTATCTATTATTTTAAGTAGTATAAAATTAATTATTAAGAGTGGAATCAGGAAATCCTATGGGAAAAAGAGTGGGACAAAACGCGGATTCAAACCATGGTCGCTAGGACAACAGTACATATTCGCACACCATCTTAACTCCTCACGCCACAGCAGCAACATCTATTGTTTGGTTTGTCATATATTTCTGTGGTTCCACCAGACTATTGGTGATACAAACTCAAGGATTCTTCCTGCTCACCAACAGAGGTCTCCCTCACCCGAGTTCTGAGGGCACCACGAACTACACTTCCCAGCATGCCAACCTGGACTGATTACACTCACACCTGTTCCCTATTTCATAGACTTTTTAAGCGCTGTTCAAACAATAGTCTTTGCGAAGTCTTGTTTTGCTCCTGCTAACATTTCTGATCATGTACCTCTGTTTATACTGCCTGTGTTTGACTCCTGCCTGTTACCCACCGTTTGATACTCTGCTGCCTGCCTTGTTTACCTATCGTTTACTTGGACTCTTACTGTGATTGTTTGCTGCCTGCCCTGACCTTTGCCTGTTTATGACTACGTCTCTCATCTGCTTACGCTGTTCCATTACTGGTGATTTACACTGCCTGTCTGTTTATGAGTTGCACGTTAACTATTAACCTGCATAGGGATCTTAATCTCTGTTCTCCGGAGTCTGTGTTACAATTGGGGTACAAATAGCTGCACTGTGTGGCAGATGCTATTTACACCAGGGTGCAAATAGACACTTTGTGCAGACCCTCAAATACAGCCATATTTGAAACTCAATCGAAAGAAAATTAGCAAACTTTACATTATAATTTATAAAACTACATTACAGAATTTATAATTTACAAAACTACATTACTACATTACAACGTTATACACATAATGTTTACCCAACACATTTCATCTGAGTGTATACAAATTTTACCTAAAGCACAGTAAATTAAACTGTGTACTCAATGTATATATCTGCTGCATCTTTCAGTTAATTTACAAAGCTTGAATCATATTGTGACTGGTTCACAATCCATGCTGAAATGCTCTGAATAAGCAAGTGTAATACAGTCCATGGTGATGTTGGGTGCTTCAACCGTCTTCAACAGGCCAAAGCAAGGATGCTGGTCTTCACTGGAGTGACATTTCAGATCTTCCATGTTTGTATACACACAGAATGGCATGTGTTTCTCCCAAACTGCAGCGGCAGCTCAAAAGTTGTGCTTGTACCACTCTTAAAATGTGCCAAACATGGTGCATTACCACCACCTACTGAGCAGGAGTGTGGTGTGTCACTAGAAAGTCTTCAGAGGAGTCAAATGTCTGCTGAAAATGATCAAATCTGCTAAATTTCATTGAAAAGAGGTAAAACACACCTTATGTATCCTACTGATTATTTTAGTTTCAATATAAAGTGGAACATACAGTTGTGCTTGAGGATCTCATTTTCTTGTTGAAGTTGATCAATCTAAACTCTTGAAACTCTTTCAACATATTTCTTGAATAAAATTTGATTGCACAAACGTTGGCAAATGCAACAACTTCTTCATCAGAAATGCTCATTGTAGCAGTGCTCTTCTAAACGTAGCTTTGTTTCCCAGTGGACATATGAAAACACCCTGCATCCTGACTCCCAGAAGTTGCATAGATTCCTGCCAATTAGATTGAAATAGGAATATAGCAATAGCAAAGCAGCAATTAACGGGGTCCAAGCAGTTTAGAAAAGTGGAGAAAATTATCAAAACTGGCAAACTTTAAAGAACAGATCAGGGGCAAAGTAATTTCAATAGACCTACAAAGTACCAGCGTTAGAGAAGCCACCACACTACAAGCTACCAGTGGCAAATTGGGAATCTTGGTGGTGTTGTGGCAATATGTTTCACTGTCCTCTTCTGCATATCGAGGAACCTTTTCGCGGCCCCCTTCATCATATCACGGCCCACTTTGGCATATTGCAGCCCCATTTTGCGCCAGCCCACCTTGAAAAGTCCCGGTTTTCCTGATTGCCAGTCCGCCTCTGCAAGCTACTAACAAAAAGTAGGCAACTATATTAAAGCTATTTAAGAAGAAAATATTTTTAGGTATATAACAACCAGGTGATATTTATTTCTGCAATTAGAATTTCAAAGTTAGTTTAACTGTGGTATTTGTAGTAAACAGAAACCACAAAATTAACTGTGGTTACTAGTCATACTACTAGTCATAGTTACTACAATATTATTATAATAAAACCTCGAATATCAACAGTTTCTGCTGCAGAAACGGCTGCACTCTATACAAAAAAACAAAAACAAAAAAGACAGTTGGTTATCAGGAGTGAGCAATTGATAAGTGTTACAAACTTAATCGTCATGAAATCTTATTTACATGATGCTTGTGTAACCTAATGCAGTCTTGTAGAATTTTTTTATGTAGTGACAGCTTTTCAGTGGAAAGGGAAGTGGGTGGATGATGAGCCTTTGAATGTTGTTTTGTTCAAAAAAGTACGGTTTAATCATTTGCTTTGGCTCGATCACTCTTAATAATACAGCTTAAAAATATAGACAGAAATAACACACCTATCATATCACTTCTGAAAATATGTATTGAAATGCTGGAGTCGTATGGATTACTTTTATGATGCCTTTATGTGCTTTTTGGAGCGTAAAAATGTTGGCACCCATTCACTTGCATTGTATGGACCTACAGAGCTGAAATATTCTTCTAAAAATCATAATTTGTGTTCTGCAGAAGAAAGAAAGTCATACATATCTGGGATGGCAGGAGGGTGAATAAATCAAGAGAATTTTCATTTTTGGGTGAACTATCCCTTTAAGCCTGTAGACCTGGAGCCGGATTCACGAAACGTTCTTAAAGGTATCATGAATTGGATTTTTGTTTTATTTTATAATGCTCCTTGAGGTCCACTTATAATGTTAGTGTGATTTTTTTCATTAAAAGTAGTCATAATTTACGGATAATTGGTCATTTTCTATCCAGTTTTTGTGCCTCTGATTCAAACGGCCACTGCTGTGATTGGGTAACATCTTTGCATGTGGATAAGTGTAAATGCCCCTGCAATTACGCACATGTGGGGTTGTTTTGAAAAAAATTACATCCGGAGGAATTCATCCATACATGTTTGTGCCAGAGTCTGATCCTGAATTTGAAGAAAATTAACCCCCTCCACAAACACCACGGATACTGCAGTCTATGACAGCATGGTAAGTAATCACTGCAATTTACTTGTCTATTTGTGTAATAGGTATTACTTTTATTGTTGTTTAAACCAAGACGCGACACAATGGTGTGTATCTTGTTACATAGTTGGGGCATTTTCCAGCGGTGAAACATTTCGGTGTTTTACAAATGCTAAGTAACACATGACAGTACCAAATAAAGTGTAAATACATAAATGTATAAATACATTTATAACTGTGAAATGATACACTTACCGTGCAACATGTAAACGTATACAGGATACATTCACCGGTGTTTGTCGCACTGTCGTTCGTCATATAATCATCTTTCATCATATATTCAGTGTAGTGACAAACGCACACGTTGTTCATTACAATGAGTCATGTTTTCATTAAAAAGGAAAGAGATTGTCTAAATATATTGATATCAATACTCTTTAGGTGCATCTGTGGCAACTGTGCCATCATGCCAACAGAACAAGAAAAGAGATGCTGCTTAGAGATCTCTGTGCATTAAAACTAATACACGAGCGTCTAAAATCACTAGGATCAAATCAAATACTCAGTACACATCTAATGCCTCCTACACACTACACGACTTTCGAAGACGTCAGATTGTGGTATCGATCATATTACACAACTGTCTGTCTTGTCATGGAAGTCGTAGGGTTTTCAAATTACACGAGGAATTAGCGACAGGGGTGAACACATTACAAAAATTTCACTATTGATGAATCCCCGACGACACTGCCTGGACTCTAAATTACGTTTCATATCGGAGTACACGCGAGAAGTGATATGAGATACGAAAACAAATGCATGATCATATGTTATGCATTTCAGAATATGATATTTTTTAAATCGCCTTTACATAATGTGTAAAGGCATCATATATTTTATTGGTTACAATATGAAAAAGTACCTCCTACTGAAAAATCTATCTATTTGCTTACCTGACTGTCCAAGAGCAATTTCACTCCAACTCTTCTCTTTCTCCACCCGGTTGTGGTACATTTCAGAGGAAACATCAAATAGGCACTTGTGCTCCTGCCAATGTTCCACTAATTTTTCCTCCATTTCTTCGGTCCAATGAGACTTTCTTGATACCGCAGCCATGCTAGTTGATGTTCTGTTGCAGGTACATCAGGACTCCTCCCACTGAAACTTCCCGTGCCCCGTTTCTTGCTTTCTCATTGGCTGTAGGTCAACGCTGCAGTTGTATTCAGTCATAACACATTTCACATTGCATGATTTGGAATCGCAGACAGGTCCAGATATTTAACAAGCTAGATATCTCGCTGACATCGGCGACACATCAGCGCTTCTTTCAGATCGCGTCTTTGATAATGCATAGATTGTGTTCGTCGCTCACGGGAGTGAGCTCTGATTTGCCTATGATTTCGGGCTTTTTTCGGCGATCTCCACAAAACTGCCGGTGAGTGAAAATCGGGCCTAAAATCGTGTAGTGTAAACTCGGCATAACAGTCTGTAACATACGAAGCAAAACAATTAACATGGATACTCGCACTTGTTTGTTGCAACGTCACTGTCTGAAGCGAACAAACAAACACATTCTTACCGACGCGATCCGGGACTTCATTAAAAATAAATGTCAGCCACTCTTTCTTAATGTTGGGATCCTTGCGAAGCAAATGCATGAAATCTAGTTTCCCACAACCTGGCACTGCACAATGTCTTGACATCTTCAGTACTATGAACTCTTATATGTCAAGATATCATGTTTTTTTTTTTTGTTTGTTTGTTTTTTTTGATTTTCCAATTCATGACCCCTTTAAGAAAATTATTCTTATACCATTTTCTTCTTAATTTAAGAATAACTAAGTTTATTTTATATTCCTTAAAAAAAAATAAAAATAAAAATAAAAATAAAAAATTAAGAAAGTTCTTATCTTTTTTCTTAAGATTGTCCTTGAGAAAAAATTAACATCAAGTAAGGATTACCTCACGGTTGAATTTGATGTATTAGACAAAGCAATCTAATGAGCAGGTTAGTAGGCCTTTTCTTAAGAAAAGACATTCTTAAAAAAAATATTTGAGAACTTCTTAAGAATGTTTCAAGAATTGCACTTAGGAATATTCTTACAAACTTACAATTTATCCTAAGAACTTTCCTATTTATAGCAAAACTGTGTTTTTTTTTTTTTTGTTTGTTTTTTTTCATAAGGATTATGTGGATTGAAACATCAACATTAAATTGGGCCTAAATTTATACTTAATATACTGTACATTAATAAACTAGACAAAAAACGTTTTTATATAACTGAATCAAAATATAGTAATAAATACCAGTAATTAACTAAATATTTCACTTAAAAAAGAAGGCAAAGTTGCTCAAGTGAATTAGTGAATCATTAATGTGAACTAATTCATTTTCCCTGCACTCTGACCCCAGCTTAGCTGGGATATGTAAAAAAAAAAAAAAAAAAAAAACTGTTTATTTACATAAAACTGCCCAAAAGAACCAATTAACTTATTAGATCTGATTTTCTCAGTGCTACATGAGAGAGAAGATGGTTTAGGTGAGCGCATTTGAAAACTCCATCGGCTCCATTGCAATACAATGTGAAAGATATAGCATTTTGCATTGACAAAGCAGGGAGAACAGTGAATAGAATCCCCCAGGGGTAACAGAACAAATCCAGTAGAAATATATTACAACACTGTACATTCAAAAAAACAAAAAACACTTGACAGTTCTTCAAATATAACAAATTGGTAAATCAAGAACAAGGCACAGTAACCACTGAAGATAGGAATTCCAGACTGGCAATCAACTGTAGTCTAAGAGCACAGGAATGTTGACAGATGTTAAGAAAACTAAAAATAAAGAGCTGTCATACAAGAGGTGCATGGAGCTGGGGAAGGAGGAGGGTGTTAAAGGGTTAGTTCACCCCAAAATGAAAATTCAGTCATTGTTTACTCACACCTGTTTTGTTATAACCCCATTTGACTTTTTTCCACTTACAAAAAACTAAACTTGCTGCAAACTTGCCGCAAATTTGCCGCTCGTTATTTTCACATGAAATGAGCTTGTGATTCGCCACAAATGATTGCCAGAAGTTTGCAACTCTTCACCGGTAGTGGTGAACCTCCGGCAAACCTTTGATAACAATGGACAATTTATCGGAAGTTTGACGCAAAGCTAATTTGCATGTGAATATTGTCTGTGGCGAATTTGCGGCAAATTTGCAGTGAACTTATATTGAGACTGCATGAGAGAGCAGTATCTGTCGCGAGACGGGGCGTTCAAGCGAAAACTCGTTTTTTTTATCTAAAAACAGGTCCACCCCAGTGATAGAAACAACAAAACACAACACAGTTGCACACAAACCAGAGAACCGAACTTACTATATACAGTATGTCTGATGAACAGAGTACTCAGTCAAACAGAGAGATAGAGGAAGCGGGAATGTTTCGTCTGCATTTTGAAGCCATGAGCATTTGTGACAGACCTCTGACTGAGGAGAGCGATACCTCAGCAAAAACATTCGGTAGGTGCAACTTTCTCAGGCAAAATCAAGTAGATTTTAACCGGCTGGTGAGATGCAGGCTTTAGTATACTGTTATTAGAACGTTTTTGGACCGGTGCCAGTTCATAACGGGCGTGGTTTCTTGCCGTAATGCCAAAAATTTAAACCAAGCGATCGACAGCATGTACTGTCGCTCGTCACAGCTGATTAGGACAAAAACTCTGATTAACATAGAAAATATACCCTTTATCATCTGTCATTTGCCATCAGGTTATGACAAGGTGTGACTGTAGCTGCCTTCAGCCTTCTCTGTCTATCTCTCACAGTTAGATTGAGAACTTTCAATTAAATAAGGCTGGGCATAAAAATGCATCTACTGTATTCTCCAACTACAAACTCATCAGACAGATTTAGTAAGTTCGGTTCTCTGGTTTGTGCAGCTGTGTTGTGTTCTGTAGTTTCTTTTGCTGTGGTGGACCTGTTTTTAAATGAACAAAACGAGTTTTCTCTTGAACGCCTGATTTCGTGAGTAGGCTGTTTGAAGTTGCTCTCATACAGTCTCACTAACGCACAGAGGAGAGCAACGGTTGGTCAACAGTTTCACAAAATAATGCATTCAGTTTCGGTTTGTTTCTCACCAAACCTCATCATATTTTTTCATAACATTCGTGAGTCTCATGGATTAATTTATTAGACTTCCGAATAATACTTTTGCATGCTTTTGAAGCTTGAAGAGGTGGTCACCATAAACTGCCATTGCCATTTTTTCACAATTTCTCACTTTGTTTTAAGAAAAAGAAAGAAAGTAATATGGGGTTATAACAACACGGGTGAGTAAACAATGACTGAAATTTCATTTTGGAGTGAACTATCCCTTTAAGTGCGGCTTGCATCCATGCAGTGGAAAGGCAGCTAAGACAATGAATAAACCGAGGACTTAAATAGAACTGCTCTGATAAGTGTCTGATTTGTATTGGTAGATGTCATGATCAGCTGAGCGTCAGCTGATTACAGCTTGACAAACGTGACTTGCCTGAACTGACACTACGCTTGATATCTTCATTTTAATTTTTGTCTACAATTTTTTTTTTCAGCAACCTAAGGTGGTTTGCTGGTCTAAACTGGTTTAATCTGGTTTAGTTGGTTTGTCCAGTCTGACCAACTCACAAGTGCCCAAAAACCTATTTAAAACCATCAAAACAGACCAGCATAATTAACTGGCTAGGCTAGGAGACCAGCTTACCTCCTTAGGCTGCTTTAAGCAGTTTTTATAAGCAGTGAAAGTGCACCAAACTATCTGTGAGATTAACTGCATCTAAATGTCAGACTTGCTAAAATTAGTTGTGCTTATATATGCATTTTTCAGATACCTTCATGCCTTGCCTTAAGTGCAATATTCACCACATTGCAAAAAACGTTATATTGAGTTGCCCCAAATGGAAATTAGGTTGTTTCTTCAAAACTATTCAAATATTCAAGGGGATCTTCTTGGGAAACAGCTCTCTGTACCAAGAGCAGTTACACTGAATCCGATCAAATCCTATTTATTGTTACCACAGATATATTTACTATATACTGAACAGAAAGGATCTGTTGGGAAAATGAAAAGATTCCCAAGAAAAGAACTATTAAACACTCTTGGCTACACCACACCACGATATGACAAGGAGTGTTGGGTAAATTACTCTAAATGTAATCCACTACAAATGACTAGTTACTTACCTAAAATTGTAATCTGACTACTTATTACTTCACCGAAAAGGTAATCGCATTACTAAATACTTTAAGTTACTTTCCAAAACACTTTTTTACAGTTAAAAAAAAAAAAAAAACGTTTTTTTCCACTAACGAATTCAAAATAATGCCTATATTTGCTTGTTTATTTTCGCACATAAGTAAGTTTTACACCCAGGCCAGCAACACCCATTTCTCCCTTACAATGACTTAAGCTTATGCTTTGATTAGTAGGCTTATGCTCTTCAGTTGTTAGACATATGAACATAATTCATGATTTAAAATTATTCAGCATAAATCATATTCTTTTAGAAATATGTGTACTTTTAATGTACTTAAATTATTAGTTAATTGAAAGGCAGAAACTAAAATCTGATTACAAAATGTATAAAATATAATGAGTTACACTACTTTTTGTACTAAAAGTACCTATTTTTATTTTTTTGTAATCAGATAAACCAACAGTTATCACATAAAATGCAAGTTTTTGGGTGTGATTGTGCTTTAGTGCAGTATTTCTCAATCCTTTTCTGGAGTACCACTGACATTTTAATAATACCACTACACATTTTGGATATCTCCCTTATTTAACACACTGACTTCAGATCATTGAGCACTCTAATAATTAGCTAATCAGTAGAATCAGGTGTGTCAGATAAAGAAGACTTCCAAAATGTGTAGTTAGTGGTACTCCAGGAAAGGATTGAGAAATACTGCTTTAGTGAATCGGGTGCTAAAACAATGCTATGAATCCCCCTTTTTTCTCATATTTGTCACTTCTAACCAGAGGTGGGTAGTAATACACTACATTTCTCAGTTACATTTTCTTGAGTACATTTTTGGAGAAAATGTACTTTTAAGAGTAGGTTTAATAGGGGGGGTTTGTTTTACTCTTACTCAAGTAAATTTTTAATTACATTTTTTTACCTTTACTGTGTTAAAGTTGTCAATGTTCCTTTTGTTACATTACTGGTTTTAATTAAATTAGTTTTAATAAATGCATAATTTATTGAGAGATTTTTGAATGGGACTTTTATGACAGTGGAACTTTACAGTTGCGCTCTGTCACTGTAGTCGAGTCCACCACAGCAGCAGCAGCAAGCACTCAAAATAAAACACTTTCATCACACAATGCCTTCATTTTAAACCAAGACCAGTGGATAATTCAAGATTAGAATTGCAGCTCCAACTTAAGAAAACTTGTTGAGGTGAGTTTTGGCGATTGTGATAACGTGAGCTTGTCTGTCTGTGTTGTGGTGATGGTCATTTTCAGGGTGATTCTGTAACTATGGGCTCTTATGACATCAGTTTCTAAGAATACATTCTTATATCAGTGCTGTCAAAATACATCAGTGCTTACTGTATGTAAACATCTGCGTTAAGTGTAAATGCGTTTTGCTCTGCTGATCGTATGCATGCGTGACTACTGGGGAAAAATTACAGAAACATCCTAACTTTGGAATCCTATCTTATTTACTTTGTTACCATGGCGATTTCAGTTTGGATCTCATTGAGGAAAAAAGCTATAACAGAACAACATTTCCATAAGTGCATTATCCTATCTTAACTACAGTTAGGATTTGCTTCTCTAATATGAATTTGTGAAAATCCTAACTTAACTGATCAGATCTTAATTTAAGACTTTAAATAAGTTTTCTGTAATACGCCCCTTGGAGTGCATCTCTGCGTATGCACACTGCACAGCAACATTGTGTTTAACAGATGCGGCGTGTTTACTCATGGACAACAGAGAACAAGCCCTGAACATAAATAAGCCTAACACACCTCCAAATACAGAGATAAGGTGCAGTTTACACTTACTGTACAGAACTAATGATCTTAATTCTTTCTACACTGAAAATACTGTAACTGAACAAAGAATCCATTCAAGATTTTAAAACGCTGTGAAATAGCAAAGGCAGCTATAACAATTATGATGGTAAGGAGGAAGCTGGGACCAGGTTGACAAAGCACAAACATTTATTGTCGAAGACTTTTCAGCGTTCCACAATAAGACTTTTCAGCCATACATTCAACATATGCGCTGCTTTTCAGCACCCGCGCCTCTGACATGCAGACCCACACAAACAGCTTCCTGCCTGCCGCTGTCTCTTCTCAAGTACTCCCACCGCTCCTCACTGGAATGCAAGACCAGTGTGGCACGCAGGTGAAAGTCATTCGCCACTTATCTTCCCGCATTCGCTCTGCCCAGACGCCACTCAGCCCTGTTCACCACATACCCCCATCGCCAAACTCAGGTCGGGGATTTCCACCCATTTCTATGGAGAAAGCATCAGCACATCAGGATAGTCTCCGGATCTGTCCCCCGCGCGTGCCTGGGAGTGGGAACAGGGCAAAAGAGAGGAGAAAGGGAGGAGGGGGCGGGAATAGAGAGAGGGAGAGAGAAAGCAGAGAGGGGAGAGAGAGGAGAGAGAGATGGGCTCACCGGTCCCAGATACGCCGTTGACTGGTCCTCAGCCCACTGTCCTGCTCCCGTCCACAATGCCGGGCGATGGCACTGGACCCCTCAGCTGTTCCTCTCGGTTGCCAGCTGACGCGGTGCTCCAGCGCCACCGGATCGAGGACTCCCTCGGCGTCACGATCCTCAGTCAGCGGTGAGGACTCCTTGATGGCAAGTCCTTCCTCCTTCCTGTGTTTCGGCACCAGTGTAACAATTATGACAGTAAGTAGGAAGTCTCTTCTCAAGTACTCCCGCCGCCCCTCACTGGAACAAGAGTTCCACGCAGGTGAAAGTCATTCACCACTTATCTTCCCGGCCTCGCTCTGCCCAGATGCTGCTCAGCCCCGCCCTGCTCATCACAGCAGCCATTAATAAAAGCATGATCTTGCTTCTTTTTATTCAGCATTATATATGATTGAGCCTGTGGAATATTGTTCACTTTTTTCACAGTAATAATTACTAGAAACTGGTTTCCAAACTTCTCTTCTAATTTGCAGATTCGTTCAAATCTGACAAGCATCTTTAAAGTGACTGTTCAACCATAAATTAATATTCTGTCATCATTTCCCCACCCTAATGTTGTTACAAACCTTACTGTACTTTGTGGAACCCTAAAGATGTTAGACAGAATTTTAGAGACTGACAGTCTTAGTCACCATTCCCTTTTAAAGTATGGAAGAAAAATTATGCTGTGAAAGTAAATGGTGTCTATAAGGCTAACATTATGTCTGACATCTCCTTAATTGTGTTTCATTGAAAAAAGAAAGTCATACAGGTTTGAAACAACATGAGGGTGAATGATGAAAGAATTTCCAATAATAATAATAATAATTATTAAATTGTTATTATTATTATTAATAATTTTATTCTCTAATACATGTTAAATGTGTATTATGTAATGGAATATTGGAGATTAAATGTCCATTATGTTACATATGAAAGTAACTAGTTACATTCTACTTGAGCATTATTTTAATTGGATACTTTTTTACTCTTACTCAAGTAATTATTAACATTGCTACTTTTACTTCTACTTCAGTAATTGTTTTTTTCAAGTAATTGTACTTTTACTTGAGTAAGGTTTTTGGCTACTCTACCCACCTCTGCTTCTAACTGGTCAGACTGGTGTGAAAAACCATAATGGATAGTCACACCATAGTACTATAGTGGATGGCTCTCTGCTTTCACTTCTGTCTCCGTGACGAACTCACCAGAGTGACCTGGCATGTCATGTGATCTGAGTGTGGGCTGCACCTGTTTTTGGAGTAAGGAGAATCTTTTTTTTTTTTTTTTTGGTCTCTCTGTGTATCTCAGTGTCTCTCACTTTGATAAATGGGTCTGCATTGATGAGCAGCTGGTTTAGGTCATGCTGGTCCTCTGCAGATTCATTTCAACAAAGATCTCTTAGTTACTGAGCTGTCAAGCATAATACAGTCGATTCTGGCTTTTTCAGACCCATATGCTGACAGATAACCAGAAATGTTTGTGTACATTGATCGGACCATCTGTTTCATGTTGCACAAATTTTAAAGCTGTTTGTCCAGACCAACCAAAAGCCATTTATTTAATGTTAAGTATAAGCATCCATTGATTATTGTTTTTCTTTTCTAGACTGTTTCTGTATGTTATCGAGTCATTTTGAGATTACTAAATGTATAGTGTGTCATTTCTGCGCACTAGCATACTGTATGGTTTACTTAAAGCTGTCTTGGCATATTGAGTTGGGATAGAAAGAATTTTAGCTTAAAAAATACACATCTTTAAATATCCAATAATATAAATACATTCTACAAGAATGTGCACACAGCAACAGAATTGTCAGTCCAGTTTGGAGTGCTAAATTAATGCTACATTTCTGTTCATACACAGTCCGGTAATAAAAGAGAGTGACAATAGCATTCTCTAATTGAAATTAAAGGGATAGTTCACCCAAAAATAAAAATTCTCTCATCATTTACTCTCCCTCATGCCATCACAGATTTGTATGACATTCTTTCTTCAGAGGAAAACAAACAGATTTTTAAAAGAATATCTCAGCTCTATAGGTCCATACAATGCAAGTGAATGATGATCAGACCTTTATAGCTCCAAAACATAAAGTAAACATAGAAGTAATCCATAATACTCCAGTGGTTAAATTCATATCTTCAGTGGCGATATAATAGGTGTGGGTGAGAAACAGATCAAAATGTGTCCTTTTTTACATTAAATGGGAATTGGCGAGTGGAATTTGCATGCCACTCCCCCGGACAAACGGGTATAAAAGGAGCTGGCTCGCAACCACTCGTTCAGATTTTCTCTTCGGAGCCGAATGGTTGTGTTCAGCGAGCTGAATCCTCTGCCGTTCCATTCACCTCAAAAAGCTGTTGGATTTATGGAGCATTACAGCGGCTTCTCCCCCTCTTGTACCGGTGGAGTGCAGAGAACGCCCCTGGGTGCTTCAGCAGCTAAAAGAGTATATTCTTCCTACTGAAAAAGTATATTTTCTCTTCTAAAAGAGTGGCGTTAACGGAGATCGTCTTTTTAAAGATGCCTTTCCATTTGTGTGTATTTCCTGGTTGCAGTCGTTACCTCTCTGCTTCCGATGGACATGATAGCGGTCTTACGTGCTTGGGCACTGCCCACGCTGAGACAGCGTTTGTGGATGGGTCATGTTCTCACTACAAGAGTGTGACCATGGCAACGTTGCAGTGGCAGTTTTTTCCTTCCTTAGAGGAAAAAGCCACCCCAGTGGCTCCCCACCTCAGTCTTTCTACCTACGGGTTTGAGGCCGTGTCGGTTAGCACTGGGGGCAATTTGGGGACCCCAATGGGGGCCACTCCACCGGGTAATTTCCCACGGACCTCCCATTCCCCATCTCATCTCAGGGGGAGTTCGCGATCTCGTTTCGGTGCTCGCGAAGTGGATGAGCTCTCGATTGCAGCATCGGAGAGCGTGCTGATGCTGAGGAATCGACTGGGCTCCCACCTTTAGGTGCGGTTGCCCAGTCGCAGGCTGATGCGCTGCTGACAGCCATGCTTGCCCGAGCGGCTGTGTGCATCGGGCTGGAGTGGAACCCTCCAGCCCCCCTGAACCCTTGCAGATTGACGATTGATTCCTGCGCCTGGAGCGCCGCTCATGGCCGCGCCCCGCCCCGGTCCCTTTCTTTCCGGAGGTGCATGAGGAGCTCACGAGGTCGTGGTGGGCACCTTTCACTGCCCGGACCCGGTCTCTGAGCTCCTCCGCTCTCACTATCCTCGATGGTGGGGCTGCCAGGGGGTACTCAGCGATTCCCCAGGTGGATAAGGCGGTTGCGGTGCACCTGTGCCTGCAAAACGCCGCCACCTGGCGGGGCCGCCCGAGACTCCCGTCCAGCGCCTGTAGGTTTATGTTGTCTCTGGCGACTAAGGCCTGCGGTGCCGCTGGACAGGCCGCCTCCTCCCTGCATGCCATGGCTCTCCTGCAAGTGCACCAAGCCAAGGTGCTAAGAGAACTGCACGAGGGTAGTTCTGACCCGGGATTGATGCAGGAGCTGCGCTTGGCGACCGACCTCACCCTCCGAGCGACGAAGGTCACAGCGCAGACTCTTGGGCAGGTGATGCCCACCCCGGTGGTCCAGGAGCGCCACCTATGGCTCAACTTGGTCGAGATGTGTGAAGCTGACAAAGTACAGTTCCTTGATGCCCCCGTCTCCCAGGTCAGCCTGTTCGGTGACACTGTCGAGGACTTCGCCCAGCAAGTTCTCAGGCGAGGAAACGGCAGACGGAGGCTATTCAGCACATCCTGCCTCGGCGTGGTTCAAGACCCCGCACCCCATCTGCTCGTCGCCTAGGGCGTCCTCCTGCCGCAACAACACCGCCGCTGCCGCAGCCCACCCCCGCGGCCCGGCCCCGGAAGTAGACGCCACCCGTCTCACAGCCGGCCGCCAAGAACCCAAGGAAGTTTTCGAAGCGCCCCTGAGATGGGCGACCCAGGCATGTGGAGACCTGCTGCAGGCCTAGAGATGGTAAGCAGACCACTCCATCCCCCGGTGGAGGGCCAGGAGGAGAATCCTTTGCCTTTTCTTTGATTCGCCGCATGCCCAAAGGGCTGCGACACCTACACGTTCAGAAAAGGAGCCGTTTCCTCATTTCCTGGGTCACATATCTGGTGCTCACTGCCGTTGTTATCACGACCACCGGCCACTGTTCCTTCATGGCAGGTATGGCACTCCAGGGGTGGTCCCACCACCCCTGCGCACCCAGCTGTGGCACAAACACGCCCACACCAGGCCGGTTCTGACGGACTGCAGGGACGATTTTCCTCCTCCCCCCTTCCTGACCAGCCCTATGGTGGGTATCCGGAGCCAGGTAAGTGCTTCGATGTCCCTAGACTTAGCACGGCCACGGGTTTGGGGCTCGAGCCCCCTCGACGTGGTGCCTCATGCTCCACCCCGCTGCGAGGCCCCACCCACCGGTACGTCCAACATGATTGTCCCCTTGGTCCCCCTCGCCCAGAGTTTTGGACGTATGGCTTGCGCTCTCCAACCCGTCGCGAAGACTGACCCGGACCGTCCGACTCGGCTATGCGATTCAGTTCGCCAGGGCAACGGCGTCCACTTCATTTCGGTGAAGGGCGAGAATGCCGCTGCCTTACGTGCGCAGATTGCGTCCTTTCTACAGAAAAACGTGATAGAGCCTGTCCCTTCAGCCAAGATGAGAAAGGGGTTTTACAGCCCCTACTTCATCGTACCCAGAAAAGGTGGTGGGTTGCGGCCAATCTTGGACTGGTGAGTACTGAACTGGGCCTTGCACGGACTCCCATTCAGTATCAACCACCAAGGTGGCGCGCGCTCTCGTCAAATGTCGCAACTCGCCCGCCGTCTCCTACTCTGGAGTCAGCAGCAGCTCAAGTTGTTGTGAGCCACTCACATCCTGGGCAACCTCAACAGCGCAGCGGACGAGCTGTCACGACAGGTCACGCTCAGGGGAGAGTGGAGACTCCACCCCCAGGTGGTCCAGCTGATTTGGAGTTGATTTGGTCAAGTGCAGGTAGACCTGTTCACTTCCCGGGAATCCTCCCACTACCCGCTCTGGTATTCTCTGACCGAGGCTCCCTTCGGCACAGATGCACTGGCACACAGCTGGCCCCTGGGGCTGCGCAATCCCGCCAGTGAGCCTACTTGCACAGATGTTGTGCAAGTTCAGGGAGGACAAGGAGTAGGTCATCCTAGCAGCACCCTACTGGCCCACCCAGACTTGGTTCTCAGACCTCATGCTCCTCATGACAGCCCCTTCCTGCACACCAATTCGCGAACTGACGCCACTTCAGGGTATAAAGCTGCCTCATGGAAGGAACTCTGGCCTGAGTGATCGTGTCTACCACTGCTGGTGGTAGGCCACTTATGTCTTCCACGTCCCATCCAAGGGCCAGACGTAACGTCGAGTGAGTGACAGAAGGGGAATGGCCCTTAACCCTTTCATACGTACCATCACACAGTTTATTTTATATACAAACATCCAACACGTCACCAAATTACCATGATAAAAAGTTTACAGCTCTTATATGCACAGTCAATACATCAAACGCGATATTCCTCTGATGCAGGCTGCCATTTGTTTACATTACTACCGGTTGTCATTCATCAAACAAACAGCTACTCAAAGAGTCTTTTCAAATATAGAATATGTTTATTTTATGTAACATCCAAATTGTCACCAAAGTACAATGATAACAGTTCACAGCTTGTATATGCACAGCCATCATACAAACGTGATCTTCCCATGCAAGCAGCCACATCTTGCTGATTATAGCTTGCAGCTGCACTTTTCATTAACACAAACAGCAACTCAAACAGTCTTTTCAGGCATATAATAATTTTTTTTCTGAAAGAGACAGCCAAACTATCACAGAAACACCACGATAACAGTTTAAAACCTGTATACTCACAGTGAAAACATGCTTATCGAGCACGATTATCCATTCACGCAGCCAAGTCTGTTCACATTAACACACACAATGTCTGAGATGTCAAACAGTGCATTGGCAAACCGGACTGCTGATATTATTTGTTCATTTGTTTTTTACAGCTATAAAAACGAAATAAATAAAACAAAAACAGTACAGCAGACATAACCCATTTGTTCACATGTTTACTTTATTATATACAGTATTTTATTATGACTATAAATAAAAAATTAAAGTAAAATAACTGTCACATGCAAAAATAACTCACTCCAGGTGGCACTGCAGA
Organism: Myxocyprinus asiaticus; assembly: GCF_019703515.2. Lineage (NCBI taxonomy): Eukaryota > Metazoa > Chordata > Actinopteri > Cypriniformes > Catostomidae > Myxocyprinus > Myxocyprinus asiaticus. The sequence goes on along the minus strand of NC_059382.1, from coordinate 33,465,932 downwards.
GGAATTTAGACCCTACTCATGAAAAGGTTCAAGGATAAGTTCACCCAAAAATGAAGATCCTCTCATTTACTTACCTTTTAAGCCATCCCAGATGTTTATAACTTTCCTTCTTCTGCAGAACTGAAGTGATGATTTTTATAAGCAGATTTCAGCGCAGTCTGTCCATACAAGGCACGTTAATGGGTACCATCAGGCTGCTGGCAGTCTGACGGTCCAAAAGGCATATTTAGGCAGCATAAAAAGTCTGAAGCAAATCGATAGGTTTGTGTAAAAAATAAATTGATAATTAAAACTTTATCAACTTTTTTAAAAATTGCTTCTTGCCAGCAGTCGACGCATCAGTAGTCTCAGGCTCAGACGGCACGCTCACAATCTGTGTACTAACTGCTTATAGCACACAAAATTGGAAACGCTTTCTCAGTCCAGTCAGACTGAATCTGAATGGCTGACTTCTACAGGATTTCCGAGAGCTTAGTTTGTGCTGGTCCGTGTGGAAGCACGAATCGAGTTCACAAGGTTCCATGTTGATACAATGAGTGCTTTTGAGGACTAAATAATCACAGAATTTGCCCAAGTTTGCCAAGTTAGTCACATTAACTCTTTTAAAGATATTCAGCATTTTGTTTGAGGCACATAGCAGAAAGAAAAGTGGATATCCATGAGCAGAGCTGTATATTCTGCTTTGTTTACTTAGTTATGTCTGTGAAATACTCTGTAATGAGGTTCTGTGCTGTACTTCAGTACAAATGCCTTTTAATAAGGTATGAGCCGTCTCCGATAACCCCGCCCCTAAACATCACGTAATGACAAACCCGGCTGTGACTGGTCACTTTACATGTCAGTTAGATGGCTTTTCCTGCCTAAGTGGGTGGTTTAGCTGCGACAGACCCCAGACATTTGCTGTTTAACTCAAAGGTCTGGCTACGCGAGACCAATGCATCAGTGATGTAAGCGTTATGCCTGCCAGCAGTCGACGCATCAGTGACTTAAGCGCTATGGTGTGTTCACATGTGAAGTCAGAAGCGCGCTCTGTATGCAACAGAGAAAGGAACGTCATGCGATGGTTTGTTAATTTCAAACAGCAATACAGCATTGGGCGAAAGCAATGATTTTAAGTTAAAAACGTTTTAATTATCAATTTGTTTCTTACATCAACCTATCGATTTGATTCAGAAGACATTAAGTGATCCACTGGAGCTGTGTGAATTACTATTATGCTGCCTAAATATGCCTTTTGGACCGTCAAACAGCCAGTAGCCTGATGGCAAACATTTACATGCATGGTATGGACAAACAGAGCTGAAATCTGCTTTGAAAAATTTTCAATTCGGTTCTGCTGAAGACGGAAAGTCATACACATCTGGGATGGCTTAAAGGTAAGTAAATCAAGAGAGAATATTCATTTTTGGGTGAAGTGGTCTTATTTTAAGCTCACTGTGGTCGCAATAATCAAAACTTGTAAACTGCATTTGCAAGCCCTTTTAAACAAATAATGAACCTGGATAAAACAGAAAGAACTGTGGTGAAATGAAATGTAAATATATGAGAGATTTGCAAAAAAAACACTGGTAAGACCTACACAAGAAAAACACATGTACGCATTTTTACTTTGTACTCCTTTATCAGGTTTTCCACATTCTCATCAAGGTATGTGATGAGGCTGCTGATAACAACGTGCCTTGTTCAATTCAATTCAATTGTGTTTCCCTAACAAAAGAGAAAATGTATGCATTACTGTCATGTGTATTTTGTTGATTCTTGTATTTCATGTCTTTTATTTTGAAAATTCTAGTTCCTGTTTCATGTCATGTGGTTCCCTTGTCATGTGATTTCATGTTTTCCCTCCATGTTCATGTGTCTTGTTTTCATTGGTTGATTGTCTTGTTATCTTGATTAGAGTTCTGTTTGTTCATTGATTTGTTCCCTATCTGTCACTCACTCGACGTTGGTGTCGATGTAGTGACACTAGGGGTCACTCTTGGGAGCCCGAGAGACCTCTGGTCTTTGATAAAAGGCCAATGAAAATTGGCGAGTGGTATTTGCATGCCACTCCCCCAGACATACGGGTATAAAAGGAGCTGGTATGCAACCACTCATTCAGATTTTCTCTTCGGAGCCGAACGGTCATGCTCATTGAGCTGAATACTACTGTTCATTCACCTCTGCTGGATCTGACGGCGCATTTCAGCGGCTTCTCCCCCCTCTGCACTGGTGCACTGCAGAGAACGCCCCTGGGCGCTTCGGCAGAAAAACTAGAGAGTATATTTTCTGTAAGAGCATTTTTCCCCTCTAAAAGAGTATATATTTCTCTAAAAGAGTGCACACACGGAACGTCTTTTTAAAGACGTGTCTTTTTAAAGATGCTTTTCCGATTGTGTGTTATTCCTGGTTGTGCTTGTTATCTCTCGCCTTCTAACGGTCACAATCACTGTCTTTCGTGTCTGGGCACTGCTCACGCGGAGACAGCGTTCGTGGATGGTCATGTTCTCATTGCGAGAATGTGTCCATGGCAACGTTGCGGTCGCGGCTCGCCTTCGTAAGAAAGGGAGCCACCCCAGAGGCTCCCGCCTCGGTCCTTTTACCCACGGGTATGAGGCCAACGCGGCTAGCACTGGGGGCGATTTGGGGACCCCAATGGGACCGCCTCCGCCGGGTATCCCCCCGCGGACCTCCCATTCCCCAGCACGCTCGTCTGCCCCGATCGGGCTTCCAGGTGAGTCCGCCGGCTCGTCTCACGGCGAGTTCGACCTCTTATTCGGAGCCCGCGAAAGTGATGAGCTCTCGAGCACAGCATCGGAGAGCGGGCTCGTCCAGTCGGAAGCCTCAGCTGGGCTCCTCCCTTCGGGGACGATTGCCCAGTCACAGGCTGACGCGGAGATGACGACATGCCTTCCTGGGCAGCCGCGAGCGTCGGTTAGAGTGGATTTCACCGCTCTTCCCTGAACCCTCATGGCTCGGTGATTGGTTCCTGGGCTTGCGGCGCCGCTCAAAGCCATGCCCTGTCCCTGTTCCTTTCTTCCTGGAAGTGCATAAAGAGCTGACAAGGTCGCGGGAGGCACTTATTACTGCCCGGTCCCGATCTTTTCAGTTTCCCTGCCCTCACTACCTCTCTGACGGCCAAGGCCTACGGTGCCGCTGGACAAGCCGCCTCCGCCCTGCACGCCATGGCTCTCCTGCAAGTCCGCCAAGGCGCTAAAGGAACTGCACGAGGGTAGTTCCGCCATGGGATTGATGCAGGAACTGCGCTCGGCGACCGACCTCGCTCTCCGAGCGACTGAGGTCACAGCGCGGTCCCTCGGGCGGACGATGGCCACACTAGTGGTCCAGGAGCGCCACCTTTGGCTCAACCTGGTCGAGATGGGTGAGGCCGACAAGACACGATTCCTTGCCGCCCCCATTTCCCAGGCGGGCCTATTCGGCGACACCGTCGAGGACTTTGCCCAGCAGTTATCGATGGTAGAGCAGTAGATGGATGCTAGCTGGCATATCCTGCCCCGGCGCGGCACAAGATCCCGCACCCATCTACTCATCGCCAAGGGCGTCCCCCTGCGGTGACTGCACCGGCTCCGCAGCAGCCCGCCCCTTTGGCCCGGCCCCGGTGTGGAGCCCACTGCAGGAAGCAGACGCCACCCGTCTTGCGGCCGCCCAGAACCCGTGAAAGGCTTCAAAGCGCCCTTGAGACGGGCAACCCAGGGACAACGAAACCCACTGCTCTGGAGCTGGTAAGCAGATCTTCATCTTTTTGTTACCTTTTGCATTTAATTGCACTGCATGCCCAAGTGGCTGCAGTACTCAAGAACTCATCATGAGCAGTTTCCTTGTTCCCTGGGTCACGTATCCAGTGTGTATGGCCATCATCACGACCACCGTCCACCACTCTATTTGGCGGGTTTGGCGCTCTAGCGGCGGTCTCCCGCCCCTGAGCGCCCAGCTGTGGCACAAATCCACCCCCGATGTGACAGTCTCCACGGGTCATGAGGACAGGCCTCTTCCTCCCCTGTCCCAGGCTGTTCCGGGGGTGGTCATAAGGAGCCAGGTAAGTGCTTTGATGTCCTTAGACTCAGCACGGCCACGACGTGGTGTGGCACCTCGAGCTCCGCCCCGCCGCGAGGCCCCACCTGCCGGTACATCCGATGACGTTGTCCCTTTGGTCCCCCTTGCGCAGAACTTGGATGCATGGCTTGCACTTTCCAATCCATCACAAGGGCTGGTCCGGACCGTCCAACTCGGCTGCGCGATTCACTTCGCCGGGCATCCGCCCAGGTTCAGCGGTGTCCACTTCAACTTGGTGAAAGACGAAAACGCTGCTACCTTGCACGGAGATCGCTACCCTCCTACGGAAGGGCGCAATAGAACCTGTCCCTCCACCCGAGATGAAGGTTTTTTTTTCAGCCCCTACTTCATCGTACCAAAAAAAGCTGGTGGGTTGAGGCCAATCTTGGATCTGTGAGTTCTGAACTAGGCTTTACACAGGCTCCCGTTCAAGATGCTGACGCGAAAACGCATTCTGGCAAGCATCTGGCATCAAGATTGGTTCACGGTGGTAGACCTGAAGGATGCGTACTTCCATGCCTCGATCCTTCCTCGACACAGACCCTTCCTGCAATTCGCGTTCGAGGGTCAGGTGTATCAGAACAAAGTTCTCCCTTTCGGCCTGTCCCTGTCTCCTCGCGTCTTTACGAAGGTCGCTGAGGCTGCACTTGCCCCGTTAAGGGAGGTGGGCATTCGCGTTCTCAACTATCTCGACGACTGGCTAATCCTAGCTCACTCTCGAGACGTGTTGTGTGCACACAGGGACCTGGTGCTCTCACACCTCAGCCGACTAGGGCTTCGGGTCAACAGGGAAAAGAGCAAGCTCCTCCTGGTTCAGAGCATCTCTTTTCTCGGTTTGGAGTTGGACTCAGTCTCCTTGACGGCGCGCCTTACGAACGAGCGCGCCCAGTCAGTGCTGGCCTGTTTGAAGGCGTTCAAACAGGGAACAGCATTTCCACTGAAACTCCCTCAGAGGCTCCTGGGGCATATGGCATCCTCGGCGGTGGCCACCCCGCTCAGGTTGATGCATATGAGGCCGCTTCAGCACTGGCTCCAGACTCGAGTCCCGAGACGGCCATGGCGCCACGGGACACACCGCGTGGCCATCACATTGGTCTGTCACTGTCTTTTCAGCCCTTGGACCGACCTCTCGTTCCTACGGGCAGGTGTTCCTCTAGAACTGGTCCCCAGGCGCGTTGTGGTCACAACAGACGCCTCCAAAACGGGCTGGGGTGCCGTTTGCAATGGGCACACAGCTGCCGGCCTCTGGACGGGTCCGCGACTGCATTGGCACATCAACTGCCTTGAGTTTTTGGCAATTCTGCTCACCCTGCCGAGGTTTCGGCCGTTGATCCAGGTCAAGCACGTGTTAGTTCAGACAGACAATGGTAGCATATGTCAACCGCCAAGGTGGTTTGTGCTCTCGTTGTATGTCACAACTCGCCCGCCATCTCCTCCTCTGGAGTCAGAAGCACCTCAAGTTGCTGCAAGCCACTCACATCCCGGGCAACCTCAACACTACGGCGGACGCGCCGTCACAACAGGTTACCTTCAGGGGAGAGTGGAGACTCCACCTTCAGGTGGTCCAGCTGATTTGGAGTCGATTCGACAGGCACAGGTGCACCTGTTCGCCTCCCAAGAATCCTCCTCACTGCCCGCTCTGGTACGCCCCGACCGAGGCCTCCCTCGGCATAGATGCGCTGGCACACAACTGGTCCCCTGGCATTCGCAAATATGCGTTTCCCCCTGTGAGCCTGCATGCACAGACCCTGTGCAAGGTCAAGGAGGACGAGGAGCAGATCATCCTGGTAGCACCCTACTGGCCCACCCAGACGTGGTGCTCGGACCTCACGCTCCTCGCGACAGCTCCCCCTGGCAAATTCCCCTGAGGAAGGACCTTCTTTCTAAGGGAAGGGGCACCATCCGGCACCCGCGCCCAGACCTCTGGAATCTCCATGTCTGGCCCCTGGACGGGACGTGGAAGACCTAAGCTGTCTCCCACCTGTGATGGTAGACATGATCACTCAGGCTAGGGCCCCCTCCATGAGGCGCCTGTATGCCTTTAAGTGGCGTCTATTCGCCAAGTGGTGTTCTACCTGTCGGGAAGACCCACAGAGATGCTCAGTCAGATCAGTGCTTTCCTTCCTGCAAGAGAGGTTGGAAGGGAGGCTGTCCCCTTCCACCTTGAAGGTTTACGTTGCTGCCATAGCAGCACACCACGACGCAGTCGATGGTAAGTCCCTGTAGCGGCTTCTTGGGCCTTGGCCAGAGGTGCCTCTCTAACAGACATTTGCAGAGCAGCAGGCTGGGCAACACCCAACACCTTTGCAAGGTTCTACAATCTCCGGGTGGAACTGGTTTCATCCCAGGTAGTGGCACGCGACACAAGCGGATAAGCCCGGGATAGCCGGCCGGGTGTATCGCTTGCAAATAGCGCCTTCAACCTCCTTTTGAGCTGAAGACGTGCGCCGTTAATTCCCAGTAGTGTTCACAAAATTTGTTCCGTGGTTGACTTCCTCCGAGCCCTGTGGCAGTCGAGTTTTCGGAGAGACTCACTGCCGGCCCAGTACACACGCTAACTAAGAGCACGGTTCTGGGGTAGATGCTCCGCATGTGGCAGTTCCCTGTAAGGCTAACCCCATGCGATCTATATCTTCCGCTAATTCGTTTCCCTGCTGGCAAACTGCGTCTTCCTTGGGCAGAGCCCCTCTGCCCCAGTCTCCATGTTTGTAGTAACTCCTCCCCCATTGGGCAGGATCTACCTTGAAGGCTCTCCACATGGTTGGAAAGACCATGTGACGTATTCTTCCACTTAAATATCCCCCCCTCTCTTGGGGCGAGGTGTGGTCTCCGCAGTGTCCTCCCCTTGGGAGGGACACCCCCCGACTAGACCTGGCGGCCCAGTCGGATAATCCCCCTTCTTTTTTAGGGAGTGGAAAAAGAGAAGGGGAAAAGAGGCTACGACTGGGTTAAGCCCGTCTCTATCTTTGGGTAGTCGACTTGTCCCCAAAAAGGGCCGTTCGACACTCATAACTGTGTTGGGGGAGGTTACGTGTCGACCTGGTGTACTGGCTATGAGGCACACAGCAAGTCTGCCCACCGCACACCGACAGTTCACGTAACACAGTTCAGCCTTGTGGCGTTTTGTATAGGGACCCCTAGTGTCACTACATCGACACCAACGTCGAGTGAGTGACAGATAGGGAACGTCATGGTTACTGGTGTAACCTCCATTCCCTGATGGAGGGAACGAGACATTGGTCCCTCCTGCCACAACATTGAACTACCCGCTGAAATGGCCGGACCTTATATCGGCTCCTCAGCGTAAAACCTGAATGAGTGGTTGCATACCAGCTCCTTTTATACCCATATGTCCGGGGGAGTGGCATGCAAATACCACTTGCCAATTTTCATTGGCCTTTTATCAAAGACCAGAGGTGTCTCGGGCTCCCAAGAGTGACCCCTAGTGTCACTACATCAACACCATGTCTCGTTCCCTCCATCAGGGAACGGAGGTTACACCAGTAACCATGACGTTCTCCCATGTCCATGTATTTATACCCTCATGTTTTCCATTGTCCTTTGTCAAGTATTGTATGTGTTTAGTAACATGTCGTGTCATGTCATGTCGTCATGCTGTGTCAAGTCAAGTTTAAGTCTATGTCAAGTCGTTTATGTTTATTATGTTTCGGATTCACGTTTTGGATTTCATGTATGTAAATAAATTGCACTTGGGTTCATCTTTATCACGTCTTCATCATCTTCGTCATTGCCAGTGGCAGCACAACATCACAATTACAATTTTCATTGATATTCTACAAGCAAAAATGTTACTTATTCTAACTGTCATACAGTAATCACATACCGTATAGAGGTCTAATTTCTGCATGAATGTTGGTTGCAGTCAGATTATAGTAATACTTTGGAATTCTTCTTCAATCTGAAAAGAAACTGGGAAATTGGGTATATGTGGCACATCTTTGTTACATCATCACACTTTGATGTGAGGGCTGAAACAAAGCTGGCCATCTTGCTTTAAGATCAGTTACAAGAATACTTTGCAGAATGATATCTTTCCTGCGGTAAGAGTGGCTAAAAGAGTGGCTAAAAGAAGATACTCTGAGAAGCTGAAAAACAAGTTTTCAGCTAACGACCCTGCATCAGTGTGGAGTGGCATGAAACAACTCACAAATTACAGGACTCCTACCCCCAACCCTGTGGTGGACCAACAACTGGCTGACGACCTGAATGTGTTCTACTGCAGATTTGAAAGGCCCAATCTCACACCCCACACCCACTCTGACCTTCACTTCACACAAACATCAACACCTCCTGCAACCCCCTCCTCCCCCCTCCTGCTACTCAACCTGCACTTAAGATCTGTGAAGATGATGTGAGCTGCGTCTTTCAGAAACAAAAGACGAGGAAATCTTCAGGCCCAGATGGTGTCTCACCAGCGCGTCTTCGATCCTGTGCTAAACAGCTGGCCCCCATCTTCACACAGATCTTCAATAGATCACTGGAGCAGTGTGAAGTCCCATGCTGCTTCAAACACTCATTCATTATTCCTGTCCCAAAGAAACCCAAAATCACAGGACTTAATGACTACTGACCTGTCGCCCTGATGTCTGTGGTCATGAAATCATTTGAGAGACTGGTGTTGGCCCACCTGAAGAACATCAGTGGACCCTTTCTAGATCCCCTTCAATTTGCTTATCGAGCAAACAGGTCTGTGGATTATGCAGTCAACATGGGATTGCATCATATCCTGCAACATCTGGACAGACCAGGGACATATGCAAGGATCCTTTTTGTGGACTTCTGTTCGGCTTTCAACACCATCATCCCAGCTGTACTCCAGAATAAATTACACCAACTCTCTGTTCCCATGTCTATCTGTCAGTGGATTACCAGCTTTCTGACAGACAGGCAGCAGCTTGTGAGACAGGGGAAACTCACTTCCAGCACCTGTACAATCATCACTGGTGCCCCCCAGGGATGTGTTCTCTCCCCACTACTCTTCTCCCTCTACACCAATGACTGCATCGCCAAGGACCCCTCTGTCAAGCTCCTGATGTTTGCAGACAACACCACTGTCATCGGCCTCATCCGAGATGATGATGAGTCTGCATACAGAAGGGAGGTTGAACAGCTGGTTGTCTGGTTCAGTCAAAACAACCTTGAGATGATTGTGGACTTTAGGAGGAACACCCCAACACTGACCCCCCTCACCATTCTAAAGAGCACTGTGGCAGCAGTGGAGTCATTCAGGTTCCTGGGCACTACCATCTCACAGGACCTGAAGTGGGAGACACACATTGACTCCATTGTGAAAAAGGCCCAGCAGAGGTTGTACTTCCTTCGCCAGCTGAGGAAGTTCAACCTGCCACAGGCGCTGCTGATACAGTTCTACTCAGCGGTCATTGAGTCTGTCCTCTGCACTTCAATAACTGTCTAGTTTGGTTAATCTACGAAATCAGACATCAGAAGACTACAAAGGACAATTCGGACTGCTGAGAGGATTATTGGTTGCCCCCTGCCCCCCCTTCAAGAACTATACACTTCCAGAGTGAGGAAATAGGCTGGAAAAATCACTATGGTCCCCACTCACCATGCCCATTACCTTTTTGAACTGTTGCCTTCTGGCCGACGCTTCAGAGCTCTGAGCACCAGAACCGTCAGGCACAGGAACAGTTTTTTCCCTCAGGCTATCCATCTCATCAACAGTTAAATTGCCCCATTGAGCAATAACTATGTGCAATACACAGTTTAGTATTTTTTTATATTTATCCAACACATCCAACCTCTTCTGCCATTTCATTCCTCTGGGAAAACAAAAAAACAAAAACAAAAAAAACAAACAAACAAACAGAAAAAACAAAAAACATTTGCACTGTACATAACAGATTTGTATTTGCACTGTACATAACAGATAACAGATTTGTATTAGATTGCACTACGTATGTGTATGTGTGTATGTATGTATGTGTGTGTCTGTGTGTGTATGTACGTATGTGTGTAACTATTTTAATTTTTTATTATTATCTATGTTTTGCTGCTGTTTTTGTATTGTTTTTGTATTGTTGTACACTGGAAGCTCCTGTCACCAAGACAAATTCCTTGTATGTGTAAGCATACTTGGCAATTAAGCTGAATCTGTTTCTGATTCTGATTCTGAAGAGAAGGTCTTTTGCATTTTCTGAGAGATCGTTTGATTGTTGTCCCTCTGCTTAACCTCATACAGAAGCTTCACATGTTCATTTTCCAGAGTCTCATCAGTTTGACCATGGGCATGTGGTGGTAGGTAATTTACCTCTGGCTTCTTTGGTTTTTTGATGTTCTTGGCTGGAGTTCTTTCATCTATGTCTTTTCTCTTAATGCAGTTTGCATCAAGTTTGGGGCAACCAATGGACCTGATCTTAGCTCTGCAATTGCCCACCTTGTACTTAAGTCTGGTATTCCATCCATATAAGCCATTAAAGGATCCAGGCTCCTTGAGGCATTGGTACTTTTGAAGGCCACAATAACCTGCTCCCTTTGAGCAATGTAAGGATATGCAGTTTACTCAAAAATGCTTTCAGCAAGATTCTCTAGAATGTTAGATTTGACACTTACATTGCTGAGCAAATTTCCAACTTTCGCATATGCCTCATTACCAGCTTTAAGAATGAGCTCTGTGTCATATGCAAAGCTAGGTATCACAAATTGAGTGGGCTAAGGATGGCAATGTAGGGAAGAACAAGATGTACTCTCAGGTGATGATAAGTGTCTCGGGATCCCAAAGAGCTGGTGTCTTCATTTGGCGTAAATGGAGAGGAGGAATTATCACATTCCTGGTCAATGGAACTGATGCACTCATGAAGAGTCAATTTCACTACAGGCTGTGGTTCTATTAAAATAACTTCGATTGTGTCTTTGTCTTTGATTTCATCTGTGGTCATCAATGTAAAAAACTTGTTCTCAAAATCAGAGTCCATAAAATTAATGCTGAAATCCCTGTCAAGCATTAATGTTTCTTGTACCAGCAATTTCAGTTCAGTCACAGTTAGAGGGATTCCACTTGGCAAGACAATCTTGCGGATTTCACTGTCTATTATTACCCGTTGCCTGGCAGGCATCTTAACACAGATCCTGTAACAAGAATAATACAAACATTAGTTATTACTACGAGCATATATACTAAACAAGTCAAACATGTATTATTTGGATGGTATAAATCCTGATCTAGTGCAGTGGTTCTCTGTTTCCTGTCCTGAAGTGTGAGAGCACTGCATATTTTGGATGTCTCCCCTATTTCATACACCTGATTGAAGTACATATATACACACACAAATTGCGCAGTGATGTGCGTCCCCAGGACTGGAATTGAGAGCCACTGGAATAGTGCATCAATTAAAATGATTTCTAAACAGCTTGTAAAATTAATTTGACAAAACCTATTGAGTTAGAATAATGTGATGCTTCAGGGTCACCATCTGTTTTAGCCCAATCCTGTATACTGCTAAAGGATACGTGTCTGGCAAATCCTGATACTCACGTACTAGAATCTTCTCTGTGGTGTCCAGTTCCAAATGTCTTAGGTGTTCAATGTGCCATGCATTTAAACACTTCACAACGAAAGCAGGTTTGTTATGCATAAAGATCATAAGTCTTATTTCAACAAAGTCAGGTAGTCCACCAGTGGACCCATAGGGTAAGATCATTCCAGTAGAGTAACTTGTACCATAACAGGACACTGTATTTGCCAAATTAACACAGGTCTCATCTGGATACTTCTTTAAGACTGCTGTCTTTATGTCCTCCTTTAATACTTCCAAGGGAACAGTAGTCACCTTTGTGACTGAGAGAGAAGGTTTGAAAATGCCTGTGCCATGAAGATGGTAGCCAAGCATAAGCTGATGCTTAACAGCAAGAGATTGTAAAAGATTTCCAAAGCTTTCACCACATGTGCAGAGTGATTCTTTTTTGTTCTGGGCTCAAATGAGCCTGTTCTTACCTCTTGTCGCTGGATATCTGCAATATGCCCCAACCAGAATCTGCAGATATGTGATGCTGAAAAACTTTCAACAAGTTCACCGATGGAATGAGCGAAATGGGTTCCATAATAAAATTATGAGAGGACAGACTGAGAACTCGCCTGAGAAGAGTTTGATAGCTTCTCCAGAATTTCCTTCTAGCTTAATATCTATAGCAGTGATGGCAAAATAGGAACATACTGATACATTCACAGTGGCCAAAATTATTGGGCCTGAGACAGATGATGAAATGAATTGTAGTTCCTCTACTAATTCTTTAATACACTTGTTGGGCACGTTGTAAATGCTTTCTAATTTTCATAGAAGATGGGCTATTTTCAGTGTAATTGTATCTTCCAATTAATTCTCGAAGAAACTTTAAAAACTGTCATCATCTTCTGTGACATCTTATGTACTTGATTAGCGTATTTTTTCAATAGACCAGGTTTGAAATCTTCAACACAATGTGGTGTGTGCTTTCGACTCCCATGAGATGCAAAGGTTCCATACACATTTGTACTGAAATTACAATTATCAAACTCACACACAAACTTTTCGTGTTTTTTCAGATGTGTCCCGATACAAATAACCTATTTCAGATGAAAAACTGCAAGAGTTGCAAAGTTAACGTTAACATTTAAAGAAGATGGCCTCTCCTTCCTTCACAGATTTATTTGATGGATGCTGTCTTGATAAATGTGACTTTAAAGCACTCCATGTTCTAAAGGAGCAAGGACAATTAGAATGCAAACAGGGCAGTGATTGAAGTCCATGCTTCAACCTGTAATGTTTCAAAGGTCATTTTTGATGAATGCAACAAAATTGCATATCTTACAAATACATCCGATAAACATATACCTGCAGAAGTAATGGACATGTTTAATATGATGTGCTATATTGTTTAAATATCTTTGTCTTTTGCCCTGGTTGCCATTGGTAGTGTTTTGGAATGTTTATTAAGACAAATCTTTCAAATTTTTCAAATGTAATTCTCTGATCATTTACTAACCCTCGTGCCATATCAAATGAGTATGAATTTCTTTCTTCAGCAGAACACAAATGAAGATTTTTAGAAGAATATCTCTGCTCTGTATGTCCATAAGATTCCAGTGGTTATCTCACCCCCCGCCCCCCCATATTTTAACTACATTTTCTTTCAACTTCATGTAACAAAATTTTTGTTGTTTAAAAATACAATGAAAACTGAAAGAAAAGTTATTCTCTTCACTAAATTATGAATTTATTTCATGAGACACAAGAGTTTTCTTCCTCCAGGGGGCATTTGGCCACTCAGAAAACTGAATCTTCCAATCATACGCATTTAACTATCAGAAAGATTTATATCTCATTGGAGGCATTTTTACACTAGATAGTTATTTTTAATAAAAACTGATAATTGCAAGGATTCAAATATGTGAATGGAAATAAGCCTCAGCAGTCTCTATAAAAGTATTTTTTAAATCGTCATCCAGTTATATCAAACGACTGTGATTGGCCCATCCATTTTAGCCAGTGCTAAAAAAAAAAGTAACAAGTATCATGTGACAGTGCCGTCTATGTGCTGAGTTCAGGACATCTGTACAATAATTTAAGCTTGATTAATTATACTGACAAACATTAATTACCATTTAGTTGAAAATGTCCTGGTTACTTGCATAACCTCCGTTCCCTGATGGAGGGAACGAGACGTTGTGTCGATGTAGTGACACTAGGGGTCACTCTTGGGAGCTTGAGACACCCCTGGTCTTTGATAAAAGGCCAGTGAAAATCGGCGAGTGGTATTTGCATGCCACTCCCCCAGACATACTGGTATAAAAGGAGCTTGTATGCAACCACTCATTCAGGTTTTATGCTGAGGAGCTGATATAAGGTCCGGCCATTTCAGCTGGTAGTTCAGCATTGTGGCAGGAGGGACACAACGTCTCGTTCCCTCCATCAGGGAACGGAGGTTACGCAAGTAACCAGGACGTTCCCTATTTGTCACTCACTCGACGTTGTGTCGATGTAGTGACACTAGGGGTCCCTATACAAAACGCCGCAACTGGCTGAACTGTGTTGCGTGAACTGGCGGTGTGTGACGGGCAGACCACTGTGTGCCTCGTAGCCAGCGCACCAGGCCGAAATGTAACCTCCCACAACATAGTTATGAGTGTAGAACGACCCTTTGGGGACAAGTCGACTACCCAAAAGATAAAGACAGGCTAACCCAGTCGTGGCCTCTTTTCCCCTTCTTTTTTTCCAACTCCTTAAAAAAGAAGGGGGATTATCCGACTGGGCCGCCTGGTCTAGTCGGGGGTTGTCCCTCCCAAGGGGAGGACACCGCGGAGACCACACCTCACCCAAAGAGAGGGGGGTATTTAAGTGGAAAATACGTCACATGGTCTTGCTGAGGTCTTCTACATCCCATCCAGGGGCCAGACATGGAGATTCCAGAGGTCTGGTTGCGGGAGCCGGATGGTGCCCTGTCCCTGAGAAAGAAGGTCCTTCCTCAGGGGAATTCGCTGGGGGAGGCTGTCGCAAGGAGCTTGAGGTCTGAGAACCACATCTGGGTGGGCCAGTAGGGTGCTACCAGGATGACCTGCTCCTCGTCCTCCCTGACCTTGCACAGAGTTTGTGCAAGTAGGCTCACTGGGAGAAACACATATTTGTGTAGGCCAGGATGCCAGCTGTGTGCCAGTGCGTCTATGCCGAGGGATGCCTCGGTCAGGGCGTACCAGAGCGGGCAGTGGGAGGATTCTTGGGAGGCGAACAGGTCTACCTGTGCCTGTCTGAATCGACAGCTAATCCAGATCAGCTGGACCACCTGAGGGTGGAGTCTCCACTCTCCCCTGAGGGTAACCTGCTGTGACAGCGCGTCCGCTGTAGTGTTGAGGCCGGAACCTCCGCAGGGCGAGCAGAATTGCCAACAACTCAAGGCAGTTGATGTGCCGATGCAGTCACGAAGCCCTAATTGGCTGAGGTGTGAGGTGTGTGCACACAACATGTCCCGAAAGTGAGCTAGGATTAGCCAATCGTCGAGACAGTTGAGATTGTGAATGCCCACTTCCCTTAATGGGGCAAGGGCTGCCTCTGCGACCTTCGTGAAGATGCGAGGGGACAAGGACAGGCCGAAAGGGAGGACCTTGTACTGATACACCTGACCCTCGAATGTAAACCGCAGGAAGGGTCTGTGTCGAGGTAGAATCGAGACGTGGAAGTATGCGTCCTTCAGGTCTACCACCGTGAACCAATCTTGATGCCAGACGCTCACCAGAATGCGTTTTTGCATCTTCATCTTGAACGGGAGTCTTCAAAAAACATACCAGCTCCTTTTATACCCGTATGTCTGGGGGAGTGGTATGCAAATACCACTCGCCAATTTTCATTGGCCTTTTATCAAAGACCAGAGGTGTCTTGGGCTCCCAAGAGTGACCCCTAGTGTCATTACATCGACACAACTTCGAGTGAGAAACAGATAGGGAACTGACCTTTCTGCCATCATTTACTCACCCTTGTCGTTCAAAACCAGTATGACTTTTTTCACCCGTGAAACACAAGATTGAGGGATGAAAGGATTGTGATTGTGGCTGTCCAAGCTTCAAAAGCACATATCAAAGCACCTTAACCCTCTGGGGTCAACGGACGCGCCAGCGCGTCCTGCTGGATTTTTTCCTCATAACAGCGGAAACAACTTAAAATACTCTGTCATTTTTGGGCATATAGATAAGTGTAAGACATCATTAGAGACTATAAAGGGTCTAAATAAAATAAACAGGGTGCGCTTTCAGCTGTCTCTGTCTCCACAAGCATCTTTCTGAAACACGTCACAAAAATGAACTGAAACTCCGTGAATATTTATCACACAAACATGAAACATATGTCTAAAGAAAGCTTAAAATGTCTACTTTTAAATAAAATAATTCAAATTTAAAACAAATATTCTCCTGCAATGTAATCTGTATGAAACAAAGCGATGTACAGTTTCTCATGGCTCAGCTAATTATCCCAAATGAGATCACACCCACCAGCAGAGCGTGCTATTCATACGGTAATGTGCTGAGGCGATCAATGCAAATGGTAAACGCCCCCAACAGTGCCTTAAAAAGCATCAAGTTAATTCACTTTTCTGCACGTTTGGAAGATGGCATGCTACACAGGTGAGGAAGCTCTTCAGATGGTCCTGGATAGTGACAAAGAGTTCACATTTTCCTCCGAAGAAGAGCGGGAATCCGACGAGGAACGTTTGCATTTTGAAGAGCGACTTGATCCAGCTGAGGATACAATTTCGGATGAGTAAGTCATTTAGTTTTACTTACATATTAGTCGACATGCTATTTTACATAAACATGGACATATTTTACTAGTTGGACTATTTCCAGACTTGCCAGCCAGGATTCAGAGTGTTGAAATTTAAAAAATGTCCTAATAGGCAAGTTTTAGTTACATTTAAATGTTGTTTTGGCTAAAGCAGGTATTTAAATTGTATGCTGTATGATATAAATATGATATGTAATATGATATAAAAATAATATGAATGTTTAGATTATATTTTAACTAGTGTTTATGCTGCCTCATTATCATCAACGAAGCTTGTGCTTGCAAATATCTGTTCGGGTGTAAATGTGTAAAATGTGCTGTAAATATGCCCACATTAGAAAATCAGCATATTAGAATGATTTCTGAAGGATCATGTGACTCTGAAGACTGCGGTAAGGATGCTGAAAATTCAGCTTTGATCACAGGAATAAATTGCATTTTACAATATATTCAAATTGAAAACAGTTATTTTAAATTGTAAAAATATTTCACAATATCACAGTTTTGCTGTATTGTGGATCAAATAAATGCAGCCTTGATGAGCAGAAGAGACTTCCTTTAAAAACATTAAAAAATCTTACAGATCTAAAACTTTTAAACGGTAGTGTAGGTCTAAAGTTTTTAAGTAAAGTCTTTATGTAAAGACAGATTACTTCTTTTAACTTAAACTACAAACAATACATTCAATCATTAAGTCTCCTCACGTTCATTCTCTCTCAGGGGAGGGGTCTTTTTCTCCTCAGGTGTGAATCACATCAATATTCATGATCATCCACACCTCCTCGCATATGGCCTTTCTAACACTAAAAGTGTCTTACAAAAGTTAAATGACTATATTGTTTTGTATGAATTAGTGATCAGGATGGTTTTCACATAATTTTTGTAGCAAAAACTCTAGGTTACAAGATCCAGTTCTCAAAAGTCTTGTGAACAAATGTTTAGTATGTGTTATATGGCCTTATTTCAGTGACTTAAAATTTTAGTTTTTTCAAAAACCATGCATAAACATTATTTTCTCAAAAATACAAACATGTACATACATGTTATTCACATATTATTGTAGCCCAGTTTGTGCTGAATACAGTGTTATCAGACTTTAGCCATTAATATGTTTTTAAGCAACTGAAAAAAGCACAAATGTCAAGGTGTCAAAACTTCTCCAGGGCCCAAAACACCCTCAGACCCCAGAGGCAGTAGTCCATAACACTTTTGCCTTATATCTAAATTCATCTGAAGACATATGATAGTGTTGTGAGAGGAACAGACCGAAATTTAAGTTAATTCACCTCTTCGCCCATTTGAAACTGGCACGCACGCCAGAATGGCTAGTTTACATAAGCGTTGCAAGCGCACCTGACACCATGAATTTTGGGTAGGGATGGGCGGATTGATCCTAAAGTATCGGTACTTCCGATACTGATGTTGTATCAGAAATATAAATCCTCACACAACAATATAGATTCTAAGATTCTATTATATTTAACTGAAAATATTGACTGTATCGAGACAACATCAAGTATACTGCATATCAGGGAAATATGAGGGGAGAAACAAGCCCTATGTCTCTATTCACATACTATCCAAACTAAATATTTTCTGACAAGAACAAAACACATCAGCCAAAGGAGAGTTTTTCCTAAAAATGTGATCTTCAAGGAAGTTTGCCTGGGCACAGCAGGAAGGCTAAAAAGTTTTGGAGGCTATCAAACAAAATATTATTATGTGCACTTGAGGTAAATCAGACTTAAAAGTACATATTCAAAACATATATATATATATATACATATATATATATATATATATATATATATATATATATATATATATATATATATATATTGTAGGGCTTTACTGGTTGTTTAGATCAGTGTTACTATCAGAAATAATTAATAATTATTTCTGTAGTTATTAATTAATATTTAAATTAATCAATTGAATCTAACTCATTAAAACCTCATATGGGACTCCAGTAAATGTAGTGTGCTACGTTTAGGAGCAAGTTTGGTTATTAGCAATAATTAATAATTATCAAAGATAATTACTAATTTTTAAAATCAGTAGAACATTGATGAGAATCAATGCTAGCTTTTTTTAATCCTTTAAAATCAACAATTATCAAAGATAATCGTCAATTGTTAACATCGATGAAACATTAATTAAAATTAACACTAGCTTATTGATCATTCAAATTCAACAATCATCAAAGATAATTATCAATTATTAGATTGTTTTCTTAGGAAAATCGACATCCGAAGAATATCGATTTTTGGGAAAAAAAACAATGAATGAAGGTTTGAATCCGAGCACTGACATCCCGTCAGCATGACACAGGCGTATGCAAAACAAACCAAAACACTTCTCTTTGTAATATAAACAAAGTTTATTTATGCAGTAATATCAATTAATAATTAATACAATGCAGTCAATAAACTTCCGACTTACAACTACAAACTAAACAGTGACATGATTAGATATGGAAATAAAAATAATCCTATAACACATAAGGTGTGTGTGTGTGTGTGTGTGTGTGTGTGTGTGTGTGTGTGTCAGTGTGGTTAGTGAGAGAGAGAGAGAGATGATTAAGTGACAGCCCGAAAGCTGATTTCGCGATAGCGGGAGAGAAAGCAGCTGTGCTCATCACTCAGAGATGCAGTTTTACGAGCAGGGCTCGTAAAAGTTCTGCGTTATTTGACTCTTTAATGGATGAACTCAGTATCTGTTTCACCCGCGATGGCGAAATTGCACAATCCAATTTGGTTGGACCACAATACAGCAAAATAAATTTGTGATAATTAATACCCTGAGTATTAATAATGAGCGGACATGGCGGTCCGTAAACTGTACAAGCAAAAACCCTGAAACACAAGAATAACACACTATAATATTCTATCTCTGCCCAGACATAACCTCTTACTTGAATCGCATGAGGACACAGGTAGAATGTGTTTTCCTCCATCCTTTAACTTTGACCCGGTTCCTTGAGGCTTGTGTGATGACGGGAGGCCGTTTCCTCGCTCTGTCGGCGGGCGGTACGGCTGTTGATTCTCGGCGGGCTGGCGGAGAACTCAGAAATGTCGACTTGATTGAAGATGGAAGAGAAATCTTTAATCTTTTCACTTCTGTAGGCCAACGGATGAAGATGCGAATTGCTCAGCGGTCTCCTTCGGATCTGTTAGAGTGTTCGGTTGAACACAGAGTAATCTCAACTCGTCCAGCGAGATGGAGATTGTATGGCTACAGTTTCAAGTCGGACATTACTTCCTTGTGCTACGAGGCTACACCGGAGAGCAGCAAAAAGCTACGTCCGTATTCGGTGAACTAAGTCACTGGAAGTGAAATCTTTAAGCATTTCAGAATTATTTCAACTCCTGATGATGTCATGTTCGAGGGACGTTCTGTTGTGTGCCTCATCCAATAGGAGTCGAGAGTTTGATCCTCCAGTGAGCAAGGCTTCCTGGATTTGTAGTCTGTTTTGGACTCCCTTTGTTTGATTTTGGCGCGATGTTTTTATCAGTAAAACTTACGACATGGAATGTGTGGGGGCTGAGTTAGGTTTTACGACTTGTGTTAGGCCTGCCCTTGTCTTCTATCTGAATACATGAGGCCCAACATATATATATATATATATATATATTATATTTAATTACTTTTCCTTTTTTTATTATTTTAAAATATATTTACTGTGTGTGTGTGTTTGTGTACAGTTGAAATCAGAAGTTTACAGACACTTAGGTTGAAGTCATTAAAACTCTTTTTTTTAACCACTCTACAGATTTCATATTAGCAAACTTTAGTTTTGACAAGTTGTTTAGGACATCTACTTTGTGCATGACACGAGTAATTTTTCCAACAATTGTTTACAGACAGATTGTTTCACTTTTAATTGACTATATCACAATTCCAGTGGGTCAGAAGTTTACATACACTAAGTTAAGCTGCCTTTATATGATTTCAAGCCTTTAGACAATTAGCCAATTAGCTTCTGATAGGAGGTGTACTGAATTGGAGATGTACCTGTGGATGTATTTTAAGGCCTACCTCCAAACTCAGTGCCTCTTTGCTTGACATCATGGGAAAATCAAAAGAAATCAGCCAAGATTTCAGAAAAAAACTTTGTGGACCTCCACAAGTCTGATTCATCCTTGGGAGCAATTTCCATATGCCTGAAGGTACCACGTTCATCTGTACAAATAATAGTACTCAAGTATAAACACCATGGGACCACACAGCCTTCATACTGCTCAGGAAGGAGACGCATTCTGTCTCCTAGATATGAATGTAGTTTGGTGTGAAAAGTGCAAATCAATCCCAGAACAACAGCATAGGACCTTGTGAAGATGCTGGAGGAAACAGGTAAACAAGGATCTATATCCACAGTAAAACAAGTCCTGTATCAACATAACCTGAAAGGCTGTTCAGCAAGGAAGTAGCCACTGCTCAAAAACCACCATAAAAAAGCCAGACTACAGTTTGCAAGTGCATATGGCGACAAAGATCTTACTTTCTGGAGAAATGTCCTCTGGTCTAATGAAACAAATAGTGAACTGTTTGGCCATAATGAGCATTGTTATGTTTGGAAGAAAAAGGGTGAGGATTGCAAGGCGAAGTACACCATCCCAACCGTGAAGCATGGGGGTGGCAGCATCATGTTGTGGGGGTGCTTTGCTGCAGGAGGGACTGGTGCACTTCACAAAATAGATGGCATCACGAGGAAGGGAAATTATGTGGATATATTGAAGCAACAACTCAAGACATTAGCCAGGAAGTTAAAGCTTGGTCGCAAATGACTCCAAGCATACCTCCAAAATTGTGGCAAAATGGTTGAAGGACAACAAAGTCAAGGTATTGAAGTGGTCATCACAAAGCCTTACCTCAATCTGATTTGTGATGCAAACTTATTGTGAGAAGCTTGTGGAAGGCTACCCAAAACGTTTGACCCACGTTAAACAATTTAAAGGCAATGCTACCAAATACTAACAAGTGTATGTATACTTCTGACCCACTGGGAATGTAATGAAAGGAATACAAGCTGAAATAAATCATTCTCTCTACTACTATTCTGACATATCACATTCTTAAAATAAAGTAGTGTAGGGCTTTACTGGTTGTTTAGATCAATGTTACTATAAGAAATAATTGGTAATTATTTATTTAGTTATTAATTAATATTTAAATTAAATAATAGAATCTAACTCATTAAAACCTCATATGGGGCTCCAGTAAATGTAGTGCGCTCCGTTTAGGAGCGGGTTTGTTTATTAGCAATAATTAATAATTATCAAAGATAATTATTAATTATTAAAATCAATAGAACATTGATTTGAATCAATGTTAGATTTTTGTAATCCTTAAAATCAACAATTATCAAAGATAATCGTTAATTGTTAACATCGATGAAACATTGATTAAAATTAACACTAGCTTATTGATCCTTCAAATTCAACAATCATCAAAGATAATTATCAATTATCAAAAATCAATAGAATATTAATAAGGATTAATATCGCCAGGGCACCACCCTGGAATCAGGGACTAATAACCAAATAGTATAACAGTCTCAATATTAGGTTGTTCTCTTAGGAAAATCGACATCGATTTTCGAAAAAAATCAACGAAGGCTTGAATCCGAGCACTGACATCCCCTGTCAGCATCTGACATAGGTGTATGCAAAACAAACCAAAACACTTCTCTTTGAAATATAACAAAGTTTATTTATGCAGTAGTATCAATTAATAATTAATACAATGCAGTCAATAAACTTCCGACATACAACTACAAACTAAACAGTGATATGATTAGATATGGTAACCAAAATAATCCTATAACACATGAGGAAGGTGTGTGTGTGTGTGTGAGAGAGAGAGTGTGTGTGTAAGCAGGGATGCCCACAAAATGGCAGACGTGACTCTCGTGGAGAGTATGTCACGCGAGATTTCCGGCCAGAGAATATGGCCGCGAATGTGGGCGGAGAGAAACTGGTCAATGGCGTCTACCAGTTTACCGCGTGTCTCCGCTTGTACGATAACTTAGGGACAAAGCTGAGCTTTATCACGAAGTTATCTACTAGCCAAAAGTGTGTGTGAGAATGTTTGTGAGGGGTCGCATGTGTGTGTGTGTGGTTAGTACGAGAGAGAGAGAGAGAGAGAATAAAGTGACGGCCCCAGCCGATTTCGCGATCGTGGGAGAGAAAGCAGCTGTTATTTTATCACAGACGCAGTGGACGACTCGTAAACCGTCCCGCGGTCTTTGATTCTTTAATGGATAAACTCAGTGTACCGGTCTCACCCGCGATGGCGGAAATGCACAACAGTCCAATGTGATTGGACTACAACACAGCAGATCTCATTTGTGATAATAGTACATTACATTAATACCTTAAGTATTAGCCACAATGAGCGGACTCGGCGGTCCATAAACTGTACAAGAAATAACCTTGATACACAAGAATAACACACTATAATATTCTATCTCTGCCCAGACGTAAACCTCTTACTTGAATCGCATGAGGATGCAGCTAGAATGTGTGTTCATCCGTCCTTTAACTCCAACTCAGTTCCTTGAGGCTCGGGTGATGATGGGAGGCCATTTCCTCGCTCTGTCGGCGGGCGGTACGGCTGCTGATTCTCGGCGGGCTGGCAGAGAAATCAGCGACGTCGACTTGATTGAAGATGGAAGAGAAATCTTTCCTCTTCACTTCTGTAGGCAAACGGATGAAGATGCGGATTGCTCAGCGGTCTCCTTCGGATCCGTTAGTGTTCGGTGGAACACAGAGTAATCTCAACTCGTACAGTGAGATGGAGATTGTATGGCCACAGTTTCAAGTTGGACGTTACTTCCTTGTGCTACAAGGCTACACCTGAGAGCAGCGATGAGCTGTGTCTATGCACGGCAAGCAAATCCCGGAAGCATCTCAGTTATTTCTACTCCTGATGACGTCATGGTTGAGGGGCGTTCTGTTGTGTGCCTCATCCAATAGGAGTTGAGAGTTCGATCCTTTAGTGAGCAAGGCTTCATAGATTTGTAGTTTGTTTTGGACTCCCTTTGTTTGATTTTGGCACGGTTCTTATCAGTAAGATTTATGACTTTGGTTCTCAGTCAGGTTTTTACGACTGTTAGGCCTGCCTTTGTCTTCTATCTGAATACGTGAGGCCCAACAGTAGTGATCCTAACTGACCTAAGACAGGGAATGTTTTCTACAATTAAATGTCAGGAATTGTGAAAAAATGAATTTAAATGTATTTGGCTGAGATGTATGTAAACTTCTTACTTCAACTGTATACACCGATCAGCCACAACCTTAAAACCACCTGCCTAATATCGTGTAGGTCCCCCTCGTGCCACCAAAACAGCTCTGACCTGTCGAGGCATGGACTCCTCAAGACTTCTGAAGGTGTCCTGTGGTATCTGGCACCAAGACGTTAGCAGCAGATCCTTTAAGTCCTGTAAATTGCAAGGTGGGGCATCCATGATTATGTCCAAAATTAACCTTCTTTTGCAATAGCTTTTTTGTTAAAGGACATAGAGACACGAAACCAACGCCATTCAATAGAGGAGGACAATGCGCAACTTTCACAACCTTTCATTTTTCGTCCAAAATTAACCTTATTTTTGTAATAGGAGGACAGTGAGCAACTTTGAAATGACATTTCAAATGACTGATATCTTTAGCATACAGTATGGTGGAGTTAAGAGTGTTTGTGCATAATGCAAAACGATATACAACACTAGTCAAAGGTTTTGACACTAATAATCATTCAAGGTTTTATATATATTTGTAATATTTTCTACATTGTACAATAATATTGAATACATCAAACCTATGATATAACACATATGTAATCATGTAGTAACAAAAAAGTGATAAAGACATCCAAATATATTTTATATTTTTGATTCTTCAGTGTACCCACCTATTGCCTTGATCTTGTTATTCTGTCAACTTTGTGGTACAACTCATCCCAAACCATCTCAAATTAGGTGGAGGTCAGGTGATTGTAGTGGCCAGGTCATCTAATGCAGCCCTCCTTCACTATCCTCATGCTCAGTTAGCCTTTACACAGCCCAGAGATGTGTTTTGTATCATTGTCCTGTTGAATAAATAAATGATAGACCCATTAAGCATAAATCAGATGCATATTGCTGCATAATGCTGTGGTAGCCTCACTGGTCTAATGTGCCTTGAATTTTAAATATATTCACTGACCGTTTCACCAGAAAAGCACCCTCACATCATCACACCTCCTACTCCATGCTTTAAGGTGTGAACCACACATACAGAGATCATCCCTTCACCTACTCTGCGTCTCACTAACACCCAAGGTGGCTGGATCCTAAAACATCTTAAATTTGGACTCATCTGACCAAAATACAGATTTCCACAGGTCTAATGTCCATTGTTCTTGTTTCCACGACAGTGAAGTTTATTCTTATTATTGTTGTCCTTTGGTATTGGTTTGTTTGCTTCAATTCGACCATGAAAGCCTTATACATGCAGTCTCCTCTAAACATTTGATGTTGAGAATTGTCAGTTTCTTTAACTGTGAAACATTTACTGACCTTTATGTTATAAAATAATGATGGACTGTCATTTGTTTTAGCTTATTAGAGTTGTTCTTGACATAACATTGAATAACAATAAATTACTTTTGAGTGGTCATTTCAGTTTTATTGTTTTTCTGTGTGTGTGCGTGTATTCATAAACTTTTTCTTTAAATTATAAAGATGGGGTTTGTAGTCTGTATCGGTTACTACTTATTTCCTCTCTCAATAGCAATATCCTATTATACCTAAGGTGGTCACAGTATCTTTGTGTCCAACTTCTTTAAAAATAAGCTAGATTAAAAGGCTACCTACAATATATATATCCCAATCAAATCTTGAAAATGCATTTTTCTCTCTAGACTTGTGCTTCCATTGGATGTTGAGCCATCAGAAAAACAGGAGCAGACTTTCAGTTAATTTACCATTCCATTTTATTCTATTGATGTTCCAGGTATAACTCTGTGCTTACTACTTCTTAAATCCAATGAGAAAACAAGGTAACTATGATTCGCCATTACGGTGACAATAATCCCTCACCCATGTTGTCAAGTATATGCCAATTCCTTTCTCTAATGGCACTTTTCCACTGCACGTTCGGTTTGACTCGACTCGACTCGACTCTGCTCACTTTACTTTTCTGAGCTTGCTTTTCCACTGCAGTTTAGTGCCGCCTCAACATGGGTGGGATTATAGGCTGATCGTCATAGTTGTGCCGCCTCTACTGCCGTGACATCATCTTAAACGCGACACAAACACACAACAAAGGAGCAATGGAGGATATCGAAGGAATGGTTTTCTTGATTCTCGGCATGTGGCTGTTTTTCACAGCAAGACGACAAACTTTGTTTTAAAAGAGGCTGATGGCAGCAAGGCAAAATACCACTAAAAAAACAGAAGAGTCTGGGAAATCATACACCAAAGTGCAGATGAGTACATCACTGTGTTAGCTCAAAGACGACGCACGAGGGTAAGCTAACCTGCCATCTAGCTTATAGCAATGTGTTTAGGGTCTCAATCGCTATACGTACCACTGTCGCAAAGCATAGAATGAACTTAGCTGCCAATATTACGTATTGAAATGCATATTCTGTGTATTTCAGATCTTTCAATTTTTGCAAAGTCGCCACCACAGTCCATCTGTTTGGGCCTTCAACCGAGCTTCTGAGTGGTGGGATGTGATTGTTCCCGGTTTCACAAACACTCAGTGGATGGAGAACTTTAGAATGTCCGAAGAAACATTAACCTACCTGTGCAACAAACTGCATCCAGCGATGGAGAAACAGGACATAAACTTCCACGTGTGTGTACCTCTAAAGAAGAGAGTGGCCATCGCATTGTGGAAGCTTCAAGCTCTCTCACTTGCCGGGCATCATCAATGGCCATCTGCAAATTATGCTCCCTCTGTGCCCGGTTCAGCTCCAGCTGTGCCCAGTTCAGCTCCTGCTGTTGAATGTCGGCCGCGAGCATCTCTCTTAGGACGGAAATATGCTCATTTTGGTGCAGGCTCCGTTTCAACTTGCCAGAACAAAAATGAAGAAAAAGTTGAAATGGGAGGTGGTTAAACCTCTTTTTCTTTTTTTTTTCTTTTTTTACATAAACTAGAGGTTGTTACTGTGACAAACAATTTTTGTGACTACAATACAGCTAGCTTGATCACATATCAGTCCATTTATGAAAGAACTGTAAATTAACACCCCTTAACTGATCTACAGTTTGAACTAATCACAAAGTTGCAGTAGCTAGAAATAATGTATTTATGGTGGAATTCATGATTTATCCTATATTATTTCAGGCATTCAAACAGTCATGAGTCAAGCTTAACCTAAAATATGATTTGTAGCTGTGAGTGTTAGCCATATTTCATACCTGTGACCACATGCTCCAGTGTCATGCTGGAGCTGGAGGTTGGTGATGTTGGTGGCCGTGCTGGTGTTGATGCTGCTAGCAATGACATGAAACTTGAGGCATCATTACAAGGAGAAGGGGCTCTTATTAAAGAACCCTGATCATTCAAGAAATCTGAAACAGAAAGTTTGTACAATTTGCTTGTATTGCACGAATTACTGCGACACAAAACAAACTAGCAACAACAACTCAAGAACATTACTGACCATAAACAGTAGCACGACCGCTAGCTGTTAGCTACTAGCTCATTGTGCTGCATAAAGCAGTTGTTGCATGGTGATTTTACACAAGTGTAACAGTTAAATTGGCCTGGTTGTTTTAGAAGCAAGCTTTCCAGTAGCTGGTCAACTAAATAAAGTGAAGCTTTCAAGCAGAATATAGAGTTAACGTAACAAAACGTACCATCCTCCATCGTGGACTCCAACAGCGACATGGCCGAGTCCAGGGCACTCTCCCTCCCATTGATCGCCGGTCTATTGCCATAGATGGCGTCCATTTGGTCGAACCACTTCCACTGTCTTTTGTTTGAACCACTCCGGCTGTTGTGGTCCTTGATGGTTCTATAGTCACTTTTTAGTTTTTTTAACTCAGGAACTCATTGTTTTTTTAACTCAGTAACTCATTGTTTACATTGTTTTTTTTTAATTATTATATGGAAATTATTTTTTATTTTATTTTATATTGTTTTGAAATTGTTCTGGACTGTTTTGGTTTGTGAACTTGGTCTGTGCAAGTTTCTATTGTAAACGATGATGCGCTTCTTGCCTCCTCTTCCATGCACGTCACAGAGATGTACGGAAGCGAACATTTGTAGTTAAAAAGTATAAAAGTATTGTTTTGTTTCCTAAAATAATCAATCGTTTGCGTTCAGAAGAACTTTATTTGTCGACTGGAGTCGTGTGGATTATTTTGATGCACCCTAAATATGCATTTTGAACCGTCAAAAAATGGAGTACATTCACTTGAATTGTTTGGAGGAGGAGGCCTGAAATGAAATCCTAAAAGTCTTAAATTCTGTTTTAATGAAGAAACTCAGATACATCTTGGATGGCCTGAGGGTGAGTAAATTATCAGGGTGAAATTTTTGGGTGAACTATTCCTTTAAGTGTACTGAGGACCCCCTCCCTGCCCTGGAATATGAGGACCCTGGGATACCCCTCCAATGACCCTGCACCCATTAGAATCAGAATCAGCTTTATTGCCAAGTATGCTTACACATATAAGTAATTTATCTGGGTGACAGGAGCTTCCAGTGCACAACAATACAATACAGCATCAAGAAAGAGATAATAAAAAATAAATAAATAAAAATAGAATAAAAATAAAAATTGAACAGAAAATAAAGTATATATGTAATACACAATAAGACAATATATATATATATATATATATATATATATATATATATATATATATATATAATCACATATACATACGTAGTGCAAATACAAATCTGTTATTTACAGTGCAAGGAAATATAATGGCAGAAGGGTAGAATGTGTTGGATAAAAAGACTAAACTGTGTATTGCACATAATTATTGCTCGATGGGGCAGTTTTAACTGTTCATGAGATGGATAGCCTGAGGAAAAAAAACTGTTCCTGTGCCTGATGGTTCTGCTGCTCAGAGCTCTGTTGCGTCGGCCAGAAGGCAACAGTTCAAAAAGGTAGTGGGCAGGGTGAGTGGGTTCCAGAGTGATTTTTCCAGCCTTTTTCCACACTCTGGAAGTGTACAGTTCTTGAAGGGAGGGCAGGGGGCAACCAATAATCCTCTCAGCAGTCCGAACTGTCCTTTGTAGTCTTCTTATATCCGATTTCATAGCTGCACCAAACCAGACAGTTACTGAAGTGCAGAGGACAGACTTAATGACTGCTGAGCAGAACTGTACCAGCAGCGCCTGTGGCAGGTTGAACTTCCTTAACTGGCGAAGGAAGTACAACCTCTGCTGGGCCTTTTTCACAATGGAGTCAATGTGGGTCTCCCACTTCAGGTCCCGTGAGATGGTAGTGCCCAGGAACCTGAATGACTCCATTGCTGCCACTGTACTGTTTAGAAAGGTGAGGGGGTTCAGTGTTGGGGTGTTCCTCCTAAAGTCCATAATCATTTCCACCGTTTTGAGCGTGTTCAGCTCCAGGTTGTTTTGACTGCACCAGACGGCCAGCTGTTCAACTTCCCTTCTGTATGCAGACTCATCGTCATCCTGGATGAGGCCAATGACAGTAGTGTTGTCTGCAGCCTTCAGGAGTTTGACAGAGGTGTCCTTGGCGGTGCAGTCGTTTGTATACAGGGAGAAGATAGTGGGGAGAGCACACATCCCTGGGGGGCACCTGTGCTGATTGTACATGTGCTGGAAGTGAATTTCCCCTGTCTCACTAGCTGCTGCCTGTCCGTCAGAAAGCTGATAATCCACTGACAGATAGATGGTGTAGTTTAGTCTGGAGAGTAGCTGGGATGATGGTGTTGAAAGTATAACTGAAGTCCACAAAAAGGATCCTTGCATATGTCCCTGGTCTGTCCAGATGTTGCAGGATATGATGCAATCCCATGTTGACTGCATCATCCACAGACCTGTTTGCTCGATAATCAAATTGAGGGGGATCTAGAAAGGGTCCAATGATATCCTTCAGGTGGGCCAACACCAGTCTCTTAAATGATTTCATGACCACAGACGTCAGGGCAACGGGTCTGTAGTCATTAAGTCCTGTGATTTTGGGTTTCTTTGGGACAGGAATGATAATTGAGTGTTTGAAGCAGCATGGGACTTCACACTGCTCCAGTTATCTATTGAAGATCAGTGTGAAGATGGGGGCCAGCTGGTTAGTACAGGATTTTAGACAAGCGGGTGAAACGCCATCTGGGCCCTGTGCTTTCCTTGTCTTTTATTTTCAGAAGACATGGGACACCTCTTCTTCACAGATCTTAAGTGCAGGTTGAGTAGCAGGAGGGGGGAGGAGGGGGGTTGCAGGAGGGGTTGGTGTTTGTGTGAAGTGAATGGGTTCATTATCAATGGGCTTAGCTGTTAGGAATTGTAGATGGACCGTGTCCAATGTCTCTTATATTACATGCTATTGCAATGTTATTAAACATCTAAAAGATATGAATTGACTATTCTCCTATTCCACTGTATGTTAGGACAGTTGTCTCTTACCTATCCAGCACACCTAGCATTTGTCAACCATCTCTTGAGTTGGATGTCCATACCTTGCTTTTCCTTAGATGCCTTCCTTTATTTTCTGTCTGTGTACTTTTTCCTTGTCTTCTCTGGAGGGTTTAGTTGTATTTTTGGTGTTTTCTTACATGGGCATATGGACAGCTTTTATACAAATGAATCTACATTTGATTAGACCATGTCTCCATATTTCTCCTCCTGCAGGCTGCTGATGAGCTTGATGTAGACGGGCTAGTCCTGGCTGCTGACTGGCTGGTCCTGGGGCTGACTGAGGGACAATCTCATCCTCTTCTTTCAACAAACTGTCGAACGCAGAATTGACAGGGACATGACACTGGTTTCGTGCCTCTATCTCTTTAAAAAAAAAAAGCTATTACAAAAAGAAACTTAATTTTAGACATGCAGTTCCCTATTCAACCACTAGGGGTAAAACAAATGGTTGTGAATACTGTGCACTGTTCTCGTCTATTGAATGACATTGGTTTTGTGTCTATATCTCCTTCAACAAAAATCTATTACAAAAAGAATTTCATTTTGGACATGCAGTTCCCTATTCAACCAGTAGTGTTGTAGTACTCGAGATCAGTCTTGGTCTCAACTTTTTGAAGATCTCGTCTCGGAATCGAACGCATTTTTACTCGGTCTTGTCTCGGTCTCAGACAAAGAGGACTCAGGATTTTATGTCAAAGACCGGTCAAGACCACAACTGCGGGGATATCACTAAATTGCCTGTGCATTGTCTAATTAATTTGTTAACATCATTACTGTGATTGGATGTAAAGCTTCCTGCTTCAAATGCAAGCAATAAATGACTCGTCTCTAATTTGACATTTTTGTTACTGTTAATGGCTGTCACCCCTCCAAGAAAGTGAATGTGGGAGACAGGAGAAAAAACTGTGGCTGTCTGAGAGATGTCAGCCAAATCTTCTGTAATACAATTTGGCTACCTAAACTAGTGTTTCCCAACCACTGTGCCCACTAGTGTGCCATGATAGATTGTCAGGTGTGCCATGGGAAATGATAAAATTCCTCAAAATAAATAAATACCGTTTTTTTTCGGTATTTTAGTGAAGGCATATAGACGGTAGAAGAGTTTTAAAATTGCCAATTCAGTATATTTTCCATTACAAAGTATTTTATGCAATCAGTTTAAATATTTTGTCTGTCACAACATTATTGTTCTAACAAACTCTAGTCCGCTGTCAAACGCAACTCCTCACATGCCCACAAAATGATGCTTCATCATCACACTTGTAGTAAAATCATTCGGTCAGTGAACCGAATGAATGAATAGAATACAACAGGTGTATTGTTTTACTCATAGACTAAAGCTGTTTATTTGTGCACAGCATAGAGTAACAGATGTTATGAACAGATGTGGCTTACTAACTTGTAGCGTTTCTCTCGTGAAACATAAAAAGAATATGAGAAACTGTCACATACGATTACTAAAAGCAAATTGTCCTGTTTTAAACAAGTCCAAAAACACTGTGATACTGTGTAGATTCTGAGGTACTGTAATCTTCACTGAGCGGGTTTGACATTTGAACCAGTGAATGGAGGCCGGCCGGCTGCTCCATGGTCCTAGTGCCTGCTGGATCCAACCTCTCTCAGTGCGACTTATGTGTTTATTTTCTCTTTTTCAACAATGTGATTTTGACCCAGTGCGAGATATAGTCAGGTGCGACTTTATTTCAGGAAAATACAGTAAATAATAAATAAATAATAAAATGTATTTGCTGTGTCATTGCAAGAATTAATTTGCAA
Source organism: Myxocyprinus asiaticus (assembly GCF_019703515.2). Lineage (NCBI taxonomy): Eukaryota > Metazoa > Chordata > Actinopteri > Cypriniformes > Catostomidae > Myxocyprinus > Myxocyprinus asiaticus. The sequence goes on along the minus strand of NC_059382.1, from coordinate 33,434,206 downwards.
GAACAAAAGTGGAATTTGTGGAAAAGACACAAATGTGTTGGTTTTTCATTATCCAATTAGCGCTCTTGGCATCTGTGACCTCATTATACAGCGTACCTATGTTACTTGCATTATTTGCATAGCCGAATTTCAAACATTACGAGTTCACGCTACTAAGACAGACAGAAAACCTGGACAAGTTCTTGAAAAGGAAAATTATTGACGATAGTTATGTGGGATAGTGGTGTGCCATAGGATTTTTTAATCGTAAAAAGTGTGCCGTGGCAGAAAAAAGGTTAGGAAACACTGACCTAAACCACAAAGAGTTCATCTGCAAAAAAGCATCCAAAAGAAAACACACAGCGGTATGTAAATTCTGCAATGCAATTCTTACCAAGATGGCTGGGACCACGTCAAACTTTTATCGGCACTTAGAAAGGAAGCATAAAGAAAGGTAAGCTAAGTGTAAGTGATGCTAGCAAAGCTAGCTAGGTAACGTTATCAGTCTGCCACTTGCTGCATTCTATTCAACTCCGAAAGTCGGATTTTCCAACTTCCTACTTGGGAAAGTGCAATGGAACGGCACTTGAAGTCGTAATTACAACTTGGAAAGTCATCTGGAAATTTTAAACTCCGATTTTGCCAAGATGCAGGTGCGTGATGTCACACAATCTTGTTGGCACCCAGGAAGATGTACAGAATAAGTGATAAACATTCACTTTTATTAAATATTAAAGCTTGTTTAACAAATGTTAGCAGAGTAGCAGGTGCTGTGACCAGGACAGTGATATTTTGAAATGTACCTATTTCCAATGAGAAAACGGGAGAATTTGTGTCTTTTCGTTCACATAAAAGTCAGAAAAAAACAACATATGAACCCAAATTAACATGTATTTATACTTAAGTAATATTCAAAGCTGTGCTGGTCCATAATGGTAACAAGTACCCGTCTCTTCCACTGGCTCACTCGGTGCACCTCAAAGAGGATTACAACAGCATCAAGACCTTGCTGGACGCCTTGAAATATGATGAGTACAACTGGGAGTTCATAGGAGACTTCAAAATGGTGGCATTCTTGATGGGTCTCCAAGGCGGTTTTACCAAGTTTCCCTGCTATCTTTGCCTTCGGGACAGCAGGGATTCCAAGGCGCACTACCACAGGCGGGACTGGCCACAGCGGACCGAGTTCTCTATGGGGAGGAACAACTTCAAGTGGGAGTCACTGGTGGACCCCCGGAACATCAACTGCACATCAAATTGGGCCTTATGAAACAATTTGTCAGAGCTCTAGATAAGGAGTCGGCAGCCTTCAAGTACCTTCAAGACTTCTTCCCAAAGCTGTCTGAGGCAAAGGTCAAAGCCGGTGTCTTTGTCGGACCACAGATAAAGAAGGATTTTGGATTCATATGTTGTTTTGTTCTGACTTTATGTGAACGAAAAGACACAAATTCACCCGTTTTCTCATTGGAAATAGCAAAAGCAAAGTTTGTGGGGAATAATAGACATTTTCTATACTTTTGAGGCATAAGCAATTAGAAAATAACACTTACTACCCAGGAACAAAAATTGTGTTACATAGTGTAATCGTACACCTGTAGCACAAATGCTAGCGTTGCAAATTGTTTCTGAATTGGGTTGTTAGGAGACATCTCTGGTGACAGTCAAACACTTGCTAAGCTAACGGGAGCTTTGCAGATTTGTTTCCTTTAACATCATCTTCCGAGCATCTGGCATTGGAATGCCTTTAGTCGGAGATCAGAGATATCAAGTGGAATATCTCACATCCGATTTGAATGGAACGCAGCATCTGTACCTAAACTCATCTTCACCCCTCACCCAAAGAGATTTAGCGAGTATTAGCTATACATATTAGCTACCTATGTATTTACTGTTTTTTAGGGTGCTAGTTTCAGTTGCTTGCCAGCTATTTGCCAGCTAGCTAGGTGTGCAAGCTACCTAATTTAATTAACATATATTGAGGGAAGTAGCTAATGCAGTGTTAACTTTGTGAGAGATTGAAGGGACAGGGCATGTAGTGACAAATTGTTGTTCCCAAGATACATTTTTGCTTGTGGTAAACAATGATGAGACAGGCCACATAAAGCTATGTAGCTAATGTATCTAAAGTTACGTTACATTAACTTTAGCTAATGTCAGCTCCGACATAAAGTGAGAGATTGAGGGGACAGGGCAGCCATGTCACCCTGTAGCTAAAGACTGGTTGCCTACTGGATCTAAGCAGGTCTAAGCCTAGTCAGTACCTCCTGGGAAAACTAAGGTTGCTGCTGGAAGAGGTATTAAGGAGTCCAGCAGGGGGTGCTCACCCTGCGGACTGTCCTAATTCCCTAGTATAGTGATGGGGACACTATACTGTAAAAAGGCACCGTCCTTCGGAGGAGACGTTAAATGGAGGTCCTGACTCTCTGTGGTCACTAAAAATCCCAGGACACTTCTCGAAAAGAGAATTCCCCTATTGGCCCTTCTCAATCATGGCCTCCTAATAATCCCCATCCATTAATTGGCTCTATCACTCCACTCTCTCCTCTCCACCAATAGCTGGTGTGTGGTGAGCATACTGGCACACTATGGCTGCCGTCACATCATCCAGCTGGATGCTGCACACTGGTGGTGGTTGAGGAGAGTCCCGTGTTTACTGTGTAAAGCACTTTGAGTGTTGTGTCAGGAAAGCGCTATATAAATGTAACGTTCATTCATTCATAAATGCTACATGCCGTGGTAACACTTCCTCACTTGGGTGAGAGAGCTAGAGATGTGACAGCAGAGAGTGGAGACCGAGAAATGCACCTCCACTTATATGAAAAATTTACATTTTAAATAGGCTGCTTTGCTTATGTTTTGCATTCTTTGTTCTATTTTCTACATTTAGCTATGTGGTTAGCAAATTGCACACATTTATACAAGGCTTGTTGTTGGTTCAAAAACAACAAAAAACATACTATATTGTTTAAGAAAAGACAGAGAAAAGTGAAGACTTAAGTATTGAATAATTGTTTGATATATTCTGTACTTGATGGTTTCTAGGAGAAGAGTTATCCAGAAAACCTGATGCGATGCTTGCACAAAAAATTTATTGCTTTTGGTGGATGGTAAAACTTGGAAAAGGAGTGTTGAATAAAGATGGTTAAGTTGATTTCAGCTCCTTAGTGTTTGTTTGTATTTATTTGCTCAAAGAAAACAAAGGAAAATTCACACACATAAAATTCCCCTCTGCATGCCTTTTGATTATTTTATCAAGACATTTCTCAAGGTACACTGATACACACACACACACACACACACACATTATATATATATATATGGCAATAAAAGAGGTGAATGAATAGTAATCTTCATTGTTTTCTGTGGGTGTTTTTATGGGAATGTGGATCTTTCAGGTCAATTTGAGGAATGCCTATGGTTTGCATGTTCCACATTTTATCGTAAGTGTGTCATGCAGTGTGGGATCGCACTGGTCTGGAATTAGTCTTGACTCAGACTTGCCCTGCCTTGGTCTTGATTTGGTCTCAACCGCTCAAAGTATTGGTCTTGTCTCGGTATCAATACAATCTAGTCTTGGTCTTGACTTGGTCTCGGTTTAGGTGGTCTTGACTACAACACTGCTAGGGGTAAAACTACAGGTTGTGAAGTTGCGCACTGTCTTCCTCTATTGAATGACACTGGTTTTGTGTCTATATCTCCTTCAACAAAAAAGCTATTATGAAAATAAAGTGAATTTTGGACATGCAGTTCCCTATTCAACCACTAAGGGTAAAACGTCTTGGTTACTGATGTAACCTCTGTTCCCTGATGGAGGGAACGAGACATTGTGGCAATGTAGTGACACTAGGGGTTCGATCTTGAGAGCCCCAATCACCTTTGCTTAAAATAGAAAAGGCCAATGAAAATTGCATGCCACTCTCTGCCCCGTACATACGGGTATAAAAGGAGATGGCGTGCATCACTCATTCATATTTATGCTGAGGAGCCGATAGAGAGTCCCGGCCATGTCAGCTGCCGGTTCAGCGCTGGTTCCATCAGGGACAGAGGTTACATCAGTAACCAAGACGTTCCCTGTCTGTCACTCACTCGACAATGTGTCGATGTAGTGACACTAGGGGTTCCTATAGGAAACGTTGCAGACGCTGAACCATGTCACGAGGTACGGAAGAGCGGACACGGGCAAGCTGCTGCGTGTCTCGCAGCGAGCACTCAACCACATGACCTTCCAGCGAGTTAGGTAAGGCATTTCCCTAGTCCCGTTAAGTGGGGTGGAGGCACTTACCCAAGGAGGCTACAGGCAGTGTCTTAACTGATTGCTGTTAAGCAATGTCCCGCCGAGCACTTTTCTAGAATAGCACTGGGAAGTGCTCTTCTCTCTACAGGAAGGAGAGCACTAAGGAGACCACATCCTGCCGAAGGGAGTTAGCATGTGGAGAATACCTCACATGGACTTACCAATGGGTAAGTCCACATATGGAATGATACCACAGGAGGACCCTATCTATAGAGAGGGTACGCAGCACAGTGGCCGAGGCAAAGAAAGACGAGGGGAAACACAGGGTTCACCTAAGGGGAACCGAACAGTGGAAACTCATCATATGGGTTTACCAAGGGGAATCACCACACATGGAGCACTGATCCCGAGCACACGGGCTCACCTGAAAAGGGGAATACGACGAGTACCGGGCCTGGTGTCATCACTCCTCCGCCGAGTTCATCACCTGAACAGTGCTAAAGAATTAAAGAGGTGTCCGAGGTTCTCTGGATACAGGGAATTGTTATGGACAAAAAGGTGCACATTATCACCTTTGAAAAAGGGGAAAGGCGCAATGCAAGCAGTACACCCAACAGGCCGCCCGGTCTACCTGCTGTTACCGCGTAACACTCGGGTTGAAACTGGGTCTATGCATAGGTTATAAAACCTCGCAAAGGTATTGGGTGTAGCCCAACCTGCAGCTCTGCATATGTCTGCAAGAGAGGCCCCCCTTGCCAGTGCCCAGGAGGACGCGTCCGGACTCCCAAGAGGCGCGGCAAGTCCTGAGACTGGTATGCGAGGAAAATGGCATCCACAATCCAATGGGCTAATCTCTGCTTGGAGACAGCTTTCCCCTTCTGCTGTCCTCCAAAACAGACAAAGAGCTGCTCCGAGAATCTAAAGCTCTGTGTGCGGTCCAGATAGATGCACAGAGCGTGAACTGGACACAGCAACGACAAGGCTGGGTCTTCCTCCTCTGAAGGGAGCACTTGCAGGTTCACCACCTGGTCCCGAAAAGGAGTGGTGGGAACTTTGGGCATGTAACCGGGCTGGGGTCTCAAGATCACGTTAGAGTGTGCCGGCCCGAACTCCAGGCATTCGCTGGTAACAGAGAGTGCCTGCAGATCCCCCACCCTCTTGATGGAAGTGAGCACCACCAGGAGGGCCTTCTTCAGGGACAGAGTGCTGAGCTTGAGGGGCACAAAGGGGACTCTCTGTAGGGCAGGTAGGACCACAGAGAGATCCCAAGAGGGGATCAGGCACGGTCTAGGAGGATTCAACCTCCTCACACCTTTGAGGAACCTGTTGATCAGGTCGCGCTGTTGTGAGGGTCTCCCATCCAGTGTATCGTGGTGAGCTGCTATAGCAGCTACGTACACTTTCAGGGTAGAGGGAGACAGCCATGTCTCCAGCCCTTCCTGAAGGAAAGACTGCACAGACCTGATGGCGCATCTCTGTGGGTCTTCCCCACGGGAAGAACACCAGTTAGCGAAAAGACGCCATTTCAAGGTGTACAGCCGCCTCATAGAGGGAGCCCTGGCCTGAGTGATCGTGTCTACCACTGCTGGCGGAACCCACTAGGTCTTCCACGTCCCATCCTGGAGCCAGATGTGGAGATTCCAGAGGTCTGGCCAAGGGTGCTGGAGCGTGCCCTGCCCCTGAGTGAGAAGGTCCTGCCTCAGGGGAATACACAAAGAGGTACTACTGTCAGGAGCATCAGATCCGAGAACTAAGTCTGGTTGGGCCAGTACGGCGCAACGAACAGGACTTGCTGCTCGTCCTCCCTGACTTTGCACAGAGTCTGTGCAATGAGGCTCACAGGAGGAAACACATACTTGCGTAGCCCCCAAGGCCAGCTGTGTGCCAAGACACCCATGCCGAGGGGGGCCTCGGACAGGGAGTACCACAGGGGGCAGTGAGAGGAGTCTTGGGAGGCGAACAGGTCTACCTGTGCCTCCCCGGATCTCTCCCAAATCAGCTGAACTATGTGGGGGTGGAGTCTCCACTCCCCGTGGAGCATTACCTGCCGTGAGAGCGCATCCACTGCACGGCTGAGGACGCCCAGAAGGTGAGAGGCCCAGAGACTTCAAGGTCTGCTGGCTCCAAAGGAGGAGGCGGCAGGCGAGTTGCAACATGCGACGTGAGTGTACGCTGCCTTGGCAGTTTATGTATGCTACGGTCGCTGTGTTGTCGGTTTGGACCAACACATGCTTGCCCTGAATCAATGGCCAGCGCTTCCTCAGGGCCAGCAATACTGCCAGCAACTCTAAGCAGTTGATGTGCCATTGTAGTCAGGGCCCCATCCAGAGCCCCAACACTGCCAGCCCGTTGCACATGGCACCCCAGCCCGAGTTCGAGGCATCCATCGTGACCACGATGCGCATTAAGACCTGCTCTAGGGAAACACCTGCCCATAGAAACGGCAGGTCCGACCAAGGGCTGAAGTCTGATGGCACTGTGGCATGATGTTCACACACCAGGTGCCATGGCGCCATTCCCACCTCGGGACTCGAGTCTGTAGCCAGTGCTGAAGCAGTCTCATATGCATCAACCCGAGGGGGAGAACTGCCGCCGAGGATGCCATATGCCCCAGGAGCCTCTGAAAAGGAGTCTTCTGCCTGAAGGTCTTCTGCCTGAAGGTCTGAGCATGTTCGGTTTTAAGACGGGCCCTGAGAGTGACCAATTCAAACTCCATACTGAGAAAAGAGATTCTCTGCACAGGGGAGAGCTTGCTCTTCTCCCAGGTGACCTGAAGCCCAAGTCGGTCAAGGTGCTGAAGCACAAGGTCCCTGTGTGCACACAATAGATCTCACGAGTGAGCTAGGATTAGCCAGTTGTCAAGATAATTGAGAATTCGAATGCCCTTCTCCTTCAGTGGGCCAGGGCAACCTCTGCGACCTTGGTAAAGATGTGAGGAGACAGGGACAGACCGAAGGGGAGGACCTTGTACTGGTATGCTCATCCTTTGAAGGCAAACAGAAGAAAGGGTCTGTGTCGAGGAAGGATTGATACGTGAAAGTACGGACCCAGGTTGGTGAGCAGCCGTGGTGGCTCCTTGCTTCACGAAGAAGGAAGTGAGCCTCGACCGCAACATTCTCATGGGCATGTTCTCGCAATGAGAACACAACCCTTCCACGAAAGCAGCCTCGGCGTTGACATTGGTTTCATGTCTATAACTCCTTCAACTAAAAAATCTATTACAAAAAGAAAGTTAATTTTGGACATGCAGTTCCCTATTGAACAACTAGGGGTAAAACGAATGGTTGTGAAAGTTGCGCATTGTCCTCCTTTATTGAATGATGCTGGTTTCATGTCTATATCTCCTTTAACAAAACAATCTATTACGAAAAGAAAGTTAATTTTGGACATGCAGTTCCCTATTCAACAACTAGGGGTAAAACGAATGGTTGTGAAAGTTGCGCATTGTCCTCCTTTATTGAATGACGCTGGTTTCATTTCTGTATCTCCTTCAACAAAACAATCTATTACGAAAAGAAAGTTAATTTTGGACATGGAGTTCCCTATTCAACAACTAGGGATAAAACGAATAGATGTGAAAGTTGAATAATCTCCTCCTCTACAGAATGACGCTGGTTTCGTACCTCTATCTCCTTCAACAAAAAAGATGTTACAAAAAGAATGTTAATTTTGGACATGCATTTCCCTATTCAACCACTAGGGGTAAAATGAATGGTTGTGAAAGTTGCGCACTGTCATCCTCTACTGAATGATGTTGGTTCATGTCTATATTTCTTTCAACAAAAAAGCTATTACAAAAAAGCTATTACAAAAAGAACGATCATTTTCAACATGCAGTTCCCTATTCAACCACTAGGGGTAAAATGAATGATTGTGAAAGTTGTGCACTGTCTTCATTTATTGAATGATGTTGGTTTCATATCTATATCTTCAACAAAAAAAACTATTACAAAAAGAAGGTTAATTTTAGACATGCAGTTCCCAATACAAAAACTAGGGGTAAAATGTCCTGGTTACTTTCATAACCTCCATTCCCTGATGAAAGGAACGAGACATTGTGTCCATGTAGTGACACTTGGGGTCACTCTTGGGAGCCCCAAACACCTCTGCTTTTTGAAAAAAGGCCAATGGGAATTGGCGAGTGGAATTTGCATGCCACTCCCCCGGACATACGGGTATAAAAGGAGCTGGTATGCAACCACTCATTCAGGTTTTGTGCTGAGGAGCCGAGACAAGGTCCCGGACATTTCAGCGGGCAGTTCAGTGTTGTGGCAAGAGGGACACAACGTCTCGTTCCCTCCATCAGGGAACGGACGTTACGAAAGTAACCAGGATGATGTTCGATGTTGTGTCGATGTAGTGACACTAGGGGTCCCTATACAAAATGCCACAACTAGCTGAACTGTGTTATGTGGACTGGCGGTGCGAGATGGGCAGACCATTGTGTGCCTCGTAGCCAGCGCACCAGGCAGTCACGTAACCTTACCCAAAGGTCTTATGAGCATCGAACGGTCCTTCGGGAACAAGTCGACTGCCCAACAAATAGGGACAGGCTAGCCCAGCCATGGCCTCTTTTCCTCTTTTTTTCTTCCCAAAAAGAGTGGAATTTGTTAACCGTCTGGGGGCCATAAATGTCTACATCAGGAGGGTGTCACTCCCAAGGGGAAGACAAAGTGGAGACCACACTGTGCCAAGGGGGGGGGGTATTTTGAGTGGAAATACATCACATGGTCTTACCGAGTCTTGTCGGAAGTAGGTCATGTGGAGAAGTCGCATGGTAGGTCCTACCCGAGCAGGGAGGAGTTTCTACAAACATGGTGACCGGGGGCAGAGGGGCCTCTGCCCAAGGAAGATGCAGTTTACCAACAGGGAAACGATTTAGCGGAAGATATCACATGGGGTCACCTACAGGGAACCAGCACATGTGGAGCACCTACCCCAGTACAGGGCCTAATTAGAACACGTACTGGGCCAGCAGCGAGTTTCTCCGCAAACTCGTCTGCCACAGGGCTGAGGAAATTCATCCAGGGATCACAGCTTGTGAACATAACTGGGAGTCAAATGCGCACATTTTCAACCCAAGGGAGGAGAAAGGCGCTGTGCGCAAGCAGTACACCCAGCCAGCTGTCCCGGAACTTACCTGCTCGTACCTGACAATACACAGGACAAAACCGGCTCAACTCGGAGATTGTAGAACCTCGCAAAGGTGTTGGGTGTTGCTCAGCCTGCTGCTCTGCAGATGTCTGCCAAAGAGGCGCCACTGGTTAGGGACCAGAAGGCCGCTACACTCCTAGTAGAGTGGGCTTGTAACCCCACGGGGGGCAGCACGTCGAGAGCATGACATGCCATCACAATGGTGTCAACGACCCAGTGGGTGATCCTCTGTTTGGAGACAGCGCTTCCTTTCTGCTGTCCACCAAAGCAGACAATAAGCTTCTTGGAGCTTCTAAAGCTCTGCGTGCGATCCAAATAGATGCGTAAAGCACGCACCGGACACAGGAATGCCAAGGTTGGGTCTGCCTCCTCCTGGGGCAGCGCTTGCAGGTTCACCACCTGATCCCTAAAAGGGGTCGTGGGAACCTTGGGCACATAGCCCGGTCGGGGTCTCAGGATTATGTGAGAGTAACCCGGACCAAACTCCAGGCACGATTCACTGACAGAGAACGCCTGCAGGTCCCCTACCCTCTTGATGGAAGTGAGCACAGTCAGGAGGGCAGTCTTCAAAGAGAGTGCCTTTAGCTCAACTAACTCCAGGGGCTCAAAGGTGTTCCCCGTAGACCCTGAAGGACTACAGAGAGGTCCCACAAGGGGAGGAGTCACGGTCTGGAGGGATTCAACCTCCTAGCGCCTCTCAGGAACCTGATGATCAAGTCATGCTTCCCCAAATACTTACCATCCACTGCATCATGATGTGCCTAAATGATGGCAAGGTGGAGGGGGACAGCCGCCCCTCCAGCCTCTCCTGCAGGAAGGAAACAATGATCTGACTGCGCATCTCTGGGGGTCTTTGCATCGGGAAGAACACCACTTAGCAAACAGATGCCACTTCAAGGCATACAGGCACCTTGTAGAGGGAGCACTAGCCTGAGTAATTGTGTCTACCCATCCAAGAGCCAGACGTGGAGATTCCAGAGGTCTGGTCGTGGGTGCCAGATGGTGCCCCGTCCCTGAGAAAGAAGGTCCTTCCTCAGGGGAATTCATCGGGGGGGGGGGAGGCCTGTCGCGAGGAGGGTGAGGTCCGAGAACCACATCTGGATGGGCCAGTAGGGTGCTACTAGGACGACCTGCTCCTCGTCTTCCCTGACATTGCACAGGGTATGTGTAAGTAGGCTCACTGGGGGAAGCACATATTTGCGTAATCCCGGGGGCCAGCTGTGTGCCAGCACATCTTTACAGAGGGGTGCCTTGGTCAGGGCATACCAAAGCGGGCAGTGGAAGGATTCCCGGGAAGCAAACAGGTCTACCTGTGTTCGACCGAATCGACTCCAAATCAGCTGGACCACCTGGAAGTGGAGTCTCCACTCTCCCCTGAGTGTAGCCTGTCATGACAGCGCATCCATTGCGGTGTTGAGGTTGCCCGGGATGTGAGTGGCTCGCAGCAACTTGAGGCGCTGCTGACTCCAGAGGAAGAGACGGCGGGCAAGTTGTAACATGCAACGGGAGTGCAGACTGCATTGACGGTTGATTTACGCTTGCCCTGGATCAATGGCCGGAACCTCCGCAGGGCGAGCAGTACTGCCAACAACTCTAGGCAGCTGATGTGCCAACGCAGCCGTGGGCCAGTCCATGAGCCAGCGGCTGTGTGCCCATTGTATATGGCGCCCCAGCCAATCTTGGAGGCATCCGTCGTAACCACGACGCGCCTGGAGACCTGCTCTAGCAGAACCCCTGCCCTTAGAAATGCAAAGTTGGTCCAAGAGCTGAAGAGGTGGTGACAGATCGGCGTGACAACCATGAGATGTGTCCCACGGTGCCATGCCCATCTCGGGACTCGAGTCTGAAGCCAGTGCTGAAGCGGTCTCATATGCATCAACCCGAGTGGTGTGGCCACCACTGAGGATGCCATATGCCCCAGGATCCTCTGAAAAATTTCAGTGGAACCACTGTCTTCTGTCTGAACGCCTTCAGACAGTTCAGCACCGACTATGAACGCTCGTACGTGAGGCGCGCCGTCATCGAGACTGAGTCCAACTCCAAGCTGAGAAAAGAGATGCTCTGAACCTGGGAGAGCTTGCTCTTTTCCCAGTTGACCTGAAGCACCAGTCGGCTGAGGTGCCTGAGCATGAGATCCCTGTGTGTACACAGCAACTCTCTCGTGAGCTAGAATCAGCCAGTCTTTGAGATAGTTGAGTATGCGGATGCCCAGTTCCCTTAACGGGGCAAGAGCTGCCTCTGCGACCTTCGTGAAGATGCGAGGGGACGCCAGGCCCTTGAAAGCAATCCGCAAGAAAGGTCTGTGTCGAGGTAAGACCGAGACATGGAAGTACGCGTTCTTCAGGTCTACCGCCACGAACAAATCTTGATGCCAGACAATCGCTATGTAGGGCTTTACTGGTTGTTTAGATCAGTGTTACTATCAGAAATAATTAATAATTATTTCTGTAGTTATTAATTAATATTTGAATTAATCAACTGAATCTAACTCATTAAAACCTCATATGGGGCTCCAGTAAATGTAGTGTGCTACGTTTAGGAGCGGGTTTGGTTATTAGCAATAATTAATAATTATCAAAGATAATTATTAATTATTAAAATCAATAGAACATTGATGAGAAGCAATGTTAGCTTTTTTTAATCCTTTAAATCAACAATTATCAAAGATAATCGTTAATTGTTAACATCGATGAAACATTAATTAAAATTAACACTAGCTTATTGATCATTCAAATTCAATCATCAAAGATAATTATCAATTATCAAAAATCAATAGAATATTAATAAGGATTAACATTGACGGTGCACCACCCTGGAATCAGGGACTAATAACCAAATAGTAAAACAGTCTCAATATTAGATTGTTTTCTTAGGAAAATCGACATCCGAAGAATATCGATTTTCGAGAAAAAAAACAATGAATGAAGGTTTGAATCCGAGCACTGACATCCTGTCAGCATGACACAGGTGTATGCAAAACAAACCAAAACACTTCTCTTTGTAGTATAAACAAAAGTTTATTTATGCAGTAATATCAATTAATAATTAATACAATGAGGTCAATAAACTTCCGACTTACAACTACAAACTAAACAGTGAAATGATTAGATATGGAAATAACAATAATTCTATAACACATAAGGTGTGTGTGTGTGTGTGTGTGTGTATGTGGGTGTGTGGTTAGTACGAGAGAGAGAGAGAGAGAGAGAGATGACAGCCCTAAAGCCTATTTCACGATAGTGGGAGAGAAAACAGCTGTCAGTTTATCACTCAGAGATGCGGTGGATGGCTCGTAAAAGTCCCGCATTATTTGACTCTTTAATGGATGAACTCAGTTGCTGTCTCACCTGCGATGGCGAAATTGCACAACAATCCAATTTGGTTGGACCACAATACAGCAAAACAAGTTTGTGATAATTAATACCCTGAGTATTAATAATGAGCGGACATGGCGGTCCGTAAACTGTACAAGCAAAACCTTGAAACACAAGAATAACACACTATAATATTTTATCTCTGCCCAGACGTAAACCTCTTACTTGAATCGCATGAGGACACAGGTAGAATGTGTTTTCCTCTGTCCTTTAACTCTGACCCGGTTTCTTGAGGCTCAGGTGATAACGGGAGGCCGTTTCCTCGCTCTGTCGGCGGGCGGTATGGCTGTTGATTCTCGGCGGGCTGGCGGAGAACTCAGAAATGTCAACTTGATTGAAGATGGAAGAGAAATCTTTTCTCTCTTCACTTCTGCAGGCAAACGGATGAAGATGCGAATTGCTCGGCAGTCTCCTTCGGATCCGTTAGAGTGTTCGGTTGAACACAAAGTAATCTCAACTCGTCCAGCGAGATGGAGATTGTATGGCCACAGTTTCAAGTCGGACATTACTTCCTTGTGCCACGAGGTTGCACATGAGAGCAGCGAAGAGCTGCATCCACACGCTGCAAACAAAGTCGCTGGAAGCAAATCATGATAGCATTTCAGAGGTATTTCAACTCCTGATGATGTCATGATTTGAGGTGACTTTCTGTTGTGTGCCTCATCCAATAGGAGTTGAGAGTTCGATCCTTTAGTGAGCAAGGCTTCATGGAATTGTAGTCTGTTTTGGACTCCCTTTGTCTGATTTTGGCGCGAATTTTATCAGTAAGATTTATGACTTGGAATGCGGGGGCTTGAGTTAGGTTTTTACGACTGTGTTAGGCCTGTCTTTGTCTTCTATCTGAATACATGAGGCCCAACAGCTAAAATGCATTTTTGCATCAGCATCTTGAACGGGAGTCTGTGTGCATGCAAGGTAGCAGTGTTCTTGCCCTTCACCGAGGTGACACGGATGCCGCTGAATGTGGAGGGACGCCTGGTGAACTGAATCGCGTAGCCGAGTCAGACAGTCCGTGTCAGCCATCGCGGCGGGTTGGAAAGCACGAGCCACGCATCCAAACTCCGGGCAAGGGGGACCAAGGGGACAATCATGTCGGACGTACCAGCAGTGGGGCCTCGTGGCAGGGCAGAGCCTGAGGTGCCACGTCGAGGGGGCTCGGACCCTGTGGCTGTGATGAGTCCAGAGACATTGACGCACTTACCTGGCTCATGACGCCCACCATAAGTTTGGTCGAGGAGGGGGGAGGAGGAATATCGTCCCCGCAGTCCATCGGAACCAACCCGATGTGGGCATGTTTGTGCCACAGCTGGGCGCACAGGAAAAGTTGCGCTATGTCCTCCGCTATTGAATGACGTGGGTTTCATGTCTATATTTCCTTCAGCAAAAAAGCTGTTACAAAAAAATTATAATTTTGGACATGCAGTTCCCTGTTCAACTACTAGGGGTAAAACGAATGGTTGTGAAAGTTGTACATTGTCCTCGTCTATTGAATGACACTGGTTTCATTTCTATATCTCCTTCAACAAAACAACTATTACAAAAAGAATGTACATTTTGGACATGCAGTTGCCTGTTCAACCACTAGGGTTAAAATGAATGGTTGTGAAAGTTGCACACTGTTCTCCTCTATTGAATGACGTTGGTTTCCTGTCTATATTTCCTTCAACAAAAAATCTATTACAAAAAGAAAGTTAATTTTGGACATGCAGTTCCCTATTCAACAACTAGGAGTAAAACTAATGGTTATGAAAGTTGCACATTGTCCTCGTCTATTGAATGGCGCTTGTTTCGTGTCTCAATGTTTTTCAATAAAAAAGCTATTATAAGAAGTTGTTTAATTTTGGACATGCAGTTCGCAATTCAACAGCTAGGGGTAAAACGAATGGATGTGAAAGTTGCATACTCCCATCCTCTACAGAATGACGCTGGTTTCGTGCCTCTATCTCCTTCAACAAAAAAGATGTTACAAAAAGAATATTAACTTTGGACACACAATTCCCTATTAAACCACTAGGGGTAAAACGAAAGGTTGTGAAAGTTGCTCACTGTCCTTCTTTATTGAATGACATTGGTTTCATGTCTATATCTTCTTCAACAAAAAATCTATTACGAAAAGAAGGTTAATTTTGGAATGCAGTTCCCCATTCAACTACCAGGAGTAAAACAAATGGTTGTGAAAGTTGTGCACTGTCCTCATTTGTTGAATGACACTGGTTTCGTGCCTCTATCTCCTTCAACAAAAAAGATGTTACAAAAAGAATGTTAACTTTGGACATGCAATTCCCTATTCAACCACAAGGGGTAAAACAAAAGGTTGTGAAAGTTGCACACTGTCCTCCTTTATTGAATGATTTTGGTTTTGTGTCTATATCTCCAACAAAAAAAGCTATTACAAAAAGAAAGATAATTTTGAACATGCAGTTCCCTATTCAACCACTAGGGGTAAAACGAATGGTTGTGAAAGTTGCGCATTGTCCTCGTCTATTGAATGATGCTGGTTTCCTGCCTCTATCTCCTTCAACAATAAAGCTATTACAAAAACAATGTACATTTTGGACATGCAGTTCCCTGTTCAACCACAAGGGTTCAAATGAATGGTTGTGAAAGTTGCACACTGTTCTCCGCTATTGAATGACGTTGGTTTCATGTCTATATTTCGTTCAACAAAAAAGCTGTTACAAAAAAAATTATTATTTTGGACATGCTGTTCCCTGTTCAACTACTAGGAGTAAAACAAATGGTTGTGAAAGCTGTACACTCTCCTCGTTTATTGAATGACTCTGATTTCGTGCCTCTATGTTTTTCAACAAAAAAGATATTACAAAAAGAAGGTTAATTTTAGGACATGCAGTTCCCTATTCAACTACTAGGGATATAACGAATGGTTTTGAAAGTTGAGCACTGTCTTCCTCTATTGAATGACGCTGGTTTCGTGTCTATATGTTTTTCATCAAAAAAGCTATTACAAAAAGAAATTAATTTTGGACATTCAGTTCCCTATTCAACTATTAGGGTTAAAACAAATGGTTGTGAAAGTTGCGCACTGTCCTCTTCTTTTGAATGACGCTGGTTTCATGCCTCTACCTCCTTCAACAAAAAAGCTATTACAATAAGAAGGTTAATTTTGGACATGCAGTTCCCTGTTCAACCACTAAGGGTAAAACTAAAGGTTGTGAAATTTGTGCACTGTCCTCCTCTATTTAATGACGCTGGTTTCATGTCTTTATTTCCTTCAACAAAAAATCTATTACAATAAGAAGGTTAATTTTGGACATGCAGTTCCCTATTCAACTACTAGTGTTAAAACGAATGATTGTGAAAGTTGTGCACTGTCCTCATTTGTTGAATGACACTGGTTTCGTGCCTCTATCTCGTTCAACAAAAAAGATGTTACAAAAAGAAGGTTAATTTTGGATATGCAGTTCTCTGTTCAACCACTAGTGTTAAAACAAATGCTTATAATAGTTGTGCACTGTCCTCCTTTACTGAATGACATTGGTTTCATGTCTATATTTCCTTCAACAAAAAAGCTATTACAAATATAAAATTATCTTTGGACATGCAGTTCCCTATTCAACCACTAGGGGTAAAACGAATGGTTGTGAAAGTTGCACATTGTCCTCATCTATTGAATGATGTTGGTATCGTGCCTCTATGTTTTTCAAAAAAAGAAATGCTATTACAAAAAAAGGTTAATTTTGGACATGCAGTTCCCTTTTAAACCACTAGGGATATAACGAATGGTTGTGAAAGTTGAGCACAGTCCTACTCTGTTGAATGATGCTGGTTTCGTGCATCTAACTCCTTCAACAAAAAAGCTATTACGAAAAGAAAGTACATTTTGAACATGCAGTTACCCCAGCCATGTGACATAATTTGAACGCAGAGACTTTGTTGTACCAAAAAAAAAAAAAAAAAAAAACATAAAACAAAACGAAATATTTGTATTATTTGTTTAACTTGCTCAATGCAACTTCGATGCATTGCATAATTTATACGTTTTGTTAATAAATTCAGCAGGCTTACGCATCATGAATGTGAGACGAAACCTTGCATTTCTTGAATTCAAGCAGATGGAGGGCTATATCTGGGGCCTATAAAAAGAAAATGCAAAGACGGAAACTAATAATGAAAATGATATTGTTAATATATTTTACATTTAACTTTTTGAATTTTTTATTTATTCATTAATTATTTATTTTTATAGTTCTAACAGTGGTAATAGTAACAAGACCATAATAAAACACATGGAAGCATGGATCTTTTTCACTACCATGGTTAGATGTACCATGATTTCTATAAAACAAACAATAGCATTTTTGTAATTATAAACAGTAGACCTACTATAAACACATGTAAAAACTATAAATACAAAATATAAATATTTATAAGTTGTAACAAAAATGTATTATATTCCCTCACTCCCCTAATGTAGCTTATGGCAAATTTAATAGAGCTGAAGTAGTGATATGATAATATTTATTATCAATCTAGTTCTGCCTAAAGTAAAGTTAGTGATACTATAGTAAATTCAAGGGTGGTGATGTAGAATTCTGTGCCGAATTCAAATGGTTTCTTCTTCTCACGCCTTGCTTCTCACTGATTCTCGCAAAGCTGCGATTTTAAGAGCTTGAGCTTTAAAAGCTTTGTGCTCGTGCTGTTCTGTCGTAAGCCGAATCCATCTACAGAGCCATACAGGTGCATTAGCCGAGGTTGTGCCTCCACCTGTGTACTTGATGCTGCTAAACCAGATAATTCAGATGCATCGCTAGACTTTAAAATCAGATGAACTGTGGTACAAATGTGTACCAACCCATATAATTGAGAACCAACTGATATACCAAGTCTAGATAAATGTTTTAACGCAAAGAGGAACTTGACTATAGATTTGATTATTATGATTGATAAAGCACGCCCCCCCCCCCCCCCCCATTTGTAACCTAATGCCCCCCTCTCTACTAATTTGCTTTCAACACCCCCTGGCATCCTTTGAATGCCCCCTGGGGAGGCGGTATCGCCCCCGATGAGAACCCCTGCTCTAGAGC
Source organism: Myxocyprinus asiaticus (assembly GCF_019703515.2). NCBI lineage: Eukaryota > Metazoa > Chordata > Actinopteri > Cypriniformes > Catostomidae > Myxocyprinus > Myxocyprinus asiaticus. The sequence continues at coordinate 33,416,420 of NC_059382.1, read as the reverse complement.
TTACTCAGAATGATGCCAAAAACAAAACAAAAAAACATCCAGTGAGCCATAGTTCTGTAGATGGAAATGCCTTGTTGATAAGAGAGGTCAACAAAAAAAGGGCAGTCTGGTTCGAGCTGACAGAAAGGCTCTGGTGTCTCAGGTAACCACTATGTACAATTGTATTGAGAAGAACAGCATCGCAGAATGCACAACACGTCGAACCTTGAGGCAGAAGGGCTACAACAACAGAAGACCACAAAATATACCATAGTGTTTCTAATAAAGCGGTCGGTGAATGTAATATCTATCTCCTCAAAAAGTGGATTGATCCCATCCCCCACCTCACCGCCTACACGAAGGAAGAACCGGTCATGGTCCTTATGGAAGATTAACTCTCTCCAAATCAAAATAAAGATCTCACTCAACTAATCACAACCTTCTCTGATGTGTTCTCAGGTACCCCAGGAAGGACCAACATGATCCAGCATCACCTCCTGGCATCACAATCTGGCAGCAACCCTATCGAGTGCCTGAGGCTGCCGGCAAGCTATTGAGGAGGAGTCAAGAAGGATGTTAGAATTTGGAATCATTGAAATTCAAATCAAAATCAAATCAAATCACTTTATTGTCACACAGCCATATACACAAGTGCAATGGTGTGTGAAATTCTTGGGTGCAGTTCCGATCAACATAGCAGTCATGACAGTGATGAGACAGTACCAATTTACAATAACATCAAATTAACACAACACAATTTAAACATCTGATATACACATAATTACACTCAACAATATACAAATAATAACATACACTGTACAGTATACAATACACACTATATAGATACACATTATTCAATAAAAATAAAAAATAGAAATATATAAAAAAGTATACAGTGGTGTGAAAAAGTGTTTGCCCCCTTCCTAATTTCTTATTTTTTTGCATGTTTGTCACACAAATGTTTCAGATCATCAAACAAGTTTAAATATTAGTCAAAGATAACACAAGTAAACACAAAATGCAGTTTTTAAATGAAGGTTGTTATTATTAAGGGAAAACAAAATCCAAACCTACATGGCCCTGTGTGAAAAAGTGTTTGCCCCACCTGTTAAAACATAACTTAACTGTGGTTTATCACACCTGAGTTCAATTTATCTAGCCACACCCAGGCCTGATTACTGCCACACCTGTTCTCAATCAAGAAATCACTTAAATAGAAGGGGGCAAACACTTTTTCACACCACTGTATATAGTAGTAAATATAGAATGTACAGTATTGTACTGTATTGACATTCAGGCTGTCGGTTGATAGTCAGTTGTTAAGAGAGAATATAATATAATAATAATATAATTTATGACAGTCCGGTGTGAGATATAAGAGTAAGGGTAATAAAGTGCAGTGCTGATGTATTTTGATCGTGGGAGATCAAGAGTTCAGTAGTCTGATTGCTTGGGGGAAGAAGCTGTCATGGAGTCGGCTGGTGCGGGTCCTGATGCTGCGATACCGCCTGCCTGATGGTAGCAGTGAGAACAGCCCATGGCTCGGGTGGCTGGAGTCTCTGATGATCCTCCAAGCTTTTTTCACACACCGCCTGGTATATATTTCCTGGAGGGAGGGAAACTCATCTCCGATGATGTGTCTGGCGGTTCGCACCACCCTTTGCAGTGCTTTGCGGTTGTGGGCGGTGCTATTGCCATACCAGGCGTAGATGCAGCCAGTCAGGATGCTCTCTACAGTGCAGGTGTAGAACCGTGTGAGGATGTGGCGGTTCATTCCAAACTTCCTCAGCTGTCTCAGGAAGAAGAGGCGCTGATGAGCCTTTTTCACAATGACTTCAGTGTGGATGGACCATGTGAGTTCCTCAGTGATGTGGACACCCAGGAACTTGAAGCTGCTGACCCTCTCCACTGGTGCTCCGTTGATGGTGATGGGACTGTGTTCTCTGTCTTTTCTTCCGAAGTCCACCACAAGCTCCTTTGTCTTACTGACGTTGAGGGAGAGGTTGTGCTCCTGACACCAGAGTGTGCACCTCCTCTCTGTAGGCTGTTTCATCATTGTCAGTGATCAGACCTACCACCGTCGTGTCATCAGCAAACTTAATGATGGCATTGGAGCTATGTGTTGCCACACAGTCATGTGTGTACAAGGAATACAGTAGTGGGCTGAGAACACAAACCTGTGGAGCTCCAGTGTTGAGGGTTAGTGATGAAGAGATGTTGCTGCCTATTCTAACCACCTGGCGTCTGCTTGACAGGAAGTCCAGGATCCAGCTGCACAGCGAGCTGTTTAAGCCCAGAGCCCGGAGTTTCTCATCTAGCTTGGAGGGCACTATGGTGTTGAATGCTGAGCTGTAGTCTACAAACAACATTCTCACATGTGTTCTTTTTTCCAGGTGGGAGAGAGCAGTGTATATTGTAGATGCAATGGTATCATCAGTGGAGCAGTTGTTGCGGTAAGCAAACTGCAATGGGTCTAGAGAGAGAGGCAGCACAGAGCAGATGTAATCTCTGATTAGTCTCTCAAAGCATTTGCTGATGATGGGGGTCAGAGCAACAGGACGCCAGTCATTTAAGCAAGTGATTTTTTATGGCTTTGGAACAGGCACAATGGTGGATGTTTTAAAGCATGTGGGGACTACAGACAAAGAGAGGGAAAGGTTGAAAATGTCCGTAAAAACACCAGCCAGCTGGTTCACGCACGCTCTGATGACGTGGCCCGGAATGCCGTCTGGGCCCGCGGCTTTGCGGATATTCACCCGTTGGAAGGATCGGGTTACATCCGCTACAGAGACGGAGAGTGAACTAACCTCTGTAGCTTCGGCCGCGAGAGCTCTCTCCGCGAGGGCGGTGTTATTTCCCTCAAAACGAGCATAAAAAGTATTTAGCTCATCCGGGAGAGAGGCAGCGGTGTTCATGGCGGAGTTTTTATTCCCTTTAAAGTCCGTGATGATGTTAATTCCCTGCCACATGCTTCTAGAGTTGGTGGTGTTAAACTGTCCTTCAGTCTTGCTCCTGTACTGGCGTTTTGCGGTTCTGATAGTTTTTCGGAGGGCATAACTGGCTTGTTTATGCTCCTCCGCATTCCCGGAATTAAAAGCGGAGGTCCGCACATTAAGTGCCGTGCGAACATCGTTATTTATCCATGGTTTCTGATTCGGATAGATCCGTATTGTTCTGGTCGGAACCACGTCCTCCACGCACTTTTTGATGAAACACATTACGCTATCAGCGTAAAGCTCGATGTCGTCATCAGAGGCAGACCGGAACATCTCCCAGTCCGTGTGATCAAAACAGTCTTGTAGCATAGAATCTGATTGGTCCAACCAGCACTGGATCGTTCTGAGGGTGGGTGCTTCCTGTTTCAGTTTCTGCCTGTAAGTGGGCAGAAGCAGAATGGAAGAGTGGTCTGATTTGCCAAATGGTGGGCGGGGGAGGGATTTGTAGCCATCCCGGAAGGGAGAGTAGCAATGGTCCAAAACCCGGTCCCCTCGTGTGTTGAAACTAATGTGCTGGTGATATTTTGGTGCGACTGATTTTAAACTGGCTTTATTAAAGTCCCCGGTCACAATGAACGCGGCCTCAGGGTGCGCGGTTTCCTGCTCACTTATACTCCCATACAGTTTCTTGAGTGCCCGGTCTGTGTCGGCTTGTGGCGGGATGCACACAGCAGTGATAATGACCGCTGTGAATTCCCTCGGTAGCCAGAATGGTCGACACAGAAGCATGAGAAATTCCAGATCAGGAGAGCAGAAAGACTTGATAGAATGTACGTTCCTCTGATCACACCAGGATTTGTTGATCATAAAACATACTCCACCACCTCTACTTTTACCTGAGAGGTCTGCTCGGTGCACGGAGAACCCCGCGGGTTCAATGGCTGAGTCTGGAATCTCAGCAGACATCCAAGTTTCCATAAGGCAGATAATGCAGCAGTCCCTCGTCTCTCGTTGGAAAGAGATCCGCGCTTTCAGCTCACAGAGCTTGTTATCCAGAGACTGAACATTTGCCAGTAGAATAGTGGGTAGTGGGGGTCGATTTGCACGGCCTCTTACTTTGATAAGAACGCCGGCTCTGTTTCCCCTTTTCCTTTTGCGTTTCCGCGGCCGGGCTGCCCAGACAAAGGGCTCCGCTTGCGTGTTTGTTAACAGCGGGTCGGCATTGAGGAATTTGAAGTCCGGTTTACGGTGTGAAATTGCTGAACCAATGTCCAAAAGTGTTTGTCTGTCGTAGACAATAAGGCAGACAACATCCAAGACAAAAAACATAAGAATTGTGAACAAAACAAACAAAACATTATGGATGATTTTTGAAGGATGTATATGGATTGCATGTGTGGAGTTTGACCATGTTCTGTGCACATATGTAAGAACTGGGTATGTACATTTAGAATTAATTATATCTCATTTAATGATTTATAGCCCAGAGAGTTTTCCAGTTTAATTATATATGAAAAAGTGTAATGAGAAAATGTGTAATGAGAATTCTTTTGTTTTAAACTGCAATACATGTCCTTAAAGCCTGGTTAAAATTTAACAAAATGCTTTGCGTGATTTAAGCATGTGTTAAATGCATAAAATAGTGTGAGTATTTAAGCAAGTACTTGAATGCATATAATGCTGTGAATGATATAAGCATGTATTAAGGTGATGTATGCTGAAGCATATGGGTAAGAGTGGTGATGTGGGCATGGCCGAGTGACATCTGTGGAGAGTGAGGCCAGGAGAGGAAGAGCGGTAAGGATTGACACCTGTAGGAAATCACCTCTATAGCTGTTTTGTGTTGCAGTGAGAGCTGGAGGGGTTAAAAGGGCTGTACAGACTGCTGGAGGGGAGAGAGAGCAACACATGAAGCGGACTGTGTGTGTGTGTGTGTGTGTGTGTGTGTGTGTGTGTGTGTGTGTGTGTGTGTGTGTGTTCACTGAAGCTGATGGACTCAAGATGGCACCGAGTATGGCTGCTGCGTTGCGAGCTTCGACACAACATGGTAGTGTTCTGTTTGTTTTGTTTACAATTCTTATGTTTTTTGTCTTGGATGTTGTCTGCCTTATTGTCTACAACAGACAAACACTTTTGGACATTGGTTCAGCAATTACACACCGTAAACCGGACTTCAAATTCCTCAATGCCGACCCACTGTTTACAAACACACGAGCGGAGCTCTTTGTCTGTGCTGCATGGCCGCAGAAATGCAAGAGGAAAAGGGGAAACAGAGCCGGCGTTCTCATCAGAGTAAGATGCCACGCAAATCGACCCCCGCTACCCAGTATTCTACTGGCAAATGTTCAGTCTCTGGATAACAAGCTCTGCGAGCTGAAAGCGCAGATCTCTTTCCAACGAGAGATGAGGGACTGCTGCATTATCTGCCTTACGGAAACTTGGAAGTCTGCGGAGATTCCAGACCTGCGGTGTTCTCCGTGCACCGAGCGGAGAGAGCGAAAGACCTCTCAGGTAAAAGCAGAGGTGGTGGTGTATGTTTTATGATCAACGAATCCTGGTGTGATCAGAGGAACATACATTCTATCAAGTATTTCTGCTCTCCTGATCTGGAATTTATCATGCTTCTGTGTCGACCATTCTGGCTTGCAAGGGAATTCACTGCTGTGTACATCCCGCCACAAGCCGACACACACCGGGCACTCAAGGAACTGTACGAGATTCTAAGCAAGCAGGAAACCGCGCACCCTGAGGCCACGTTCATTGTGACCGGGGACTTTAATAAAGCCAGTTTCAAATCAGTCGCACCAAAATACCACCAGCACATTAGTTTCAACACACAAGGGGACCGGGTTTTGGACCATTGCTACTCTCCCTTCTGGGATGGCTACAAATCCCTCCCCCGCCCACCATTTGGCAAATTGGACCACTCTTCCATTCTGCTTCTGCCCGCTTACAGGCAGAAACTGAAACAGGAAGCACCCACCCTCAGAACGATCCAGTGCTGGTCGGACCAATCAGACTCTACGCTACAGGACTGTTTTGATCACACGGACTGGGAGATGTTCCGGTCCGCCTCTGATGACGACATCGAGCTTTATGCTGATGGCGTAATGTGTTTCATCAGAAAGTGCGTAGAGGATGTCGTTCCGACCAGAACAACACAGATCTATCCGAACCAGAAGCCATGGATAAATAGCGATGTTCGCGCGGCACTTAATGTGCAGACCTCCGCTTTTAATTCCGGGAACGTGGAAGAGCATAAACAAGCCAGTTATGCCCTCTGAAAAACTATCAGAACAGCAAAACACCAGTACAGGAATAAGATTGAAGGACAGTTTAACACCACCAACTTTAGAAGCATGTGGCAGAGAATTAACATCATCACAGACTTTAAAGGGAATAAAAACTCCATGAACACTGCTGCCTCTCTCCCGGATGAGCTAAGTACTTTTTATGCTCGTTTTGAGGGAAATAACACCGCCCTCGCGGAGAGAGCTCTCGCGGCCGAAGCTACAGAGGTTAGTTCACTCTCCGTCTCTGTAGTGGATGTAACCCGATCCTTCCGGACGGGTGAATATCCGCAAAGCCGCGGGCCCAGACGGCATTCCGGGCCACGTCATCAGAGCGTGCGTGAACCAGCTGGCTGGTGTTTTTACGGACATTTTCAACCTTTCCCTCTCTGTGCTGCCTCTCTCTCTAGACCCATTGCAGTTTGCTTACCGCAACAACCGCTCCACTGATGATGCCATTGCATCTACAATATACACTGCTCTCTCCCACCTGGAAAAAAAGAACACATGTGAGAATGTTATTTGTAGACTACAGCTCAGCATTCAACACCATAGTGCCCTCCAAGCTAGATGAGAAACTCCGGGCTCTGGGCTTAAACAGCTCGCTGTGCAGCTGGATCCTGGACTTCCTGTCAAGCAGACGCCAGGTGGTTAGAATAGGGAGCAACATCTCCTCATCACTGACCCTCAACGCTGGATTCCCACAGGGCTGTGTTCTCATCCCACTCTTGTATTCCCTGTACTCACATGACTGTGTGGCAACACATAGCTCCAATGCCATCATTAAGTTTGCTGATGACATGACGGTGGTAGGTCTGATCACTGACAATGATGAAACAGCCTACAGAGAGGAGGTGCACACTTGACACACTGGTGTCATAAGCACAACCTCTCCCTCAACATCAGTAAGACAAAGGAGCTTGTGGTGGACTTCAGGTGAAGAGATAGAGAACACAGTCCCATCACCATCAATGGAGCACCAGTGGAGAGGGTCAGCAGCTTCAAGTTCCTGGGTGTCCACATCACTGAGGAACTCACATGGTCCATCCACACTGAAGTCGTTGTGAAGAAGGCTCATCAGCACCTCTTCTTCCTGAGACAGCTGAGGAAGTTTGGAATGAACCGCCACATCCTCACACGGTTCTACACCTGCACTGTAGAGAGCATCCTGACTGGCTGCATCTACGCCTGGTATGGCAATAGCACCGCCCACAACCGCAAAGCACTGCAAAGGGTGGTGCGAACTGCCAGACACATCATCGGAGGTGAGCTTCCCTCCCTCCAGGACATACTGTATATACCAGGCGGTGTGTGAAAAAAGCTCGGAGGATCATCAGAGACTCCAGCCACCCGAGCCATGGGCTGTTCTCACTGCTACCATCAGGCAGGCGGTATCGCAGCATCAGGACCCGCACCAGCTGACTCCATGATAGCTTCTTCCCCCAAGCAATCAGACTTTTGAACTTTTGATCTCCCACGATCAAAATACATCAGAACTGCACTTTATTACTCTTATATCTCACACCGGACTGTCATAAATTATATTATTATTATATTATATTCTCTCTTAACAACTTACTATCAACTGACAGTCTGAATGTCAATACAGTACAATATAACCTACTGTACATTCTATATATACTATATATACTTTTTTTTATTGAGTAATGTTTATCTATATTGTGTGTATTGTATACTGTACAGTGTATGTTATTATTTGTATATTGTGTTGTGTGTAATTATGTGTACATTAGACTTTAAATTGTGTTGTGTTAATTTGATGTTATTGTAAACTGGTATATGTCTCATCACTGTCACGACTGCTATGTTGATTGGAACTGCACCCAAGAATTTCACACACCATTGCACTTGTGTATATGGCTGTGTGACAATAAAAGTGATTTGATTTTGATTTGAAAAAGCTAGTATTGCATGTTACATTGAAAATGTGTGTGAAATAATTATGTTCAACTGTTTATCTGGCTCCCACTTCCTCATTCACAAGAGAGAACTAGGAATCTGTCACAGTAAGCTAATGTTCTGTTTGTATTTTCTTATGTCATTAGCCATTCTACCATAGAGTATTTCATTACTGTATTTCATTGTACCTTATTTCATTACCATATTTCATAAGCACAAAGACACAGTTTCTGTATTTTCTTTATTCTTTTTTTGTTTTGTTTTTAGTTTTAAATACAATACGGCTCCACTGACCGCTGTTTTTTCCCCCTTTTATTTTTATTTTTTTACAACAGTCATCAGATAAAACCCCAAAAAGATATATTTTTTGTGTCCAGTGTGGTTATTTGCAGCCCACTGGCTACATTATATATATATATATAAATATATATTAGTATTACATAACAATGAGATAAATGTAATTAATATGTATCCAAACATTTATATATTAATATACAGCATATATCAGTGTTACATAAAAATGTTTGCATTTTAGATGATGTCAGTACGTCCATATTGTACATTTCAGCATCTATTCAAAAAAACTATTTACATTTAAATGTTGAAAAATTATTTGAGCAGGCTGGGCCTAAAAATGTCACTTGCAATTTTACACTCAGTTTGCATACATTCAAATCAAAATTGACAATGGCAAAATGTTGAGTTAAAAATAAGGAGAGTGTGCTGGCCATTCTTTACCATATAATGGATCTGTCATGCTCTAAAATTAAAGATCAAGATCAAATTAAATATTTTTTTTTTTTTTTTTCAGCAGAGCAATGACCCCAAACACAAAGGCAGAGAGAACAAAACTTCAGTATATAGAATTTCTAATGAGTAATGTGAGGGAATATGTTTAGAGTGTGAATACTTCTGCCAGGCCCTTTGTGTTTGCCGCATGCCACAGAATTCTAAACAACAAGCTAAGTATTTAAATTTATGACTCTTTCATGTACAAGAAATTTCAAATGCTCTGGGATAAAAATGGTCCAAGCATTCCAGATGCAGCTCTTTTTGATGATGAAAAGCTGACAGGAAAAAGAGCAAGACGCAGCACAGTGAAATCATTGTAATCTGCAAACTGAAGTCCCACTGTCTCTTATCGCAAACAAAGAGGCAAATTGATATGTGGGAGCTAAGGTGCTGTTGCTGTAAAGATATTGGGCCACTCCTAAAGGATTTGTCTAGCTAAGCTCATGAAACATTAAGCAGTGACAATTCCATTAGATCAATAGCACTAGCACAGCCTGTCTGCTGCCTTTTGTTATTTCCTCTTGTAACTGTTTCCAAAGTGAAAGTTCTCACACATAAAAGTTTACACTATTTTACAACAATTGTTTTTTTTCAGAATCAAGGAGTTGATTCTCATTTGAATTGTGCAGAAAAGTCTGTGGAAATATTTTGTCATACCATGACAAAAATATATAAAAAGATATATATCATATTCTCAGTGAATTTTACATATGTACTTTATTTATTGTATGTGTACATTGTGTGTAATTGTATTTATGGATATTTATGCTTTAGGGGCCTGCTATATCTGTGTATTTTTACCATGACCATGTGTTTAAGAACTTGTCATGTGCTGGACTCCCTTGTTATTTAAAACCTTAGTTGAGGTTTATAGAATTTTTTTGGGTGTATTGTGTACTGTATGTGTCACAGGTACTCGACCTGCCTTGAGCGGTATTCAAACCGTCAATCCTCGGCATGGGAGTCGAACGTGCTAGCAAAGAGTCTATAAAAACCATGGCCTCTAGTGTGTCTCTTAAGGACAGGAGAGTGAGGTTTACACACTGCACAGCTATCATGCACCAGCTGGCTACCTTTACTTATGAGACTGATGAAGATCATATGAAAATGTCATACACATGCATTGAAATGGAAATAAATTTTTGGGAGAGCAGTGTGCTGGTACAGTAAAGTGAGAGACTATTATTACTGCAATTGTATGGAAATCAGTGATCACCACATTCTTTAAATGTGTTAAACGCATTCTTTTTTTGTGTTCCACAGAAGAAAGTAGGGCTGGGTAAAAATATAGATAAATTAAATGCGCACACAATGTGACTCTTTACAATACGGGTAAATCACTCAAACATGGGACCAAATTTTGCACTATTCAACTGAAAATGTCTGTGATTAGCTAAAGGCTGGTAAATATTTAGATTTCACGTGTCAGTAATTGAGTATGGTGTGAAAAAGTTCAGTCTTTCACTGGATTTTGTAAGTAACACTATGGTTTGACTCATTCCATATAATCTTTGAATAATGTCTCTTTTATTACCTTACCTGTCAGTAGCGGATCCTGGCATAGGCGATATAGGCAGGCACCTAGGGCGGCATTGCTCTCTGGGGCGGCACGACAGGGTACCTGATCGATCGCCCCTGCACAGAGCTTGCAAGATCGCGATGGAAGAAAGGTGCCCCGAATTGTGCCATGGCTCGCAATGGGTGAAAGGTGCACAAAATCGTGCCACCCCAAGCTCGCAAGATCGCCATCGGAGAGAGGTGCCCCAAATCATGCCACCCCAGCACAGAGCTTACAAGATCACGATGGGGGGAGGTGCCCCAAGTTGTTACTGACAGGCTACTCAGCCTAAAAGGCTCTAAATGGTTAGGATTATAGATGTTCATAATGCATTCTTACATTCTGAACAAACATAAGATAACCATAATCAACAGTAAAGGTACACCATTACACAGGATCGACTCAACAGTTTTGAGAAAATAAGTATCAACCATGTGATTGCTTGGCAGATTTGACAAAGTCATTGATGATTTTGCTTCAATATAAACTAGGAGGGGAGGGTTAAATTTGAAATGAGGAATTATGTGTAATAGCATAAGCAGCAATCTGTAAGTATTCTGCCATTTTCTTTATTTACTGACTCTATAATTTAATTGTGCAATTTAAGTTCTGTATATATAATGTACACCTAATGTATAATGTTAATATAATTAGCAAATTTATATATATATATATATATATATATATATATATATATATATATATATATATATATACACTACCGGTCAAAAGTTTTGAAACACTTGACTGAAATGTTTCTCATGATCTTAAAAATCTTTTGATCTGTATGCTTAAATGTTTGAAATTTGTTTTGTAGACAAAAATATAATTGTGCCACCATATTAATTTATTTCAATATAAAACTAAAATTTAATTAAAAAAAAAAAAGTTTTTGAAATTTATGACTTGGACCAAATAATAAAGAAAAGCAGCCAATAAGTGCCCAACATAGATGGGAACTCCAATACTGTTTAAAAAGCATCCCAGGGTGATACCTAAAGAAGTAGGTTGAGAAAATGTCAAGAGTACATGTCTGCAAATTCTAGGCAAAGGTTGACTACTTTGAAGATGCTAAAATATAACACAGTTTTGATTTATTTTGGATTTTGTTTAGTCACAACATAATTCCCATAGTTCCATTTATGTTATTCCATAGTTTTGATGACTTTACTATTATTCTAAAATGTGAAAAAAATAATTTATAATAAAGAATGAGTGTTTCAAAACTTTTGACCGGTAGTGTGTGTGTATATATATATATACGTAGTTACTTCATTTCTATATTCATTGTCCAGTTATACCCAAAAATGAAAATTCTCTCATCATTTACTCACCCTCATGCCATTCCAGAAACATGGCTTTCTTTTTTTTTTTTTTGCAGAATGCAAATGAAGTTTTTAGAAGAATATTTCAGCTCTGTAGGTCCATATAATGCAAGTGAATGTTGGTCAGAACCTTGAAGCTCCAAAAAGCACATAAAGGCAGCATAAAAGTAATCCATAAGACTCCAGTGGTTAAATCTATGTATTGAAGTGATATGATAGATGTGGGTGAGAAATAGATCTATAATCCTTTTTTTACTCTAAATCTCCACTTACACTTTCAGATCTGAAATTGAAACTAAATGGGCATCACATGTGACTTTAAGATGTGAAAGTGGAGATATAGAGTAAAACAATTACTTAAATATTTATCTGTTTCTCACCCACACCTATTATGTTGCTTCTGAAGACATAGATTTAACCACTCGAGTCTTATGGACTACTTTTATGCTGCCTTTATGTGAATTTTGTAGCTTCAAAGTTCTAACCAACATTTACTTGCATTGTATGGACCTACAAAACTGAGATATTCTTCTAAAAATGTTTTCATTTGTGTTCAGCAGAAGAAAGAATGTCATACACATCTGGGATGTTATGGTGGTGATTAAATGATGATATAATTTTAATTTTGGGGTGAAATAACCCTTTTATATACTTTGTGTTAAAGCATAGATCTGTAAAAAAAATAAAAGTCGGATCTCCCCTAGGGCACCAAGTAAGCCAGAACCAACACTGCTACCTGTTCTTTACTGTCAGTTGCTGCTGATAAACAACAAAAAAAGAAACATTTACCACATGGCATGTCTGCATGTTGTTTCTGAGAGTTCTAGTACCCTAGGATCAGCCAGATTATGTCTTATTATAGACATCTCTTATTATACAGTTTTGCATCAGCTCCTGCATGTTTACTACATGGTTCGGGATGCAAATATGCTAATCTAGTGGACAACTGATAAACACCTCTCAAACAGAGGTTACAAATGGTCTCTCTCATCAGACGGTTTCTGTCCACTGTCAGGTTTGGGGTGTCAGGCATCCCAAGTCTTTCCCACAAATGACATCATTAGTTTGGCTTGATCAGAACTAAACAAGCCTTGTGAAGTAAAATCAATGTGCCTCGCACTAGCGCACATGCATAATGTATACAGCAGAGCAATTGATGATAAGCCCCTGAATTAAGGGTCAATACAGCTTGTAGAGTCAGTGAGGAAAGAGGTGAAGACACTTTTGCCCTCTGTGCTTGCCCCTGCTGAGCTTACAGCTTTTAAGATCCCCGTTTATGTTTGTTAATCACATATTGATTGAGACAAATAAGGATGTCCTGAGCTTGGCTATGCGGAAACTCAACTTACAGACATTTGTGTCTCTCTTTATCACTTTATCCCTTCACAATAAAAACATAAAGGCATATGTTAAATTAGTTAATGATATCATGACTTAGTAACAAAATTCTGCATCACAGCTTGTTCAAATCAATCAGCTACTGAAAAAAAAAGGGATTTCACTATGAAGTAAACAAAGGCACAGATTAATAGAATCATATACCAAGCTGGAAAGAATAACATTGGCATTGCCACTGGTGAGATCCAGTCCACAGAGACATTATTTCTGCATTAATAATTAATTGGTGAAGATGCTGAGCAAATAAACAAGTAATTAAATAGATTTGTCTAGTCAGTGAATGGCTGCTCATTAGACTCCCTGCGCAGCAGACTCATGGAGTTACTGCACCATCTAGTAGCAAAGATGAGCACTGCAATTTTATGATATAGTGTGGCTAAATGGCAAGTTGTGTGTTTCCATCGCTGAATATCTTATGAATTCAACATAAAACATGTTTATGGTTTTGATGTTGATGTTTGATGTATTTAATTTCCAAAAATGCATTTTCAAAAGAAAATAATAGAGCTTCGTTATGCAGTGAATGCAAACGTTATGCAAAAGTATGAATTTGTTTCATATGTGTTAACTGTTTTGAGAACACTGACCAGGGTTTGGACAAATGTATACAATCAGTTGAGAAAAGCTGTATTTTAACCACTAGAGATAAAGGATGTACTACTAAGTTTGTTTGCTTGGGAGAGCCACAAGATAAAGAATATCCATGTCACAAACTCTTAAATAAATTTATATCTGCTGCCTGGTGTTGTCTAAATATTTATTATTAAAAATTAAATATAGTACTAACTGCTATATTCATCCATATGATTCTAGTTTTTAATAGACATTCAAATAGTCCAATGCACTACATTCTCATGATCTAATATAGGCTAGGGGTTTTCAAACTTTTTTATGCCAAGGACCATCAAATACCATGATCCCATTGTGAGGAACCCCTTTCCTAAAATCTAACGGCACTATAAAGGGAACCGGCATTAAGGGAAATGGTAGTCAAAAATGTTCTTTGTTGTTCTTGTTGAGCAAACATAGGTCTACTGGGCATTTAGCCACCCGAGCAGAATATATATCATGTATAAAATAAATAAAATATTTATATTTAAATACTGTATATTTATATATAAAAAATTACAATTATCAGTGAAATTTCTCAACTCTTGATATCACTTTCAATACCACAAATATAAGTATCACTGTTGAGCACTACTTAATACACTCCTTTATTGAAAAGTTACATATTAATCTAAATATTAGCATTAAATTAAAATAATAGCATTCAAGTTTTCTCAATTAAGTTAATATTGCTTCAAGTTTTTATTTTTATTTTTTATTATTATTATTCAGGTAAATATTCACACTAATAAAGAAATAAGTATGAAAGAAGAACAATAATAAAAAAATAGTACGCTTATTTTATATTATTGTTTGATTAATCTCGATAACATAATATACAGGTATATTAGGCTTCATTCACACTGCACAAATCCCATATTTGTAATGATAGGCTGCTGGCAATGACAATGACGATGAAATGAAGAACCCAAGTGCAAATTTATTAATAAACGTGAAAACCAAAAAACCCTAATTATAAATGGGAAACATAAACATGAACTTGACTTGACTTGACTTGACTTAAACTTGACTAGACATGAACAACATTACCAAACACAACCAAAGTTACATTCAACAATACCTGACAATGGAAAACATGAGGGCTTAAATACATGGACATGGGAGAACACATGACAAAGATAACCAATGAACAAACAGAACTGTAACAGGATAACAAGACAATAAACCAATGAAAACAAGACACATGAACATGGAGGGAAAACAGGACATAATCTGACTAGGGACAGATGACATGAAACAGGAATTAAACCTTTCAAAATAAAAGACATGAAAAACATGAATCAACAAAATACACATGACATATCCCCCCCACTAAGATGCCCCAACACATGAACAAAACACGTAAAACATGACATAATATTCAAAGTTCTGTAGGGAGCTGGGGAAGGGGGGGGGGTCTTGAGGCATGGCTTGGAAGGGCATGGCGTGGGGCGTGGCCTGGCGAGACAGGGCATGGGGCATGGGACCAGGGCAGAGTCAATGGAAGGTGGGGCCCTGAGAGGCTCGAGGGGTGGAGTCATGGAAGGCGGAACCGTGACAGACTTGAAGGGCGACAACAGGGAACTTGGTACCCAGTGAATAGCCAAAGACTCAAAGGGCCAGGGTGGAGCTGATGGCAGGGAGGACCAAGGCGGCGCTGGAGGCTCGGAGGAGCAAGTCTGGGGGATCGGAAGACTGAGGCGGAGCCAGTGGGACTGAGGACCAAGGTGGAGCCGTAGGGAAGGAGGTCCCCAGTGGAGCTGACGGATCGGAGAGCCAAGGCAGAGCCAGGTGACCGACAGACCAAGGAGGAGCCGGAGGGACGAGGGACCCCGGCAAAGCCGACAGGCTGCAGGACTGCAGTGGAGCCGAGGGAACTCAGAGCCGAGGCGATGTCGAGGGACCGACAGGCCAAGGCAGAGTCCAGGGCTCGGAGGGTCCAGGCAGGGTCAGAGGGTTGAAACTTCCCCTTGCCTGCTGCAGCGAATTTGGTAGTATAAATGTACATGGGATGGGTGCCCGCGTACCTCCACCATTATATGTAGGGAAACAGTATGTGTGAGCTAGGAATTAAATGAAACTGTCCTTATTCTACATTATTATGTAAGGAAATTTATAATGGAATTAGTCATGTTCGACAACCATTATTAATTAGATAAATGACAAGAAATAACTAGATTATTTGTCTGAATAAAATTCTCCACCATTAAAATCGTAATACAATGTCTCGTTGTATCCACTCACAATTCCTATTGTAAGGAATTAGCTTTAATAAGGGAATTATGATTAATCCTCTTATTGTAGTAATATTATTCTCATGGCTTATTGAAAATAATATACACATATTTAGGTACAGCTTTGAAACGAAATCTTTTAAAAACAGGGATGAGATTATTTATCAAAATATACCACCTTCAAATTATCTTTAAAAGGGAAATATGAATAATTAATCATAACTCATTATAATTAATTATAAATATTTGGATCTGTTAATAGAATTAACTTGATGTAGCTGAATTAACATTACAATCAATTAATCTGTTCATCCAGCGAACACTCAGTATTGATCGTCTATCAACTCTCAGAAAGGATATTTTTCATGGCCACAGAAAAATAACTCTGATCAAACGTTAAATTGACGTTGATTTACAAGCAGAGAGGGAGGTCACTCCGACAGTGCCCTTTAACTCCAGAGGGAGGCCACTCCTCTCGAGTTTGGCTTGACTAATGAGAAAGATGCAATTTTCCAGTGGGAAAAGTTCCTTTGTTTGGAAGCTGACTCATTTGCATGATTGAAGTAAGCTGGCAGTTTGTACCCCTTTATGCTCTGATTAATATAACAAGCATACAATGCATGCTATAAGGGGGTGCTATACACCAATGTTTAGGTCATCACACAAGGAATAATTTGATAGGAAGCATGATACCAATAATTTTACATTATCTAGTGGTTCTGTTATAAAGCATGCACAAAACAGTATACAGTACAAAATACACTCTATGAGACAGTAATAATCATACACACAATGTCCTGAGGATATGCATGTTCATTTATAGAACAGTTTGTTTATAAATTAATGAAGAAAAGTCTGTTTTATGGGCTTTATGTGTCTTTCCTATGGGGGAATGGAGTGAGTTACTTCTCCCCACATTCCTTTGCTTTTGCATGTGGCTACCTTCCCCCACCTGGAATGTCTCTGAGTTCCACTAGTTGCTGGACCAGTGTCAGCAAAGGGGGAGTAAAAGCTGATAATGATTAGTGGGAGAGCAGACATCTCGGAGTCTGCTTGGGCCTACTTGGACCTTTGCTTGTTACGGTCTTGAGATGTCTGTTGGATTATTCATTAAATAATGAATAATTGTGTGTCTGATTGGTCCAGATGCTACACTGCTCAGGAGAACTAAGGGTGGGTACAAGGGCGGGAACCATCTCCAGGTCTAATAGCTCAGACAATGGCTATGACAAGGCGTGGAGCAGACTTAGGTGTGGCTGTGATGTGGCATGGAGCAGGCTCAGGTGTGGCTGTAACATGGCATGGAGCAGGCTGAGGCATTGCTGTGACATGGCATGGAGCAGGCTGAGGTATTGCTGTGACATGGCATGGAGCAGGCTGAGGCGTTGCTGTGACATGGCATGGAGCAGGCTGAGGCATTGCTGTGACATGGCATGGAGCAGGCTGTGGCATTGCTGTGACATGGCATGGAGCAGACTGAGGATCCGGAACAAAAGATGGTGCTAGTTCAGCGACCATGATGAGGAACTCTGGCTCGGCGGCCATGTCGTGGAACTCTGGCTCGGTGGCCATGTCGTGGAACTCTGGCTCGGCGGCCATGTCGTGGAACTCTGGCCTCCCCCACAATGAACGTGGAACCAATAATCTGCAGGGCGAGGTCCATAGAGCTATTTCTATTTTACCCATAAAGCCAGGATGTGGGTACCCTGACCGCCTGGCATCAGAAAAGAGATGGGCTCATTCAGTCCAAATCGGAAACAGTCTTTGAGGGCAACCTCATTCAAGTCCACCTGGCAGGCCAGAGCGCAAAAGTCCTCCAGCGGAGGAGCTGGATTGCTGGGTTCATAGTTCGGTCAGGTATTATGTAACGATATGCTGCTGGCAATGACGATGATGATGAAATGAAGAACCCAAGTGCAAATATATTAATAAATGTGAAAACCAAAAAACCCTAATTACAAACGTGAAATATAAACATGAACTTGACTTGACTTGAACTGACTTGACCTGACCTGACCTGACCTGACCTGACTTGACTTAAACTTGACTTGACATAAACTTGACTAGACATGAACAACGTTACCAAACACAACCAAAGTTACATTCAACAATACCTGACAAAGCACAATGGGAAAACATAAGGGCTTAAATACATGGACATGGGAGAACACATGACAAAGATAACCAATGAACAAACATAACTGATAACAGGATAACAAGACAATAAACCAATGAAAACTAGACACATGAACATGGAGGGAAACCAGGACATCACCTGACTAGGGACACATGACATGAAACAGGAATTCAACTTTTCAAAATAAAAGACATGAAAAACATGAATCAAAAAATTACACATGACAATATTTTAACACAAATTTGATTTTTTTGTCTTTTTGCATTCACTTAAGACTTAACATTAAATGATTATTATATTTTTCCCATGCTGGTCTATTATTATGTTATAATATAACTCAGATAACCCCGCCCCTAAGCAAAACAAACTGTGGTTGGTCACTTTACATGTCAGTCGGATGGCTCTTCCTGTCTAAGTAAACAGTTCTTGTCCAAATTTACCTGCAACCCAGCTAACAATTTTGTTAACCTTCCCAGAAAAAAAATATTCTAACATTCTGTCTTGCTTGGAAAGTTTTTTTTTGTTTTTGTTTTTGTTTTTTAAGGAAATAAAACGTTCCCTGTGGGTTTGGAGAACATTCCCCCTAACGTCCTCCTAATGTTCCCATAGTGTTCTCCTAACCTCTATATTCTGATCTCCTTTATGCATCTCTGTTGAACATCAATAATAAATTGACAATTTATGTTTTGTTCTGATCCATTGTTTAATTAACAATTTTGTCTTCTATCTGAATACATGAGGCCCAACAGTGTTATATCTTTCCTTTCAAGATCAAGGAGTGTCATTCTCTGAAGTACCACTTCAGACAGTTTCCCCACCTCAGATGCCGAACAAATGCCTTCAGATCCCTGCTCTGGATATGCAGTGAGGCTACAACTGCCATCCAGTCGTTAAATAATAAAATAGTAATGTGCTGGTTTCATAGCAGTGTTACTTTGTGCATTCCCAACCAAAAACGCTTGACTGTATATACTACAGTTTCTGAGCACTTTACACTATGGTGCTAATAAAGAGCCCAACATAGTCTTCTGCTGTTGTAGAAGACTCAAGGTTTGACGTGTTGTGACGCACAAAGCTGTGTGTGAGTGTGTCATTGTTTATGTTGAAAGACTTCGTCAGTGTTTCATTAAAAGTCTTGTGACTGTTAATCCGGTTCCTGCTTCCTCCTTTCCCGAACCATTACATCGGTGCCAAAACCCAGGAAAGGAGGAAGAGCACGCTGTCCAGGAGAATTCGCTGCTGCCATCTGCCAGGAGACGGAGGAGCCGCTGCGGTCCACCAGGAGAAGGAGGAGCTGTTGCCATCTGCCAGGGGATGGAGGAGTCGCTGCCATCCGGCAGGAGCCGGAGGAACCGCTGCCATCTGCAAGGAAGCGGTGGAGCCATTGCTGTCCACCAGGGGGCAGATGAGCGGCTAAGGACTGGGTGGGTGACGTGCTCACGGGAGCCAAAGAAGAGACTTTTCTTTTCTATCTCCTCTCTCTCTGTCTCTCCTGCTCACTCTTTCTCTCTCCCCCTCCATCCCCTTGTCTCTCTTGCATTCTCAGGAGGCGGGGAGGACCATCGGATGGTGGAACATCTGGAAGGGCAGCATCTCCCCTCCAGAAAAGGGGTGGGGGGTGGAGTAAGCCAGTCGGGCAGTAGAGGAGTGTGATGAGGAGGAGGGCATGGCTGGACAGAGAGGATGCATGCCCGGCACTGAGTTGCCCAATCAGCGGGAAAGGGATAAAGGAGGAACCAGGGACGACAGGGAGCGAGAGAAAGAGAGACGCACGTGGCCGCTCTTTGTGTGTGTTTGTTCATCTATGTGTCATTGTGTTTCAGTTTATGTTCTGTCTAATTAAAGTCTTGTTGAATGTGGTTCCAGCTCCCGCTTCCTCCTTTCCCGAACCCTGTTACAGTATCGTAGGCAACATTCATAACTATGTAGTGACAACAAACACAGCTTTAAAAATGCCCCTCGGCATCGAATTTTGTGACACATGTGCTAAAAAACAAAAAACACAATAAATGAGCACAAACTTGATGGTGTCTAAAAATCCAGCAATCCTGCATGAGATGCTAAAAACGAATTAGATGCAGTGCAATGGTTAAAGATGTCCATTCAGCGCGTGTTTTTGTTGAAAAACTATTGAAAAACATATAACACATGCAAAAAACATGTTTGGGGTGAACAACCCCTAACTCCTCTATTTAGGTTCACTGTTTTTCTTTAATTCAAACCCAAATTTATACTTGAAAGATTGACTCGAAACCCAACAGTTCATCAGTTCCCATTGGGCTCTGATAGGGTAACAGACTTCTAGCTTGTACCACCCAAAAAGGAATTCAATTCATGAGGTAGGTGGGGGTCTAAATACTAAACCATTTTAATTCTATTTTTAACAAAGTTAAAGTTATTCTGTCAGTAGTTTTTATCAGTTTATTAAAGATTTACATATCATAAGCATTTCACAAATATAGTTAATGTTTGGCTAACTGGGCTAGAGATGGCAAGAGGTTTGTTTGAGACTAACCTCAAAGATCACACCCTGAAATTTACCTATAGAAATTCCTCTAAAAAAGTTATATAATTCATTTTCACACTGCACACTTATCTGTATGTTTGAAGACATGTCCTGTAGATTTATTGTGTTTGCTGTTACAGGATGATGGTTATGTCCAGATACACACACCAATAATCACCTCAAATGACTGTGAGGGTGCCGGCGAACTCTTCCTAGTTGAGGTATGTCTAAATCTCTGATTTCCTTAAGTGTAGGTGTAAGTACAGCTTCTCAGTTTAAGAGTGCACCATTTTATTTGTGATATGCAGCAACAAACAGAATAATATTATTTTGAATGTTTGGATGGTATATTTTTTTTTCTGAAACTTTGATAATGGATATTTTGTTTGTTCTCTCTGAAGCCTGCAGGTAATCAAAATGGCTCAGATGACCAAAATCCCAATTTCTTCTCTGTGCCAGCTTATCTAACAGTCTCAGGACAATTACACTTGGAGGTGATGGCAGGGTAAAGACTTCAAACACTTTACTAGTCACCGGTATTCAAGAGCTGAACTTAGTGTTACCTTACAGAGATCCTTATGCTTGAGATTTTTTACACAAATGTTGAAGAATTTCAAACCATATTTATGATAAATCAAATCAATAGCTTTAGTCAACATGAAATACCATCCACAACCCATTGTTCTTATGTAATCTGACTTATTCAGAGAAAACAGGAAATTAAACAAGAAAAAAAAAAAAGAATGTATGCATTGGGAATTGTTGGGATAGTGAAAAAATCATCTCCAAAAGTGGGCTTTTCCAACGAAATGACGATGGTTCTTGTGATGAGTCTGTGCTCGGCTGGTTCATGGCTGGTAATGTCGACAGGTAGTGTGCGCTCTGCTTAATGTTATTACATTATTTACTATAAACATACTCATTTTTACTAAAAACTAGGGCTATGAATCGGCCAGTTTTCTGTGGTTAATCACGATTAATCACGATTAAATAATTGTACATGATACATTACAACAAACATTAACAAAAATTGTCATAAATACATTTACTTTATACTTTGTCTCAAAGAACTTGCAAGTAACTGGTTAGTCATCAATTATTTTAATAATTTAAATATGTACATGTTGTGTTCGGGTTTTTTTTAAATTTTTTTTTTTTATTTTTTTTTTTAGCTAATTAGACAAATTTTTACAGGTATTTATCTGTGATACAAGTATATGTATACATGCCATAAAATCAATGGTCATGTAATTACAATTTGGGCAAAATCGTCTGCCGTTTTCCAGTGGACTTTATAATAACGGGATCTAATGGGCAGATTCAAATCATATCAAACTTTATTTGTAAGATAAACTTAAGTGTACATTGCCAATGCATTATTAGACACTATATATATATACAGATATAAAACATACTGAATGCTGAAGTTTAATTTTCTGAAGTTTAAAATCTCAAAACTAATATTTCTCTGGCTGCTGTTCAATCTGCAGTTTGCTGAATGGCCAGGTCCTTCTCAGTCTCTATCACGCACATGCTGGGTCTCATTTGGGTGGTTACTCTTTTGACAGTGGTTCAGATGAAAGTGAGTGAGCATTTTCTCACACGCCTGGTTCACAACTTGCAGGTGAAGTCTTCATTTTCCTTATAGTAAATCTGGTCCCGTGTTTATTATGCCTAGGACATGCTTTGTGCGTAATGAATAATAAAAAAAAATAAATGTACTGTTCCACACAATAACTGTAGTTTCTGTGCCAGGATGTGCAGTTGAGTGGAGCATGTACAGTGCATTCAGAAAGTTTTCAGACCCCTACATTTTTTTCACATTTTGTTATGTTGCAGCCTTATGCTAAAATGCTTTAAAAAAAAATTCACATCAATCTAAACTCCATACCCCATAATGACAAAGCAGAAACCAGATTTTTGATAATTTAGAAAAGAAAAAACTGAAATATCACATTAACATAAGTATTCAGACCCTTTGCTATGACACTTGAAATTTAGCTCAGGTGCATCCCATTTCTCTGGATCATCTTTGAGAAGATTGGAGTCCACCTGTGGCAAATTCAATTGATTGGACATGATTTGGAAAGGCACACACCTGTCTATATAAGGTCTCGCAACTGAAAATGTATAACAGAGCAAAAACCAAGCCATGAGGTCAAAGGAACTGCCTGCAGAGCTCAGAGACAGGATTGTGTCGAGGCACAGATCTGGGGAAGGCTACAAAAAAAAGAGCACAGTGGCCTCCATAATTCTTAAATGGAAGAAGTTTGGAACAACCAGGACTCTTTCTAGAGCTGGCCCCCCAGCCAAACTGAGCAATCAGGGGAGAAGGGCCTTGGTAAGAGAGTTGACAAAGAACATGAGGGTCACACTGGTTGAGCTCCAGAGTTCAGTGTGGAGGTGGGAGAAACTTGCAGAAGGACAACCATCACTGCAACACTCCACCGATCTGGGCTTTATGACAGATTGGCCAGATGTAAGCATCTCCTTAGTGCAAGACACATGAAAGCCCACTTGGAATTGGCAAAAAAAGCACCTAAAGGACTCTCAGACTGTGAGAAACAAGATTCTCTGGTCTGATGAAACGAAGATTGAACTGTTTGGCCTCAATTTCAAGCGTCATGTCTGGAGGAAACCAGGCACCGCTCATCACCTGCGCAAAACCATCACAACGGTGAAGCATGGTGGTGGTAGCGTCATGCTGTGGGGGTGTTTTTCAGTGGCAGGGACTGGTCAGGTTTGAAGGAAAGCTGAATGTAGCAAAATACAGAGATATCCTTAATGAAAACCTGGTCCAGAGTGCTCAGTACCTGAGACTGGACCAAAGGTTCGCCTTCCAACAGGACAATGACCCTAATCACACAGCCAAGACAACGCAAGAGTGGCTTAGGGACAACTCTGTGAATGTCCATGAGTGGCCCAGCCAGAGCCCGGACTTGAACCCAATTGAACATCTCTGGAGAGACCCAAAAATGGCTGTCCACCGACGGTCCCCATCCAACCTGACAGAGCTTGAGAGGATCTGCAGAGAAGAATGGCAGACAGTCCCCAAATCCAGGTGTGCAAAGCTTGTCGCATCATACCCAAACAGAATTGAGACTGTAATCTGGTTTTTGCTTTGCCATTATGGGGTATGGTGTGTAGATTGATGTGATTTTTTTATTATTATTTTTATATATATATAATTAAAGGCATTTTAGCATAAGGCTACAACGTAACAAAATGTAAAAAAAAAAAAAAAAAAAAAAATGAAGGGGTCTGAATACATCCTGAATGCACTGTACTTCCTGAAAATGTATATTTGCCATTTAATTTTAGCTACAGAAAGTGGGGGAAAACAGTGAGCCCATTGTACAAAGGTGCCTGGATTTGTTCCTGGCAGGCAGCAGATGCCCTAACCCCACCCCTATCTTAATCTGAGCCTGAAAGGCTGAGTAGCCTGAGAGGAACAACTCAGGACACCTTTCTCCCATCGCATGAAGTTTCTGGAAGTAAAAAAAAAAAAAAAAACCTATACTGCATTTTTAAACAAAAATATTAATCCGATAAATTAACACGTTACATTTCCCAGCCCTACTAAAAATAAAAGGGCTAATGGTTAGTCATGGAAAACAGCTAATGGTTAGTCATATTCACCATATGACTTGGCTGGACAAGGGGAGGAGACAACAGCCAAAAAATTAAGGTTGTTTTAAAGGTGGAGCAAGTTATTACATTTGGTGAAAGTTAATAAGACCAGTAAGACCAGGAAAGTGTATAAATAAAGTAAATGGGGTCAATATTGATTTAAAGTACACAACTATTAAAGTAATCATTAGCCAAATCCGAATGTTATATCATCTTGTGAAACTCAGATGTAGCTAGATGTATTGCTGGCTTTCATGGCTGCAGCGCGCTGTGTTTGCCCGCTAACTTGTTTCAAATCTGGCAACCAGGAGTGTCGAAATACTATTGGGAAATGGGCATTGGGCGGGATCACACAGGCCAAAACACAAACAGAAATTCTGGCCCGGAACGGACATTTAAAACTAGAATATAGTGGCTGTAGCATTGTTTTCGGAGAAGCCAGTATTTCAACTTAGCATGTTTCCTAAATCTCTGATAACATATTATGATGATTTTATGCTTTAGTACAGTAAATATGTTACATATTGCACCTTTAACGTTACTTAAAATTGCAGGGGGTACTTTATGTAAATAAAATATGTCATAAGGATTCAACAAAAATGTCTGGGAATATAGAAATAGGTCAAAATGATTATGTAAAATTACTTAACATTAATCCTGCAAGCTTGTACCAGATATGTAATTTATTTAATTAAAATGCGTTTTCTCCTGGAGGATGTAATATTTGGAGTGGTGGCTCATTTGCAATACATTGTTAAAACTTTCCCTGTCAGATGTTAAAAGGATATTCAGCAGATGTTTTTATGACATTTATGATTTAGAGTATATTAGATTGATAACGCCTTACAATAAGGTTCCATTATTGTATTTTTAACATTAGTTAATGCATTAGATATCATAAACAATTAACAATATATTTTGTTACATCATTTATTAATATTTGTTAATGTTAGTTAATAAAAATAAAAATGTTCATTGTTAGTTCATTTTAGTTCATAGTGCATTAACTAATGATAACTAATACAACTTTTGATTTTAAAAATTTATTAGTATATGCTGAAATAAATATTAACCAAGATTAATAAATTACTTTTTGGGATTTTAGTGAAAGTTTATCAGATGTTTAACACAAATATAAGGTGATTCAAGTGAAACCTAACAAGGAAATATCCTGGTCATTTTTGACCCCAAATAAAAAATAAATAAACATTTTTTATAAAGACAAAGAAACCTACACTTAAGCTTGCTTTCTGTGACATTATTTTCAGGACACTTAAGCACATTTTAGCCCCCTATTCTCATTACCACAACGCGTCTGGACTTTTGACTTCAAATTTTTTCATTGTTTTCAGTAATGCTTCTCATTACTGTAACACACTCATTTTTTTTTATTTCTTTTTTTTATACTGTATTACAGTAAAAAGATGCTGCTGTAATTTTTTTAAATTAAAATCAGTGAAAATGAAAGAATACTACTATGGTGTATAAATACTTCACAATTTAAATAATACTTTTTTCCCCACATTGCATTAGTGAAAATTGAGGGGGTAAAATGTGCATAACTGTCATGAAAATAATGTCACAAATTTTTAAAAAAAATCTTAATGGCACTAAATATACAGTAGGCTTATTTTCTTTATGCAGAGTATAATTTCTCATTTGTTACTTATGATTTTGGAGTCAAATAGGACTAGGACATTAGGCCCTGTTTTAAGAGTGCTAGCGCTATGCCATAAGTCATAAGTGCAAAGTGAATGTGCTTGGCCATGAAATTTCGGTATTTTTTTGCAATCATGTGCTAAGTCAAGGTTAAGTGGGTTTGACGAAATCGTGCGCACAAAGCGCTAACAGGCTGGATCAAGTGCAGTTTAATTCTGAGGTTTTCTCTGGTTATTCCACTGTCTGCATCCTATTATATAGTTAATTCCCTGTCAAGCACTAGCAATATACACCGATCAGCTACAACATTAAAACCACCTGCCTAATATCATGTAGGTCCCCCATCATGCCGCCAAAACAGCTCTGACCCGTTGAGGCATGGACTCTACAAGACCTCTGAAGGTGTCCTGTGGTATCTGGCACCATGACGTCAGCAGCAGATTCTTTAAGTCCTGTAAGTTGTGAGGTGGGGCCTCCGTGGATCAGACTCGTTGGTCCAGCACATCCCATAGATGCTCAATCGGATTGAGATCTGGGGAATTTGGAGGCCAAGTCAACACCTTGAACTCTTTGTCATGTTCCTCAAACCATTCCTGAACAATTTTTGCAGTGTGGCAGCTGAAAGAGGCCACTGCCATCAGGGAATACCATTGCCATGAAGGGGTTTACATGGTCTGCAACAATCTTTAGGTAGGTGGTACGTGTCAAAGTAACTACATATGAATGCCAGGACCCAAGGTTTCCCAGCAGAACATTACCCAGAGCGTCACACTGCCTCTGCTGGCCTGCCTTCTTCCCATAGTGCATCCTGCTGCCATCTCTTCCCCAGGTAAACGATGCACACGCACCCAGCTGTCCACATGATCTAAAAGAAAACATGATTCATCAGACCAAGCCACCTTCTTCCATTGCTCCATGGTCCAGTTCTGACACTCACGTGCCCATTGTAGGCACTTTTGGCAGAGGACAGGGGTCAGCATGGGCACTCTGACCGGTCTGTGGCTATGCAGTCCCATACGCAGCAAGCTGCAATGCACTGTGTGTTCTGAAACCTTTCTATCATGGCCAGAATTAAGTTTTTCAGCAATTTGTACTACAGTAGCTCTTCTGTGGGATCGGACCAAACGGGCAAGCCTTCGCTCCCCACGCGAATCAGTGAGCTTTGGGCGCCCATGACCCTGTCTCCGGTTCACCGGTTGTCCTTCCTTGGACCACTTTTGGTAGGTACTAACCACTGCATGCCGGGAACTCCCCACAAGACCTGCCGTTTTGGAGATTCTCTGACCCAGTCATCTATCCATCACAATTTGGCCCTTGTCAAAGTCACTCAGATCCTTACGTTTGCCCATTTTTCCTGCTTCCAACACATGGAATTCAAGAACTGACTGTTCACTTGCTGCCTAATATATCCCTCCCCTTGACAGGTGCCATTGTAACGAGATAATCAATGTTATTCACAAGTTGATATTGTGTATGGGCCATATGCAATGAATAAGAAGAATAAAAGAATTGACCCATTCTTTTGTGCATTAACTGTTTCCTTGTTGAATGTCAGGCATATTTCTACGACAGTGACTTTTATACGCATGGAAAATGTGATTCTCGCCAGAATTTGGATGTAGGCTCCATTAAATTATAGAGAATGTAAGTATACAGTTAAATAGCAGTACTGTGCATGGCGCTCTGAAATGTAGCATGTATCTCATAAAACTTAGTAAGAATAATAATAAATATGCTGTTAGCCTGATTCACAGCGCATTTCTAAATAAAGTAGCTTTAGTGCATGACAAAGCATAAAACTGCTAAACTAGAACTTGTTAAATTCATATTTTGAAAGTTAACTTACCTGCTTGTTTGGAAGTTTGTTTCAGTCAGATAAGATTATTATTATTATTTTTTTAAGACAACAGTGCTCAGAAACTGGAATGAACAAAGATAGAATGAAGGGAGTAATTGCTATTGCAGATGAGCAAATAACCTAAGAAATATGTCTTGCAAATGAAAACACATATCAATCTTGCAAATGAAAATACATATCAAATAGACATCTGGGTGATGTACATGTGCTATCAGGGGTTGTGCTTACGTTGTGTTGACTACCACTGAAATAACTACACACTCTCAAGGCGAAATCTTAAGGATTCATATGACTTTTCTAAATTTGGCTAATTCGTATAATATCGTACCACTGCACTCGTTTGAACTTGTACAACTTTCACTACAGCCAATGATGTTGCTGGACATTGTTTCCATCTAATGTGTGACAATTACTTGCTTCTGTTACACAACAGCTTCCTGTCATCTTTACACTCTACTGATCCATTAGGTTTGGGTAAGGGCATAATATTAATAAGCATGTCCTTAATGCTTCCTGCGCGAAACTCGCACTTACTTCCCATTAGATATCTGGGCATTTGCACGTAATGAAATCGTACAAATACATACGAATGAACTCGTAGGAAATCATACGAAATAGCCAACTCCTAAAATATGTAAGAATTTTCATGAGACTGGGTTGGTAATACTGTACACCTCACTGTCCTGAAGCGCGAATATCATTTAAATTTTAACTGACAGTTGGGCCATTTGAAGCGGATCTGCTGCAATTCATGGAGGATATGTATTTTAAATTCTGTGTCAGCGAAGTAAATTAAAACAAACCCTATGACATTTCTAAGATGATGATAATTTAATTTCTGAGATCTACGCCACTGTTATAAATATTGGTGTATCTTAAAGTGGATATTCTGCTTTTCTGTGATCTCACTTTTTTGTGAAATTATTTGTTTTGCGACATTTTCAGGATGATGTTGTAATGAGCCATTTACTGTATGTAGAATAGATTAAATTAGATTAAACATGACTTGTGATTTCCTTGTTGTTGTTTTTGATAACAACATCCAAGCTTTGTTACCATTGACATTTAAACAATGTTGTAGTTTGACAAATCTCTGGGACTCGAACATTTGTACATAGGATACATCAGATACATCATTATATATATAGTTTAAAGGTGTATAAAAAAGACATCTTTCCAGCAGCTCTCCTCAAACTTTGCCCATGGATAGTCCAATAGCCTATGTACCATCCCAATGTGTCCATTTTATCTCATAGAATGCAATAACTGCTCTAGATCGACTTCACCTTGGCGGATGGAGCAAAACGTTTACTTTATTTTTACACGGATGGAGCAAAATTTATCTTTTGAGTGAACACAGACTTGAAGTTTAAAGGTATATAAAATTAAAATGGTCTCATCTACTTTTCTCAAACTTTGCATTTAGGGTATATAAAATTAGCATATAAGGGGTGAACAAAAATGAAAATGTTCCAGTACTCTTAATTTTTATTTTATTTTTAGTCTCATTTCCTTAAAAAAACACAGTAGTCTATTGTAAATATTTACTGTAAAAATTACAGCAATTGTTTACAGTGTATTATTAATAATTTAATCTACTGACACACAAATCATGGCTAGTATTAACAGTGATTGTATCGACACGCACTTCTTTGATTTTGATTTGAAAATAACTTCATTTATTGAAACACGAAAAAAATAAACCAAAAATATTTCTAAATTCAAATTACACTTCAAACAAAACAAAAATATAATCAAAATAACAAAGTGTTAAAAAAAACAACAAAAAAACATACTAAATCCAAACGTTTAACCCTCTGCAACTTTTGCAGTGACTTAAAAATCACTCTATGACAATATGTAGCAAAACACCAATACAAATTCAATCATAAATACAACTGTAAATATAAACATAATAATAATAATAAGTAAAAAATAATGAAAATAGAGCCCATTTTCTCAACAGGTTTCATGAGAATCACCCTATAATGCCTGAGAAGGACACTATGCACTCCAGTTGTCTTCAGGGTGTGTTTACTGGGTATTCAGTCAATCTCCTGCATGGCTATACCACTTCTCACAGGGCTGGATTGGAGGACACATATGCACGGTATCTGCAGCTGCGAAAGTTCGGCTCTGTCCCTCACGGTGGTTTTTGAGATGGGCTTCGAGAGTAACCTACAGTGTATTCTGGGAGTCTACCATATCAAAGATGTGATTCCATTCACAAGGTTCTCGCACTCCTGCCTGCTCTGGAGAGGGATTAAATAAAAAAGAAAGTCACAGAAAGAATTTTGTGTTTTAAATTTTTACTGCTGCCTTAGTGTGGTGACTGATCTGGTCAATTTACTTTTTTTATTTTATTATCATTAAACCTCTGTTTTATGCTTGGAGTCAGAGTCGGAAAAAAAAAAAGTCAAAATGTATTAAATTTTTAGGGGTTATTTATTTTAACAGTTGTTTGTTTGTTTGAATATTTTTGACCAGAATTGCAAAATTAACTTAAATTTTCTCTCTCTATCTCTCTGCCTTAACAAGTCATGTGAACACTTTCGACAACTGCAAAATAAATTATTTTTTGAGTCATTTTTGTTTTTATTTTAATTAGTTTACATAATTGTTATTTTTAATTACTTAAAGTAGTTTTTTATTTTATTTTTAGAATTGTTTTTAGGTTTGCCAATATACACTTTGTGAACTAAAAATGACCTATTAAGTAAAAAGTCTTATTTCATTCAAAGAGT
This sequence comes from Myxocyprinus asiaticus, assembly GCF_019703515.2. Lineage (NCBI taxonomy): Eukaryota > Metazoa > Chordata > Actinopteri > Cypriniformes > Catostomidae > Myxocyprinus > Myxocyprinus asiaticus. Next base: position 33,385,845 of record NC_059382.1, on the reverse strand, counting down.
TAAACTGTACCCTTTAATGAACTGGTAAGAGAGCAAATATGACCTTGTTATGTAGAGGTGACTAACAAAATCGAATATTTCAGGGCGTATCCAGTATTTTAGTTTTTAATTTATTTTCTAATGAAGATTGTGTTTACAAAGTTAATAAGAACTTCTTTGGAAAAGCATGTAGTGCAGTGATGATGCAGTACGTCTCCAGAGTGAGGAAACATGCAGGTAGAATCACTCTGGACCTCAAACACCTTGTCCACTCCCTCTTTGAACTGTTGCCCTCTGGCCGGTGCAACAGAGCACTGAGTGCCAGGACATCCAGGCACAAGAACAGTTTTTACCCTCAGGCCATTTTCTTCATGAACAATTAAACTGCCTCAGGACTCCCCCATAGTGCAAATGTATTGTAAATGTAAATACAAATCTTATGTGCATATGTAAATTCATATATTTAATTAAATAACTGTACATACCCCTACCTTGCACATATATTACCACTTGCACATGTATATACGCCATTCTGTTATTTGTCCTATTATTTGTATGTCTATTTATACTTTTACCTTGTTTTATATTGTCACACTGTAATGTTTTGTGTGCACTTGTTTCTCCTATCACCAAAAAAAAAAAAATCCTTATCTACATGTGAACACTTGGCAATAAAGCTCATTCTGATTCTGATTATTGTCACACGTTTTGTTGCATTAGATGCAAAACATCAAACCATCTGACCTCAAATAAAATCATGATAGTGTGACGCTCCTGTTCTACCCGCTCCGTTGGGACTCGAACTGGCGTCTCCGGCATGGGAGGCAGGTGCGTTAACAAGGAGGCTGAAGACTACAGCTTCTAATGTCAGTTGCTAGTGAACCTCTTGAGGTCAGGAGAGTGAGGTGTATACACATTGCACAGCTATTTATCAGCTGGCTCCCATTACACTCACCCCCCTAAACCTCACTCCCATCTGGGTCCTGGCACCATTGTGATGTTCCTGTTCTACCTGCTCTGTAAGGGACTTGAACTGGCATCTCCTGTGTGGGAGGCAGGTGTGCTGACAAGGAGTCTAAAGGCTACAGCCTGTAGCGTCAGTCACTAGTGTGCCTCTTGAGACCAGAGGAGTGAGGTTTATACACACTGCACAGCTATCTATCTATCAGCTGGCCACCATTACACTCACCCCCCCTAAACCTCACTCCCTTCCCGGCCAACGCACCGTTGTGACACTCCTTTTCTACTCGAACCGGCGTCTCCGGCATGGGAGGCGGGTGCGCAAACAAGGAGGCTAAAGGCTACAGCCTCTAGCATCAATCGCTCTTGCACCAGCTGGCTCCCAATACACTAGACCTTTTATCAGAACTAACTACACTTTCCTCTGCCTTTTTTGCAATGACTGGTAACCAAGTGTTAAGTGACTTCACCTTTTTAGTCTAGAGTGATTTTTTTAGTGCAAAAATTGCATTATTCATATTTGTCCACTAAGTGTTGCCATTTGTCTAGTTTAGTAATAAACTCTGGAAAAGTTGCTGTAGTTTGGTTAATCCTGGGAACTCAGGATGATTACTACAATAAATGAGAAACATCAGACACTCCCATATAGTCAATTTAATTTTAAAAGCTTACAAAATATGAATTTACTCTCTCTTTCTCTTTCTCTCTCTCTCTCTCTCTCTCTCTCTACACACACACACACACACACACACACACACACACACACACACACACACACACACATTTCCTTAAAGATACTTTCCTAAACTTTGTATAGAAGGTTGTGTATTCTAAGTACATACGTCATATGTGTGAGTTTAACTTGCTGGTATCACGACAGTGAATTTCACGCGTGTGGTTCATTGTTACTTTGTTCATCCACACACACAGACACACACACACAGTATCAATAGTGTTTACAGTGAGTTCCCGCAGAACGCAGAGGACGCGCCGCACACTGCTCACATCATCATTAAATGACGCACCGGACCGCTGCAGCAAAGTGAGCTACACATCCAAGGCTGTGTCTCGTTTGAAAGGATGCGTCCTCCGGAGGTCGCATTTGTCGGCCGCATACGTCATCGAGGCTGTCTCTTTTCAGAAAAGCGAGTAGGACACTTCGAATGCAGCCTTCGAATGCAACCTTCTTTCACGGGAATTCGGAGGATGCATGAGGTGTATCCTTCGTGGACACTCATAACCCATAATACTTTGCTTCAATGGAAATGTCTAAAGAAAAATAACGCCAATTTTCCCGTAAATATGATGTTCAAATGCAAGGAATGTTAATTCCCAAGTTGAAGTACCTCAGTAGATGGGTGCAGAGTATATAATATGTATAATTATATTAATATATAATTAAAATAAAGTATTAGACTAAAAGTACACCTGTAAAATCAATTTTCTTTTCTCTTTACATCATTTTGACTCTCCTAAAATGTACCTCATACATTCCCTTCTAAAGGGACTTTGTTCCCTTCTCACTCGAAGCGCTCGCGCTTGTTAAAGAGTGGCGTGCTGTCATAGCAACCAGGTTACATTCCGTTTCCGTTTGTCCTGCGAAGGCCTTCTCGTTTAAACGAGGCTTGTTTAAAGGAGGACACTCGGTATACTGCAGCCTTCAAAGGATGCGTCCTACCTAGCATGCAGCCTTCCAAACGAGACACAGCCCAAATTACAGCTTCACACGCGTTTAACCCAGATGTAAAGGCATCATCTAAGGAGTTCAGAGTGATATTACTGCGGTGATTTATTTATTTTTTTCTTCGGAAAATGAGTGGAGGGGAAATCATCTGTCAAGGGTGGCTGAGAAAGTCACCACCCGAGAAAAAATTGCGGAGATACGTATGTAAGTAATCTTAAAACTGTTGAAACTTTGCGTGTTTCATATTTCTTAACACAATACAAAATATCTTAGATATAAAATGGTGTTGTGTGAGGGGCTAAGCCAATTGCCATCATATTTTTAAAAAATGCCGATGTTTTTACCTGAAAGCATCCCACTTTACCTTTGTTCACCTTGAAACATTGTTTTGGCCAACAAATATTTTAATGTAATATTACAGTAAAAAAAAAAAAAAAAAAAAAAAAAATATATATATATATATATATATATATATATATATATATATATATATATATATATATATATATATATATAATAATAATAATAATTATACCTATCTATCTATCTATCTATCTATATATATATATATATATATATATATATATATATATATATATATATATATAAGGTAAGTGGGACACTTAAGTTTGTGTATTTTTATTTTTTGTTTTTATTAAATAATTAAAAAAAATAAATAAACAAAATCTTAGCTATATCAAAAGGTATTGAGTGAGGGGCTCAGCCAATTGCCAGCATGTTTTAAAACAATGCCAATGTTTTAATCTGAAAGTGTCCCACTTTATCTGTAATTCACCCTAAAACATTGCTTTGGCCAAAAAATATTGTAATTTAAGTAATTACAGATATGAAAAAACCTGCTTTTTAAAGGCTTTTCAGCTACAGTAAATGTAAGCAGTAAAACCATTATAATATTCAAAACAATTCATGAAACAGCCAAAATGTAAAAGGCATGTCCAGTAATAGGTAAAGTGGGACACTTAAGTTTGTGTATTTATTATTTCTTCTTTACATTTTGAAAAAATAAAACAATGCCAACGACAAATTATCAGAAAGTGTCCCACTTTATCTGTATTCATCCTATGAAACCATTGTTTTGGCCAACAAAAACTGGAATAAATATAATTACCAATAAATGCCAAATTATCCGCCAGGCTCTATCATTTGGTTATATACTGTATATAGCAATATATCAGTTTGACTCTCAGGGCTGTAGCTAGTGGGGTTAAAGGTGGTAATGATAGAACTGTATTTTTTAATAGGTAAAGGGCCCAGAGCAATATTCAGTCAGGGGGCCTAGGATTCCTTGCTAAGCCCTGTGTCATTTCTTTTTGTCCCCGCCTTAGCAGGGGCGACCCGTTTTGCCCTAGCATCCCTCGTCTCCTCACTACTGTAAAAGAGTAGAACATGCACTGTCACAATCATTAAAACACACAACTACATGCTTATTATTCAGAATGACCACAATTATTACCTGCTTTATAATAAGATTACAAGAGTATCATAATATGGATTTAACTGAACTAAAGAATCTGTGCACAGTGGGGTTTAAAAATACCACAGAGACACTGTCTGTCTCATAATTCTATTTTGGACAGCTGTCTACACAACTGTCCTTATAAGAGGGCAGAAACTGTTTACTGCCCCTCTTTCACTCCATATTGGCTTGTTAGGAGCCAGTTCTGCATTATTGTAAACTGTGGACCACTGTTGGACGTGTGGCTCTTTATTCCCACATCCTGCTTTGGTGCCTGAATGTTGGGGACTATTGGCTTCAAGTTTGCCAGACCAGATAATACATCCTGCACAAAAGTGGGGAAGGCCGACAGTGTTAGATCTCATAAATACAGCTGTCTCATTTTTATCTACAGTGTTGCATTACAGGACTTCTCCATCCTCCTACCTAACTTTGCCATGATGTCATCTCTCTAGTTCTCATACTATTTCCCTCTCTCTCTCAGTTTCATTGGGAGAGTCCATATCTGTGTGTCCTCAGATGCACACGTGCTAGGTCATTTCTTTATTGTCTTCCACATAAAGCAGCCCTGTCTTACGTAGAGCTGCACAGGAACTGCTCATGTTAATATAACTGGGCAGCTGCGGCTGGGAAGAGGAAAAGCAGACACATGTTTACCTTATAACTGAAGGTCAATGCTCCTTGAGGTCTTGCACCCAAAACCGTTCTGTCCATACAATACAACACCAAAAAAGCCAGGTAGGAAGTAGGACATTCAGCAGTCATTCACTATCCAGCAGGACAGCACACTGAGCTGCTGATATACCTGCTGAAGAAAACAGCTGGTTTAGCCAAAGATGTTTTGCTGATCAAACTGGTTTTACTGTAGTTGAGCTGGTTGCCGGCGGGTCTCCCAGCCTGACCAGCTGACAGGTGACCAAAACCCCTCTAAAAGCTGCAAAACAAACTAGCTTAACCATTGTAGCCAGGCTGGGAAACAAACAAACTAAATAAGGCTGGTTTAAGATGGTTTTCTCTGAAGACATTGGTTTGTATTCTGGTCCTGATGCTATATCTAGAGAGCAGGGTGTCTGATGTAAGTACTATGCATACATAATCCAATTTTAAGAATAAAAGTAGGCACACACAACATTGTTGAAATCAAGTGAACAATTATTTTACACAGTGGGTCTGTTCCAAAACTTATTGAGCTGCCTTGTTGTCTCCTGCCTACATAGGCAGCTGTCTTCTATGGCAGCATCCTTACTGAAATGATGCCTCATAAACAGGGGCATAGATTCCAGGGTGGATGTGGGGAAGGTAATCGCTGGAGTACGCTTACACTGGGGGGTACGTGAGGTGATAGAAATGTGTAATAATAAAATGTAAAACATTTTAATTGAAAGATAAATTAATAATAGAAATAAGCTTGGGAAGATGTTTTTTGAAAGTTTAGCATTACTTACAATTTCAAGGGGTACATTATGTAAATAATTTAGGTCATAAGGATTCAACAAAAATGTTTGGGAATATAGAAATAGGTCAAAATGATTATGTAAAGTTACCTAACAATACTAATCTGAGATCACGTGACACCATGTGAGGAGCGGACGTGTGAGCGGTGAGCTCTGCGCACTTTGCTAATGTTTTTACTATTTGTGTCATAAACCAGTGTGATTCGATACACCCTGATTCTTAACTGTTCTAGGAAGACAATATTTAAAAAAATATTAAAAGACACTTACGTGATATTAAAAGACACTTACATGCTCGGGCTGATTCCCCGGAGAAACAGGACGGAACCCCTGGACTCAATTCGGACGGTGAACTGAAAGAAATCCGGCATAAATTGATGAATGTGTCAGCAATGCTGATGACAGTCGTTGCAGGTTTGGAAGATCTTGCTGTAATACGTCGATCGATTACTTCCATGGAGACTAAATTCTCTGAGTTGGTTACAAGACTGTCGGATGTCGAGAGACGGATCGATTATCTGGAGTCTTCGGAGAGGGAATTAACTGCTTATCCGCTAGCAACCAAGATAGATTTGCAGCACGTTTTGGAAAAACTGGAGGATATGGAGAATCGTAGCTGGCGAAACAATGTTCGAATTGTTGGAATTCCTGAGCATGAGGAAGGCAGAGATATGGTGAAATTCCTAGACGAGCTCTTCCTTTGTCTGCTCGACATAACAGGCCATAAGCTGGAAATCGAGCGAGCTCACAGAGTCCTGGCTTGCAGATCGGCTGAGGGAGACAGGCTCCGATCAATTCTGGCCAAATTTCTGAGAACATCCGATAAAGATCTTGTGTTGCGCAAGGCGAGGAGCAAAGGAAAGCTTTCTTGGAAGAACCACAACATTCGACAAGAGAGAAACGTGATCGATTCAAGGAATTTATGAAGAATTGGCAAGTGGAATTTGCATGCCACTCCCCCGGACATACGGGTATAAAAGGAGCTGGTATGCAACCACTCATTCAGATTTTCTCTTCGGAGCCGAGCGGTTCTATTCATTGAAGCTGAATTCATCCGCGAAGTTCATTCACCTCATCTGCTGGATTCTACAGCGAATTTCAGCAGCTTCTCCCCCTCTACACCCGTGGAGTGCAGAGAACGCCCCTGAGTGCTTCGGCAGAACAACTAAAAGAGTATATTCTAAAAAGAGTATATTTTCTTTCTAAAAGAGCGGCTCACACAGAACTTTTTTTTAAAGATGCCTTTCCGTTTGTGTGTTATTCCTGGTTAAGGTCGTTATCTCTCAGCTTCTGACGGCCATGATCGCTGTCTTACATGTCTGGGCGCTGCCCACACGGAGACATCATTCGTGGATGGGTCTTGTCCTCAGTGCGAGAACATAACCATGGCAACACTGCAGTCGCGGCTTGCATTCATAAGAAAGCAAGCCATCTCAGCGTCTCCCCACCTCGGTCCTTCAACCTACGGGAATGAGGCCGTGCCAGTTAGCACTGGGGGTAACACCACCTCTGCCGGGTATCGCCCCACGGACCTCCCATTCCCCAGCACGCTTGCTTGCCCCGGTCGGGCGCTCGGACGAGATCGCCGGCTCGTCTCTGGGTGAGTTGACCTCTCGTTCGGAGTCCGGGAAGAAGACGAGTTATCGAGTTATCAAGTTATCGAGCGCAGCATCGGAGAGCAGGCTCGTCCAGTCGGACGGCTTTGACTGGGCTTCCTCCTTCGGGAATGGTCGCCCAGTCCCAGGCTGACGCCGAAATGACGGACATGCTTTCTCGGGCGGCCACGAACGTCGGGCTAGAGTGGAACTCTCCACTCTCCCCTGAACCCTCGCGGCTCGACGATTGGTTCCTGGGCCCCCGTTCCTTTCTTCCTGGAAGTGCATGAAGAGCTGAAAATATCATGGGATGCACCTTTTACTGCCTGGTTCCGGTCTTTCAGCTCCCCCGCTCTCGCTACCCTCGATGGCGGAGCGGCCAGGGGGCACTTGTGTCCGCAGAGCGCCGCCACCTGGTTCGGGCGCCCACAGCTCCCATCCAGGGCCTGTAGGTTTACATCGTCCCTGACGGCTAAGGCCTACGGTGCCACTGGACATGCCACCTCCACCCTGCATGCCATGGCTCTCCTGCAAGTACACCAAGCCAAAGCGCTAAAAGAATTGCACGAGGGTAGTTCTGACCCGGGATTGATGCAGGAACTGTGCTCGGCGACCGACCTCGCTCTCCGGGTGACGAATGTCACGACACGGTCTCTCGGGCAGGCGATGTCCACCCTGGTGTCCAGGAGCGCCATCTTTGGATCAACTTGGTTGAGATGTGTGAGGCTGACAAGGCACAGTTCCTTGACAGCCCCATCTCCCAGGTCGGCCTATTCGGCGACACCATCGAGGACTTTTTCCAGCAGTTCTCGGCGGTGAAGCAGCAGACGGAGGCCATACAACACATCCTGCCCCAGCATGGCTCAAGACACCGCACCCCGTCTACTTGTTGCCAAGGGCATCCTCCTGCAACAACAACACCGGCTCCGCCACAGCCCGCCCCTGTGGCCCGGCCCCGGCATGGAGCCCAACGCAGTAAGCAGATGCCACCCCTCTCACGGCCGGCCACTAAGAACCCAAGGAAGGCTTCGAAGCACCCCTGAGACGGGCGACCCAGGGGCAAGGAGACCCGCTTCTCTGGAGCTGGTGAGCAGACCACTCCATCTTTTGTTTGGAGAATCTTTTGTTTCATTTTCATTTAATTTCGCTGCATGTCCAAGAGGCTGCGGTACCCAAAAATTCAACAAAAGAGCAGTTTTCTTGTTCCCTTGGTCACATGTCCGGTGCGCACGTCCGTCGTCACGACCACCGTCCACCATCCCATCTTCGCAGGTATGGTGCTCCAGCGGCAGTCCCCCCGCCCCTGTGCGCCCAGCTGTGGCACAAACACGCCCACATGGGATTGGGTCCGGTGGACTACGGGGATGAGACTCCTCCTCCCCCCTCCTCGGCTAATCTTATGGTGGGCGGCAGGAGCCAGGTAAGTGCTTCGATGTCCCTGGACTCAGCACTGCCACGGGGCTCGAATCCCCTTGACGTGGCACCTCGAGCTCTGCCCCGCCGCGAGGCCCCACCTGCCGATACGTCCGATGTGATCATTCCCTTGGTCCCCCTCGCCCGGAGTTTGGGCGCGTGGCTCGCGCTTTCCAACCCATCACGATGGCTGACACAGACTGTCCAACTCGGCTACACAATTTAGTTCGCCAGGCGCCTGCCCAGGTTCAGCAGCGTCCGCTTCACCTCGGTGAAGGGTGAGAACGCCGCTACCTTGCGTGCGGAGATCGCTACCCTTCTGCGCAAGGGTGCAATAGAGCCTGTCCCTTCAGCCGAGATGAAGAAAGGGTTCTACAGCCCGTACTTCATCATACCGAAGAAAGGCGGTGGGTTGCGGCCAATCCTGGACCTGCGAGTACTGAACCGGGCTTTGCACAGACTCCCGTTCAAGATGCTAATGCAAAAACGCATTCTAGCGAGTGTCCGGCATCAAGATTGGTTCGCGGCGGTAGACCTGAAGGACGCATACTTCCACATCTCGGTCTTACCTCGACACAGACCCTTCCTGCGGTTTGCTTTAGAGGGCCGAGCATACCAGTACAAGGTCCTCCCCTTCAGCCTGTCCTTGTCCCCTCGCATCTTCCCGAAGGTCGCAGAGGCAGACCTTGCCCTGCTAGGGACGTGGGTGTCCGAATCCTCAATTATCTCGACAACATATCTTGGCTAATCCTAGCTCACTCTCGGGATATGTTGTATGCGCACAGGGACCTTGTGCTCACGCACCTCAGCCGACTGGGGCTTCGGGTCAACTGGGAAAAGAGCAAGCTCTCCCTGGTTCAGAGCATTTATTTTCTCGGTTTGGAGTTGGATTCAGTCTCGATGACAGCATGCCTCACGAACGAGTGTGCACAGTCGGTGCTGAACTGTCTGAAGGCATTCAGACGGAGGACGGCGGTTCCACTGAAACTTTGTCAGAGGCTCCTGGGGCATATGGCATCCTCAGCGACCATCTGGCACCCGTGACCAGACCTCTGGAATCTCCACACTTGGCCCCTGCGGTGGTAGACACGATCACTCAGGCTAGAGCTCCCTCTATGAGGCTCCTGTATGCCTTGAAGTGGCGTCTGTTCGCTAAGTGGTGTTCTTCCCGACGTGAAGAGCCCCAGAGATGCGCAGTCAGATTGGTGCTTTCCTTCCTATAGGAGAGGCTGGAGGGGTGGCTGTCCCCCTCCACCCTGAAGGTGTATGTAGCCGCTATTTCTGCTCATCATGATGCAGTAGATGGTAAGTCCTTGGGGAAGCACGACTTGATCATCAGGATCCTGAGAGGCGCTAGGAGGTTGAATCCCTCCAGACCACACCTCATCCCCTTGTGGGACCTCTCTGTAGTACTTCGGGGTCTACAGGGAGCTCCCTTTGAGCCCTTGGAGTCAGCTGAGCTTAAGGCACTCTCTTTGAAGACTGCCCTTCTGACTGCGCTCACTTCCATCAAAAGGGTAGGGGACATGCAGGCATTCTCAGTCAGTGAATAGTGCCTGGAGTTCGGTCTGGGTTACTCTCACGTGATCCTGAGACCCCGACCGGGCTATGTGCCCAAGGTTCCCATGACCTCTTTTAGGGATCAGGTGGTGAACCTACAAGCGCTGCCCCAGGAGGAGGCAGACCCAACCTTGGCGTTGCTGTGTCCGGTGTGAGCTTTACGCATCTATTTGGATCACACACAGAGCCTTAGAAGCTCCAAGCAGCTCTTTGTCTGCTTTGGCGGACAGCAAAAAAGAAGCGCTGTCTCCAAACAGAGGATCGCCCACTGGGTCATTGATGCCATCGCGATATCATAACAGGCTCAGAATGTGCCACCCCCTGCAGGGTTACAAGCCCACTCCCATCTGCAGAGCAGCGGGCTGGGTAACACCCAACACCTTTGCGAGGTTCTACAATCTCCGGGTTGAGCCGGTCTCATCCCGTGTATTGGCAGGTACGAGCAAGTAAGTTCCGGGACAACTGGCTGGTGTACTGCTTGCGCACAGTGCCTTTCCCCTCCCTTGAGGTGAAGATGTGTGCTCTTGACTCCCAGTCGTGTTCACAGACTGTGATCCCTGGATGACTTTCCTCCTTAGACCTCTGGCAGTTGAGTTTGCAGAGAAACTCGCTGACCACCCCAGTACGTGCACTAATGAGCACCTGTGCTGAGGTAGGTGCTCCACATATGCTGGTTCCCTGAAGGCGACCCCATGTGATATCTTCCGCAAAATCGTTTCCCTGTCGGCAAACTGCGTCTTCCTTGGGCAGAGGCCCCTCTGCCCCCAGTCACCATGCTCTGTAGAAACTCCTCCCCCTTCGGGTAGGACCTACCATGGGACCACTCCACATGACATACTTCCGACAAGACTCGGTAAGACCATGTGATGTATTCCACTCAAAATACCACCACCCCTCCCTTTTGGGCATGGTGTGGTCTCCGTGGTGTCTTCCCCTTAGGAGGGACACCCCCCCACGCAGACACTTATGGCTCCCAGTCAGTTAACAAATTCCACTCTTTTTGGGGAGAAAAGAGAGGGAAAGAGTCCTCGGCTGGGCTAGCTTGTCCCTATAGTTGGGCAGTCGACTTGTTCCTGATGGACCGTTCGACACTCATAAGAGTGTTGGGGGAGGTTACTTGACAGCCTGGTGCGCTGGCTATGAGGCACACAGCAGTCTGCCCATCACACACCGCAAGTTCACGTAACACAGTTCAGCTAGTTGTGGCGTTTTGTATAGGGACCCCTAGTGTCACTACATCGTTGAGTGAGTGACAGATAGGGAACATCCTGGTTACTTTCGTAACCTCCATTCCCTGATGGAGGGAACGAGACGTTGTGTCCCTCTTTCCACAATGCTGAACTACCCGCTGAAATGGCCGGGACCTGGTCTCGGCTCCTCAGCACAAAACCTGAATGAGTGGTTGCATTCCAGCTCCTTTTATACTAGTATGTCCGGAGGAGTGGCAGGCAAACCACTCGCCAATTCTCATTGGCCTTTTTTCAAAAAAGCAGAGGTGTTTGGGGCTCCCAAGAGTGACCCTTAGTGTCACTACATCGACACAATGTCTCGTTCCCTCCATCAGGGAACGGAGGTTACGAAAGTAACCAGGACGATTTCCCTGATCCAGCTAGACGTTAACATATTGTCAAAAGTTCTGGCTAACCGATTAAGTAAAGTTATGACATCTCATATACATATAGATTAGGTGGGGTTTATTCGGAGTCGTAGCTCTTCTGATAATATTAGGCGTTTCATCAATATCATGTGGTCAGTGGCGAATGATCAGACTCCAGTCACTGCCATCTCACTTGACGCTGAAAAGGCATTTGATATGGTAGAATGGGATTATCTTTTTAAGATTTTGGAAATATTTTGGGTTCAGGAAAACTTTTATCAGTTGGATTAAGTTACTTTATAGACACCCGGTAGTGGCGGTACAAAAGAATGAATTAATTTCAGATTATTTTACTCTGGATAGGGGCACCCGGTAGGGCTGCCCTCTTTCCCCATTACTGTTCTGCCTTGCCCAGGAACCATTAGCAGCTGCAATAAGAAGGGTAGATGATTTTCCAGGGGTGGTGGCGGGAGGTATGGCGCATAAGCTTTTGCTTTACGCAGATGATATTTTGTTATTTGTCTCTGACCCTACTAGATCTATGCCTTGCCTCCACAGAATTATTAATTCCTTTTCTAAGTTCTCAGGATACAGTGTCAGTTGGTCTAAATCTGAAGCTTTGGCTCTGACAAAGTAATGTTCAGTAATGGCTTTCCAGCTGGGAGCCTTCCAGTGGCCCAAACAGGGCATTAAGTATTTGGGAATTTTATACCCAGCAAATTTGTCTGATTTAGTTAAGAGTTAATTCTGACCACTTATTTAAAAGGTTAATTAGAGCAATGTGAGCAGGTGGGCTTCATTAAATGTATCTATGATTGGGAAGGTTAATGTTATTAAAATGAATTGTATTCCAAAATGTAATTACTTGTTACAGTCTCTCCCTGTAGATGTCCACCTCTCTTATTTCAAGCAATTTGATAGTATAGTGAAGTCCTTCATTTGGAATGGTAAACATCCCAGATTACATTTTAATAAGTTACATAGGCCGACTGACAAAGGTGGGCTAGGCCTACCCAAGATTTTGCTTTATTATTATGCAATCGGTCTCAGACATTTGGCTCTGATTGGTCACTTAAACCAGCCCCTCCCTGGTTTTGTATTGAACAGGAAGTTCTTGCCCCTATTTTGCCATTACAAAGCCTTTCTATTAAACTAACCGGAATAGTTAAGTCACACCCCGTTTGCACACGGTATGGACAAAACTGTCCAGAGTGTTTAATTCGGACATTTTTATATTTAAATGTTGCCTCGAGCATATGGCTGAACCCTAAATTATGTATTGAAAGGTCCCCTTTCTGCTGGTCAGAGTGGATTGTGAGGTGGGTTACTACACTCAGTGACCTATATGAGAGTGGAGTGTTTAGATCTTTTGAAAATTTGGTTCAACACTTTGAGATTCCCAGGTCTCAGTTCTATAGGTATTTACAGCTGCGCCACTTGCTCTGTAATATTTTTGAGAGTAGCTCACACCCCCCTAAAGCGGCAGATACTCTGGGAGAAGTGATTACTGCTTTTGGAAAAGGTCATGAGGCATCGATATAGTACTCCCTGTTAATTCAGAGTCTGGGGGACGGAGCTTTAACTTCTATGAAGAGATAATGGGAGAAAGATTTAAACTTGGTATTGGAGGAGGAAGTGTTGGCTAGGATTCTAAAAAATGTCAAGTCATGCAAGGGTTCACCTTATGCAATTTAAGATTTTACATAGATTCTATTGGACCCCCTCTAGATTATATAGGCTTGGTCTTAAAGACACACCCACCTGCTGGTGATGGCAATGGCAATTAGAAGATGGAGACACAATCCATGTATTTGGGGGGGGGGGGTTGCTAAGATTCAAGAATTTTGGTTGAGAGTTCAGAGTTTTATGTGTGACGTTTTGAGCACTCAAATTTTACTTTGTTCCAGACTCTGTATTTTGGGTGATGGGTCAGTCATAAATTGGGGGGATTATCACATTTAAAATTGGGTTCTGACCAGTCTCATGATCGGCTGGCAAATAATTTTAAGGGGATGGAAGTCGGATGGAGCGGCCTATTTTTCAGAGTGGTGTGTGGAAATAGGGAGGGTGGCTGCTTTCGAGGAAGTGGTAAGTAGAAGTCTGGGGATAAATGGGGGGGGTGGGACGACTCTTGGGGAGGGGATGTGGAGAGTGTATATATATTGGGTGTGTGTGTGTGTGTGTGTGTGTGTGTGTGTGTGTGTGTGTGTGTGTATTATGTGAGACCACAGGGTTGTTTGTTGGGGGTCGGGGTGGGGTTGGTGAATAGGGAGGGATATTAGTGGGGTTTAAATGTGAAATACTGATTCATTGTATATGTGTTGGTTTTTTCTTTGTGATATATATGAATCAATAAAAATTGTTAATCACTGTTGAGCCGAGGAGGGCGGGGCCGGGCTGGAATGAGACACACCCGGTCCCCAATCAGCCTGATGGGGCGCGCGAGGGATAAAGGCGGCCGGGGACGACAGTTCGAGAGAGAGAGAATTACAGACAGCTGTGCTGTGTTTTTGGTTTTGTGTTTTTGGTTGTGTGTTTTTGGTTAATAAATTATTATTTAAGTTGTCAAGCCGGTTCTCACCTCCTCCTTTCCACTGAACCCCCTTACAATCACAAAAAACAAAAAAAAACAAAAAAAAAAAAACAATTAAATCAATACTAATCCTGCAAGCTTGTACCAGATAACATGTATGTAGTTTATTTAATTAAAATGTGTTTTCTCCTGGAGGATGTCATATTTGGAGTAGTGGCTCATTTGCAATACATTGTTAAAACCTTCCCTGTCAGATGTTAAAAGGATATTCAGCAGATTTTTTCATGACATTTATGATTTAGAGTATATTAGATTGGTAACACCTTACAATAAGGTTGCATTGTTGTATTTTTAACATTAATTAATGCATTAGGTATCATAAACAATTAATATATTTTTTACATAATTTATTAATATTTGTTAATGTTAGTTAATAAAAATAATTTTTTTCATTGTTAATTCATTTCAGTTCATAGTGCATTAACTAATGATATCTAATACATCTTTTTATTTGAAAAATGTATTAGTATATGTTGAAAAAAAAAAACATTAACCAAGATTAATAAATTATGTAAAAGAATTGTTTATTGTTAGTTCATGTTAACTAATGGAACCTTATTGTAAAAGTGTGTAGAAAGGTTCTAATTTTGTGGGCAATGGAGGAGTCAGGAGACAACGAAGCAGGTCAAAGGTCAGTCTTTTAATCGTCAGCTTCCACACAAAATTGATGGTAACCATCAAAATACACAGTTCATAAATAAATGAAAAAGAACTCTCTCTCTCTGTTCGTCTGGTGTGCTGTCTGGCCACTGTCTCTCTCCCCCTCTGATGCTTTGGTGTGCCTTTTAAATCTCCCTCTGCCATCACTATAATGAGAGACAGGTCTTAGAGATAATTATGAGCCAGGTGACGAGCCTTACCGCTCTCCCTCTCCCGCAGACCGACACATGACCATGCCCCCCATGCCACAAAGTGTTACCATTAGATCCATTTAAATCCATTCTTTTTGGATGTTTAACACAAATATAAGGTGATTCAAACGAAACCTGACAAGGAAATGTCCTGGTGATATTTGACCCCAAATAAAAAATAAATAAATACATATTTTTTATAAAGACAAAGAAGCCTACATTTAGGACCATTTTAAGCTTGTTTTATGTGACATTATTTTCAGGACATTTAAACACATGTAGCCCCCTATTCTCATTATCACAGCATGTCCGGAATTTTTCCATTGTTTTCAGTAATGATTCTCATTACTGTAACACTCATTTTTTTACTGTATTACAGTAAAAAGATGCTGCTATAAAATTATTATTATTATTATTATTATTATTATTATTTTATAAAATCAGTGAAAATGAAAGACAGTACTAAGGGAATACTAAACTCAGCAAAAAAAGAAACATCCTTTTTTCAGGACACTGTATTTTAAAGATATATATATTTTTAAATCCAAATAACTTTACAGATCTTTATTGTACAGGGTTTAAACAATGTTTTCCATGCTTGTTCAATGAACCATAAACAATTAATGAATATGCACCTGTGGAACGGTCGTTAAGACACTAACAGCTTACAGATGGTAGGTAATTAAGGTCACAGTTATAAAAACTTAGGACACTAAAGAGACCTTTCTACTGACTCTGAAAAACACCAAAAGAAAGATGCCCAGGGTCCCTGATCATCTGCGTGAACGTGCTTTAGGCATGCTGCATGGAGGCATGAGGACTACAGATGTGGCCAGGGCAATAAATTGCAATGTCCGTACTGTGCACAGGGAGACAGGAAGGATAGCTGATCTTCCTCGCAGTGGCAGACCACGTGTAGCAACACCTGCACAGGATCGGTACATCCGAATATCACACCTGCGTGACAGGTACAGGATGGCAACATCAACTGCCCGAGTTACACCAGGAATGCACAATCCCTCCATCAGTACTCAGACTGTCCGCAATAGGCTGAGAGAGGCTGGACTGAGGACTTGTAGGCCAGACAGGACTGGCAAAAAGTGCTCATCACTGACGAGTCGTGGTTTTGTCTCACCAGGGGTGATGGTCGGACTCACGTTTATCATCGAAGGAATGAGCATTACACCAAGGTCTGTACTCTGGAGCGGGATCAATTTGGAGGTGGAGGGGCCGTCATGGTCTGGGGGGGTGTGTCACAGCATCATCAGACTGAGCTTGTTGTCATTGCAGGCAATCTCAACGCTGTGCGTTACAGGGAAGACATCCTCCTCCCTCACGTGGTACCCTTCCTGCAGGCTCATCCTGACATAACCCTCCAGCATGACAATGCCACCAGCCATACTGCTCGTTCTGTGCATGATTTCTGCAAGACAGGAATGTCAGTGTTCTGCCATGGCCAGCGAAGAGCCCGGATCTCAATCCCATTGAGCACGTCTGGGACCTGTTGGATTGGAGGGTGAGGGCTAGGGCCATTCCCCCCAGAACTGTCCGGGAACTTGCAAGTGCGTTGGTGAAAGAGTCGGGTAACGTCTCACAGCAAGAACTGGCATATCTGGTGCAGTCCATGAGGAGGAGATGCACTGCGATACTTAATGCAGCTGGTGGCCACACCAGATACTGACTGTTACTGACCCCCCCCCCCCCGCCTTTGTTCAGGGACACATTATTTAATTTCTGTTAGTCACATGTCTATGAATCTTGTTCAGTTTATGTCTTAGTTGTTGAATCTTTTTATGTTCATACAAATATTTACACATGTTAAGTTTGCTGAAAATAAAAGCAGTTGAAAGTGAGAGGACATTTCTTTTTTTGCTGAGTTTAGTATAATGTATAAATACTTCACAATTTAAATAATACTTTCCCCCCCACATTGCATTAATTCTAGGCACTTTTAGCGGTGGACAGGGGTCAGCATGGGTACTCTGACCGGTCTGGAGCTACGCAGCCCCATACGCTGCAAGCTGCGATGCACTGTGTGTTCTGATACCTTTCTATCATGGCCAGCATTACGTTTTTCAGCAATTTGTGCTACAGTAGCTCTTCTGTGGGATCAGACCAGATGGCTAGCCTTCACTCCCCACGCACATCAGTGAGCCTTGGGCACCCATGACCCTGTCGCCGGTTCACCAGTTGTCCTTCCTTGGACCACTTTTGGTAGGTAATAACCACTGCATACCGGGAACACCCCACAAGACCTGCCGTTTTGGAGATGCTCTGACCCAGTCATCTAGCCATCACAATTTGGCGCTTGTCAAAGTCGCTCAGATCCTTATGCTTGCCCATTTTTCCAGCTTCCAATACAAGAAATTCAAGAACTGACTGTTCACATGCTGCCTAATATATCCCACCCCTTGACAGGTGCCATTGCAATGAGATAATCAATGTTATTCACTTCACCTGTCAGTGGTTTTAATGTTGTGGCTGATCAGTGTAAAGACAATAAAGACACATTCATAAGAAGTTGATAGTGTAAATGGGCCATATGCAATGAATAAGAAGAATAAAAAAAATTACCCCTTCTTTTGTGCATTAACTGCCTCCTTGATGAATGTCAGGCATATTTCTACGACAGTGACTTTTATACGCATGGAAAATGTGATTCCCGTCAGAATTTGGATGTAGGCTTCGTTAAATTATAGAGAATGTAAATATATTAATAATTTTCATCTACTGACACACAAATCATGGCTAGTATTAACAGTGATTGTATCGACATGCACTTCTACCGATTAATTTGGAAAAATTAACTTGATTTATTGAAACACACAAAAAAAATAAATACAAAAATCAAAAATATTTCTAAATTCAAATTACACTTCAAATGAAACAAAAATATAATCAAAATAACGAAGTGGTCAAAAAAAAAAAAAAAAAAAATCATACCAAATCCAAACGTTTAACCCTCTCCAACTTTTGCAGTGACTTAAAAATCACTCTGTGACAACAGATAGCAAGACACCAATACAAATTCAATCATAAATACAACTGTAAATATAAACATAATAATAATTAAAAAATAATCCATGATCTATAGATAGTGTAACACAAATAGAATACATTTTTGTTTCATAAAATGGCGATTGTCAGGGACATAATTTAACGTTATTTAAATTTAATAATCATAATTTAGAGTTTGGACATGAACTTTATTACCACCTACTGGTGAAATCTCCAAACTGCAAATGCAAGAACTGAGTTTAGACTTTGCACTGAAAACAGACCTGCTTTTGAAACATCTTAGTGCAATGACCTATTTCTCAGAAAAATAGCAAATTGCGCTTTGCGACACTTCATTAATGTAAAATACACCCACAGTTTGCGTGCATACACTCACAACAGCGCAAACACTCCCTCCCACACCCACTTGCGCTTTGTGCTAGCATGAAAATTGTGCTTAGAATTAGCGTTCTCACAAAAATTGGTTAAGACGTAGCACATGGTTGTTGCACTTAGCACTGCACTTTGCACGCTCAAGAAAATGGAGCCCATTTTCTCAACAGGTTTCATGAGAATCACCCTATAATGCCCGAGAAGGTCACTATGCATTCCAGATGATGTGCTCTTTCAGAGTTGTCTTGAGGGTGTGTTTACTGGGTATTCAGTCAATCTCCTGCATGGCTGTACCTCTTCTCACAGGGCTGGATTGGAGGACACATATGCATACATCTCCAGAGTGAGGAAACATGCAGGTAGAATCACTCTGGACCCCAAACACCTTGTCCACTCCCTCTTTGAACTGTTGCCCTCTGGCCGGCTTTACAGAGCAGTGAGTACCAGGACATCCAGGCACAAGAACAGTTTTTACCCTCAGGCCATTTACCACATGAACAATTAAACTGCCTCAGGACTCCCCCATAGTGCAATAATGTAAATACATATCTCATGTACATATGTAAATTCACATATTTAATTCAATAACTGTACATACCCCTACCATGCACATATATTACCACTTGCACATGTACATACGCCATTCTGTTATATGTCCTATTATTTGTATGTCTATTTATACTCTTACCTTGTTTTATATTCTGTGTCTCACTGTAATGTTTTGTGTGCACTTGTTTCTCGTATCACCCCAACAAATTCCTTGTGTACGTGTGAACGCTTGGCAATAAAGCTCATTCTGATTCTGATTATTGTCACACTTTTTATTGCATTAGACACAAAACATCAAACCATCTGACTTCAAATCAAATCATGCTAGACCTTTTATCAGAACTAACTACACTTTCCTCTGCCCCCCCCCCCCCCCCTTTTTTTTTTTTTTTTTTTTTTTTTTTTTTTTTGCAACAACTGGTAACCAAGTGACCACCTTTTTTAGTCTAGAGTGATTTTTTTTTAGTGCGGAAATTGCATTACCCATATTTGTCCACTAGGTATTGCCATTTGTCTAGTTAAGTAATAAACTCTGGAAAAATTGATGTAGTTTGGTTGATCCTGGGAACTCTGGGGATGATTACTACAATAAATGAGAAACATCAGATACTCCCTGAAAGTTTTATTTTAAAAGCTTACAAAATATGAATTTACTCTGTCTCTCTCACACACACATACAGAAATTCGTTTCCATTTCCTTAAAGATACTTTCCTAAACTTTATAAAGAGTTCAAATGTAGTGTATTCTAAGTACATACATCATATGTGTGAGTTTAACTTGCTGGTCTCACGGCAGTGAATTTCACGCGTGCGGTTCATTGTTACTTTGTTCACACACACACACACACACACACATACACACACACACACACACACACACACACACACACACAGAGTATGTTGGTACAGCTATCATTATGAGGACTCTCCATAGACATAATTATTTTTATACTGTACAAATTATAGATTATAGATTATATCCCCTAACCCTAACCTTACCCCTAAACCTAACCCTCACAAACAAAAAATAAATAAATAAATAAAAAACTCTCTGCATTTTTACAGTTTCAATAAAACATCGTGTAGTATGTTTTTATTTTATTTATTTTTTTACGATTTAAATTATGGGGACACTAGAAATGTCCTCATTAACCACATTTATAGCATAATACCCTTGTAATTACCAGTTTGTAACCTAAAAAAAAAAGTCCTCGTATAAATACCCCCCCCCCCCCCACACACACACACACACACACACACATACTCACACAGAGCGAGTCCCGTCCCTTCAGTTCAGTGGGCGTGGTGTGTGTGTGTGAGTGGGAAAACAAACAGCAGACACCCAACAGCACTTCCTACATCACCGTACAACTCAAGCGTTTACCCCATCTCATCTCGCGTCAGCCGTTTCCCGATGCGTGTAGTGTTTACAGTGAGTTCCCGTTGAACGCAGAGTACGCGCCGCGCGCTGCTCGCATCATCACTAAATGACACCCCGGACCGCTGCAGCAAAGTGCGCTTTACATCCAAATTACAGCTTCACACGCGTTTAACCCAGATGGAAAGGCATCATCTAAGGAGTTCAGAGTGATATTACTGCGGTGATTTATTTATTTTTTTCTTCGGAAAATGAGTGGAGGGGAAATCATCTGTCAAGGGTGGCTGAGAAAGTCACCACCCGAGAAAAAACTGCGGAGATATGTAAGTGTTTTAACGCAATCTTAAAACTGTTGAATCTTTGCGTATTTCATATTTCTTAACAAAATACAAAATATCTTAGACATAAAATGGTGTTGTGTGAGGGGCTAAGCCAATTGCCATCATATTTGAAAACAATGCCGATGTTTTTACCTGAAAGCATCCCACTTTAGCTTTATTCACCTTGAAACATTGTTTTGGCCAACAAATATTTGAATGTAATATTACAGTAAAAATGTATATATATATATATATATATATATATATATATATATATATATATATATATATATGCTTTTTAAAGCTAAATTTAAGCAGTAAAACCATTATAAAATACAAAACAACTAATGAAAACGGCTAAATGTAAAAGGCACGCTTTTTTTTTTTTTTTTTTTTTATAAAAATAAAAATAATAATAATAATAAAAAGTCCTAGCTATATCAAAAGATATTGAGTGAGGGGCTAAGCCAGTTGCCAGCATGTTTTAAAACAATGCCAATGTTTTAATCTGAAAGTGTCCCACTTTACCTGTAATTCACCCTAAAACATTGTTTCGGCCAACAAATATTGTAATTCATGTAATTACAGATATATATATATATATATATATATAAAAAACCCTGCTTTTTAAAGGCTTTTCAGCTACAGCCAATTTAAGCAGTAAAACCATTGTAATATTCAAAACAATTCATGAAACAGCCAAAATGTAGAAGGCATGTATGGAAATAGGTAAAGTGGGACACTTAAGTTTTTGAATTCATTATTTCTTCATAAAAAATGTAAAAAAAATCTTAGCAATTTAAAATAGTAGTGTGTGAGGGGCTAAGCCATTTGCCATCATATTTTAAAACAATGACAAATTATCAGAAAGTGTCCCACTTTACCTGTATTCATCCTATGAAACCATTGTTTTGGACAACAAAAACTGGAATAAATTACAGATAAATGCCAAATTATCCTCCCAGGATCTATCATTTGGTTATATACTGTATATAGCAATATATCAGTTTGTCACTCAGGGCTGTAGCTAGTGGGGTTAAAAGTGGTAATGATGCTAGGGGCCCAAAGGGGCCCACAACAAATTCAAAACTGTATTTTTTAATAGGTAAGGGCAATATTCAGTCAGGGGGCCTCGAATTCCTTGCTAAGGCCCTGCTGTCACTGCTTTTTGGCCCCACCTTAGCAGGTGCGACCCATTTTGCCCCAGCATCCCTCCTCTCCTCACTACTGTAAAAGAGTAGAACATGCACCGTCACCATCATTAAAACACACAACTACACGTCTATTATTCAGAATGACCACCATTAATACCTGTTTTATAATAAAATTAAAAGAGTATCATAATCTGGATTTAATTGAACTAAAGAAGCTGTGCACAATGGGGTTTTAAGATACCACAGAGACGCTGTCTGTCTCATAATTCTGTTTTGGACAGCTGTCTACACAACTGTCCTTATAAGAGGGCAGAAACTGTTTACTGCCCCTCTTTCATCCCATATTGGCTTGTTAGGAGCCAGTTGCTGCATTATTGTAAACTGTGGACCACTGTTGGACGTGTGGCTCTTTATCCCCACATCCTGCTTTGGTGCCTGAATGTTGGGGACTATTGCTTTCCGGTTTGCCAGGCCAGATAATACATCCTGCACAAAAGCTGGGGAAGGCCCTCAGTGTTAGATCTCATAAATACATCTGTCTCATGTTTATCTACAGTGTTGCATTACAGGACTTCTCCATCCTCCTACCTAACTTTGCCATGATGTCATCTCTCTAGTTCTCGTACTATTTCCCTCTCTCTCTCAGTTTCATTGGGAGAGTCCATATCTGTGTGTCCTCAGATGCACACTGCTAGGTCATTTCCTTATTGTCTTCCATATAAAAGCAGCCCTGTCTTACGTGGAGATGCACAGGAACTGCTCATGTCAAAATAACTGGAAAAGCAGACACATGTTTACCTTATAACTGAAGGTCAATGCTCCTTGAGGTCTTGCATCCAAAACCGTTCTGCCCACACAATATAAGACCAAAAAATCCAGATAGGAAGTAGAACATACAGCAGTCATTCACTATCCTGTGGGACAGCACACTGAGCGCTGATTTACCTGCTGGAGAAAACAGCTGGTTTAGGTAAAGATGTTTTGCTGATCAAACTGGTTTTACTCTAGTTGATCTGGTTGCTGGCAGGTTTCCCAGCCTGACCAGCTGACAGGTGACTAAAACCCCTCTAAAAGCTGCAAAATAAACTAGCCTAATCATCGTGGCCAGGCTGGGAAACAAACGAATGAACAAAGGCTGGTTTAAGATGGTTTTCTCTGAAGTGATTGGTTTGTATTCTGATCCTGATGCTATATCTAGAGAGCAGGGTGTCTGATGTAAGTACTATGCATACATAATCCAATTTTAGGAATAAAATTAGGCACACACAACATTGTTGAAATCAAGTGAACAATTATTTTACACAGTGGGTCTGTTCCAAAACTTAGTGAGCTGCCTTGTTGTCTCCTGACTACATAGGCAGCTGTCTTCTACAGCAGCATCCTTACTGAAATGACGCCTCATAAGCAGGGGTGTAGATTCCAGGGGGGCTGGGGGGGAGGTAACCCCCCTCACGCCCCACCGAAAGCGAACCACATTATAGCACGAGGAGGTTACCCCATGTGACTCTACCCTCCCTAGCAACCAGTCCAATTTGGTTGCTTAGGAGACCTGGCTGGAGACACTCAGCACGCCCTGGATTCGAACTCGCGACTCCAGGGGTGGTAGTCAGCATCTTTACTCGCTGAGCTATCCAGGCCCCCAAGTTCATAAGCTTTGATGACAGGTGTCAGACAAACAGTGTGGCCAAATAATTTTCCACATTAACACGCAGTAATTTTCACTCACATTTACTCGCATGCTAGAGACCTGTTTTTACATTTTTGCATGATGTTTGATTTCAGCAGATGAGCTCAACTTTGCTAACAGTGTCAGATGTGACATAAAAATGCAGCTTAAGCAGACCAGGCAATTGCACAGATACTTACCCACAATGCTCGAAGTCAGCCGGCAATTCTGCGCAAATCCAAGCACAGAAACGAATGCTATTCTTGCAGACCGTGATGAGGGGGGAGTTTTCAAGTTATGCAGTTATATCATATCTAGCAAACCCATCTCAATCGGTAAGCCATTTATTCAGTATGTATGATTAATATAACATGTAAAAAACATGTACAAATAAAACATGTTTATTATAAGGGAGTTGTTTTACAAAGATAATTGTGTTAAATATACATATTATCAAAATACCTTGTGTGAATGTTATCTATGCATTAGAGAGGGGGTACGCGAAAGGATGCTGAATGTTTGGAGGGGTACGCCATTGTAAAATGTTTGGGAACCACTGCTCTAATGAGCATAATTACGCACTGCACACACACACATTTTGGGTAGAATAGTCGGTTTTGTGTCATATTAAACTGTTATTTATCGATACTTTTCAGTATTCAATGGATTATAAGAATATTTGTAATCTAAATTTCTCTAGCTTCATCCGCCATCTTGGATTTATTTTTCCGCCGAGCTCATCATCATGGTGCATTCTGGGATCGTCTACCTGGGGAAAGATACATACAATGCTACCTTAGAATTTGGCCAAAACGAGATATCTTAAGAGGCAGCATAATTAAGATACCTACCTTTTGGAACAGCCTTCGCATCAGCATCACCCCTATAATGTCTTAAAATGCTGCCTCTGGAGGATGCTCACTAGGTTTTGAAACAGACCCAGTATTTACTCAATTTACTACAAGCATTTTAAACAGAAAATCAGTTGACACAAGGAGGAGCTAACACTTCTGTTAATTAATAGACTGATGGACTGATATATCAGCCATGTCTGTCTTGTATGTGGGAAGACAGGACCCAAAAGCAGAGGAATACAGTCAATAGGATTTATTGATGAAACACAAAATGTTAATAACTGAAAGGCGCTTCCAGCGAGGAAGTGACAAATGACCGCTAGTACTACAGATACATGAGCAGCTCTAACTGCACAAGAGAGGAATGTTAGACAAGACAGCTAACACCACGGTCACAGTAACACCACAATACACCACAGTAGACAATGATCCGACATTGGACGTGACACATTCGGGGGTTTAAATAAGAGAAACAAACAAGGGGCAGATGTCACTCGCAGCTGACTGTCGTAATGACGTTCCCATGGAAATGCTGATTCAGCATGCCAGCGACACCTTAACACATGAGGACAAAACGTAAACACCCTTTGACAAAACAGACAAGGAACGATGATGATGACTGTGATAACCACCACCTGACCCGTGCACCCACACAAAGCACAAACACAAAACACAAGACAGACAGGAGACGATGATGTCACGATCCACCACAGGCAAACACACAACCTGGCAAGGTGCCATGACCGTGACATCACCAGAGGGCCCACGGCGGAAACTCGTGTACTGCGATAACCACCACCGGACCCGTGCCCACACAAAGCACAAATACGAAAAACACAAAGGTGGGCAGATACTGCCATGGTCCAGTCAGGTAGAACCTCAACCTGACAAGGTGACCATGACAATGACAATTAATCTTTAATTTAAAAAAAATTTTTTTTTATTGGTGTTGCTTTTAATAAACCGATATATTGGCAAGTACAGTTAATCGGCCCAGCATGATCTTGTGAAAATTATGTGACTGTGGCAACATTTGCGAAATGATATTTTGTGGCTCCTTATAAATATTGTAGCAGTTCTGAGGTTAAATGTCCACTGTGTGGTGCTAAAAGCAAATGAAATGTTCTCCCAAAGAGATGAGGGTTTTGAGAGTAATGCTCTATTGAATTTTAAATCAACAAAACCTACCTCCTTACCCTAAACCTTAATCCTAAAGCTAATTGATAGCATTATAAAAAGCAAATGTGAGCTGAAAAAATGATGAGGTTTTTAAGGTTAATACTGTATTGTGTTTGAAATCAACAAAACCTATCTCCCTACCCTCAACCTAAACCTAACCAATAGTGAGATGAAAAACGCAACCATAATTTTGTGGTGGTTCCTTGACACTTTCTTCTCAGGTCTCGACTTGTGCACCCTTCTGGACTCATAACCTGTTCCTTTGCATCGCAAGTGCAACACTCTATCAATTGAGCAGCTGCGCAATTTAATCACGTTCGAACAAGGTTGTGAATGTAGTTGGTTATGTAATGCAAACGTTAAAATGTATCGCCTTACAAGTTATGCACTATAGTAAAAGTGTTTTACAGAAAACACTCAATCACAAGCAGTTGTAAAGCACAACAGTGGTCTTGAGGTCTTGCATCCAAAAATGTTTTCCTCACATAAATAAAAGAGCAAAGAAGTCAGGTAAGGAAGTTGAAAATTCAGCAGACATGCACTAATCAGCTGGACAGCACACGGACAGCCTGTACTGAGAGAACTAGTTGTCCCATTGAAAAATTCCTTCCACTTAAACAGGCTGCTGCTGGACAATGACGGCCATTTAGCAGACTGAATTGCTGTCATCTGACATACATTACTGACATCCTAATGCTGAGAGATATTTTAAGCAGCTGTAGATTTTAGGATTCTTCAAGCAAGGTGTTTTCAGGTGAAAGAAATGTTGCTGCCTCAATGTTGGCTTGCAAATGTTTGGCATTGCATAGTTTTGGCTGGCTAATACCTGATTGGTTTAACTCATCCTTTCACATTTTATTGGATTGGAATTGAGTACTACTGAATGCTGAAGCAAATGCATTTCAGAACAAGAATGTGACTGATGACTACTAATTTGTATCATTGTAAGTCTTCAGTAAAGGTTTCATAGAAGCATTAATTGCTAATTCTGTTCATGTTCATTGTATAATTTTCCCCCCTCATTTTTTCATTTTTTGTTTTTTGTTCTTCAACCTTTTCTATTTAAATTCAACTCATTTCAAGGAAATAAAACTAATAACTCAAATTATCAGTAATAATATGCCAGTTTTCCATGTGATTCCCATGGGGTTCAGGTGTTTTTAAAGTAGTGCAGGTAAGTACACGTTTTGGAAGGTATCTCCTTAACGTCAATCCTGTCATGTAAATGATATTCAAATACACAAGGCAAACACCCTGGGCAGTTACAGCTTTTGTTGCAACAGTTGAGAACTGACGTAGTAAGTGTGCTGATGCTTTTGTTGACCTTTTTGGGAGAGTAGTCTGTATTTACCCTCATGTTTTTATACTACTTTCCCATCTTTATTTAATTATTTATATAATTTATATATTTGTAATAAAAGGATGACTGAGATAAAATAATAATAATAAAAAAAAGTTATATTTTGCATAAATAAACATAAGCATGTTGTTAGGACCATTAGATTATTATGATTATTTTATTTTATTTTTTATTTTTTTAAATTTGCATTGTAATTTGTTGCATTTATGACAATTAAAGGAATGTTCTGGGTTCAATACAAGTTAAGCTCAATCAACAGCATTTGTGGCATAATGTTGATTACCACAAATAAATTATTTAGACTCAATCCTCCTTTTCTTTAAAAAAAAAAAGCAAAAATTGAGGCTACAGGGAGGCACTTACAATGGAAGTGAATGGGGACAATGAAAGTGAATGTGGCCAATTTTTGGAGCGTTAAACACAGAAATGTGAAGCTTATAATTTATATTATATTAACATGAATTCTTCTGTTAAAACTTGTGCATTATTTGAGTTGTACGGATGTTTAAATTGTCATTTTTACAGTCATTTTAGGGTTTGTTGACATTACATCGTCATGGTAACAAAGTTGTAAAATTGGCTGTAACTTTACACAGAAAAGTTTGTAAGCAATTTTATCATGCTAAAATAATGTTTACACATATCCTTCATGTCTTGTGGCTATAATTTTGAAACACTAAGTATTTTAACGTTCAAAAATTGCCCCATTCATTTCCATTGTAAGTGCCTCACTGTAACCTCGATTTTTGCTTTTTTTTCAAGAAAAGGTGAAACGAGTTGAAATGAATTTTTGTGATAATTAACATTATGCCACAAATGCTGTCGAATGAGCTTAACTTGTATTGAACAGGAACGTTTCTTTAAGCACATTTTCCCCTAAAATTCTCATTACCGCAATGCCCCGGACAGTTTACTTTTTTCTTTTTTTTGCTATTATCATTATTCTCAACAGTGAAACTCATTAGATGATCATTACTGTAATATTGTTTATTAATTTATTTAAAAAAATAAAAAAATAAAGGTAATACAACAAATACTACCATGGTGTATGCATATTTAATTATTTATAAATTTCATTACGGTAATGAGATTTAGGGGGTCCTAAAATAAGCTTTATTTCCTTTGAGCAAAATGTTATATTTTTTTCCTTTTGATTTTGAGGTGAAAAACGTCTTAGACATGTTCTTGACAGGCTTCATGCTATTCACTCAAACACTTTAAATCAGGGGCGGATTTAGGCATGGGCGACATGGGCAGCCACCCGGGGGGGACAGACAAGTGGGTGCCCTGAACTCCACCAGCCATCTCATATCCAACCCAACCCCCCATCATCATATTTAGGCTTTAAAAATTGCTTCCATCATCAGTTTATGAGCAGAAATAGAAATACTTTACTGTGTGTGTTTGTATGTGTAACATGAACAGCACTGGCAGTAGTTGGTACCACCCACTCTCCTGGTTCTGATCTGACATCACCTCCCAAACATGTCTGTTTGCATAATCCATCGCTACATTCCTGTATGATCATATCGAGGGAAGGTGGCTGAGGCATGTTCTATTCCTGCTGTGAACTTCCTCACTTCCCTGTTTTGTAGTCTGTTTGTAGTCTGGAAAGTGTAAAAAAGACTTAATATATCATATTTTATTTAGCTTTTTTGATAAATGTATGTTGTTTTAAGGATATTTTGATATTTTCGTTGGAAAACAAGACCAAAAAAATAAATGAAAAATAAAAAATAAAATTTAGTAAGAAAATTAGTTTGTGCAGTGCAGGGGCAGTTGTTTTCCAGAGCAGGCGAACAGACAGAAATCAGAGTCCCTGTGTCAGCTGCCGCCCATGCTGTTGTTTTGCAGAGGGGCACTGGGAAGTCCTAGCCCTTCAAGGTCAGCACTGAACACCTCCCAGTTCCTGCTTTGACAGACAAACCAATGCTCAAACAGACATTCTCCTTGTTCCACATCATCTGGCATATATTGAATTTGCTCTACCAAAATTACAGACAGCTGGATGTCCTTTTGAGGACTGAAAGACACTGAACTAAATGTGTTAGCTACAGGCTTGGGGTTACGGGTCTATATAGATTACTATTCCATGCTTTGCATTTCACTGTAATGTTTGGAATTAGTGGTACTTGCTAAGATTTAAACAAAACCCCTTAACCCTAAGTATTAAAGTTTGAAGCGCAACTCATCCCGCACCACTGGTATTATGGACATGAATGATGCCTCAAATCATTCAGCTTGTTGTGGAGTGGTGAACTATTTGTTTTCTAATCACTAGAACGATTTTAGTTTAGTGGACTATGAAAAGGGCAAACAATCTCATGGACTTGGGACCCGAGACATATCTAGGGACCAGAATAGAGCAGAGTTGTCAGGTTCCCATTTAATTTAAAATCCCATTATTTATGCCATTATTTTTATGCCATAGGTGAATACATTTTTTTAACAATAACCAATAATCCTTTAAAGATCCCTACCGTGTGTTCCAAAGTTGTTAATTGATGGTATATGCTTCTGTTGAGCCATTAGTCCACGTTATTTCCACTTTTTTTTCCATCTTAGAAGAATTCCTCATTCAGAACTACACTACCCATGTTGCTGAAGAGAAAACTTTTACCAATCAGAAAATTGTGTCCAACAAAGTGTGGCAGACATGCTCTGCAGTGACTGCCCACTCCCATGACGCAATCGAATCGGTCTTCCAACACTCTCAAACTACTTATGTATAAATTTGCAAATATCTGAATATTTTGCAATAAAATTAAAATACATTGTTTCTATACAGTCAACAATTTTATACATATAGTTTTATATTTTTCTAACGCTTTTGATTGGATTTTGACAATTACAATGCTTCATGGAATTGTAGTTCATGCCCTCATGAAAGATATTAGTCAAGTAGAGTTTCCTTTTTGTCTGATCTTAAAATACCTTTTTGCTTCAAATCAAAGCTTGTAATGTTGTGATTCACCTTGGAGCTGGTTGGTTTGGCTCATGGCTCAGAACTCTTTTATTAAGGATTTTATGAAATGTCAATGAGAAAAACGAATGGGATACATCCTTTGGATGGCTAAAAAAAAAAAATGGACAGGCACTGTTGCAACCACATAGTAACACCCTTTCAACCACCCACAACAGCCTAGCATTGACTTGGGATGTTCTCTTTAGACTTGGGCCATAAGCAGTCACTTTGCAACCACCCGGAATACCCTAGCAACTACATAGCAACCACCAGGCAATGCTCTAGAAACCAAAATCAGAACACCCTAGCAAGCAACCACATCTAGTAGTAACATATTTGCAGATTTTTCAAGGAGTGAGTTGCTGGTTTTGGATCACTCACCTGTTCTCTAGAAAATGTAACAATCTAGTTAAGATTTTAATTGAGGATATAGAGGAAAATTTTTGTCTGAAAATTGATTGTTTCCTGCATGTTTCCAGCATACTTAGTATGAGATAGAAATTATATCATTTATACACAATTACTTATTGGCTTTCTTTACCTGAGCCTATTATTTGACACATTTTTTCTGACCTTTTTCGGCCAGGAAATTACAGTCAAGATGGCAGATCTTTATATAGTAAATATAGCCTGGCCTTCAGCATATCCTGTGGACGTACCTGTTTGTGCTATAAGCTGAAAGTGCTGCAGCAGCAGCAGCAGCATGTTCCAGACTTCCTCTGGATGTCACCTACAGGAAATGTTCAGCCCCGGGTCCCATGAGGAGGGGAAGTGAGTGGGATGTGTTTGGGGTTTCTTGTGACTTTTTTAAATTCTGCTGTTTTTCAGAGCCATAAATCAAAGTGAATGTCTTTCATCATAGGAAATCAGATCCCATTGATGTGATCTGTCGACTCAAAACAGTTTGGGGGTTTTCATTAATCTTTATCATCAAGAATCGAGGATTGGATGCTGGTCCTAAAATATATATCTTGACTTTTTGTAATAGGAAATACAGTCCAGAGGTATATAATCTTGTGATCTGAGCTTGAAAGGGTTTGAACACGTAGGAACCAAGTGTAAAATTAAGGTCACTTCTCAGTGTCAGAGGTCTTTCAAAACCTCCTTTGTGCTGTGGTGCCTGTTTTAGAAGCTAATTTACAACTGGGTGACATTAATTTAAGTCCTAGGCATGTATCTGTAGTCTT
Source organism: Myxocyprinus asiaticus (assembly GCF_019703515.2). Classification (NCBI taxonomy): domain Eukaryota; kingdom Metazoa; phylum Chordata; class Actinopteri; order Cypriniformes; family Catostomidae; genus Myxocyprinus; species Myxocyprinus asiaticus. The sequence continues at coordinate 33,354,680 of NC_059382.1, read as the reverse complement.
CTCTCTCCAAATTTGTGAAGTACGCTGAAGAATGATGTAAATTGGTATGAAGCGAGCTGTTAAGAACACATCAAGTGTTTTGTAGCTATGACCATAAAACTTGAATAAACTGATATAAAAACAGATAAAAGAAGTAGTCATTTCTACCGTGTTTGCCCCAGGAAGGCTTAAAGATTAATGGGTCTGTTTTGCTGAGACTCTTGGTTTATGAATATCATAAAATTATTATTAATATGATTAAAATATAATATAATGGTTAAACTATTAAATTATACTTTTTATTTTTAGGATTTTCATAAATTTCACCCTTCACCATAATTTTTACTACCATAAATATTAACAATGCATATGAAAAAGCAATGCCTCAGAAGAATATATACAATTGTAAAGAATTTTTAAAAATGTTTAATTTTGTTGGCAGTATACAATTAGCCAACATTTGCATTTTGCTATTATTTTAATGCACTTTTATTTAGCCATCACATTTACAAGAGAGCTTTAATGGTATATCAGATTTAAACCACTGTAGCAGAAATACAGATAGAGTTGGAAAGTTTCTATAATTCTAATAGTTAAATCTGTTTCAATGAAGTTGTTCAAAAAACAGATTTAATGATTTGTTTGTGTCATCAATTAAAAATGTTCATTGAATTTTCTTGGCATTTCTCTCATGGCATTTAAGGCGAGGGTTTACTTCGTTTGAAGGAGTGCTGTTCCGTATCACACACAGTCGAGCGCTCATCATTTTAAAGTATATTGTTTTAAAAGCGAGCTCGTACAGACACGTTTGATTCATTTGCCGATGATGATCCGCAAAGACGCAGACTGTTAACATGTCTAAAAACACTAGGCTGCATGCAGACAGTTCACGCATTCATGACAAAATATTCAAAAAAATTTTACCAACACGATTTTATTACCAACATATGGAAAACCGAAGTATACTTTGGCCTTTACTCTCTGTGCTGGTTGATTTGGTTCATCCCTTAGGACTGTGTAAAAGATTATTAATCTTTTGACCACAAGCCCATACAGACATGCTTGACGCATGTTCCGACGGCATGCAAAGATGCGGACTGTCTGCGTGTTTGAAAAACTAGTGTTCGTGCATACTGTGCTGAGGATGACATTTTCTATATTTTTACCAACTTTTTACTGACACCTGGAAAACTGAAGTATACTTTGACCTTTATGAGCTGGATGATTTGGTTCATGCCTTAGGATTCTGCATTAAATATTTTTAAGCTTTTTACTGCAAGCCAAAACAGATGCTCTTGACACATACGTTGACGATGGGCAAAGACATGAACTGTCTGCTGTGTCTAGAAAAACAAGCTCTACGTGGACAGTCTGTGCATACTGTCAAAATTAGCCTAAAAAAAAGTATACTTTGGCCTTTATTCTTTAAACTAGTTGATTTAGTTTGTGCCTTAAAACCTTAGGGCTTTTTTTTTGTTAAATCCCAATGAAGAAAATAAATGGGGGGGAAAGCTGCTGAAAACTTTGGCGGTCACTATTGCGCTCTGTTACCATGTACTGTCATATTTGTGCATATATAAATTAATATTATTCCTCCTTGTGTTCATTTAGAGACAAATTTTGATTATTTGAAACTAGATTTTTACATATTTTACTTTCAACATTTTGAATTTAGCACTTAAAAAAATGGCTATTTGGTCGATCTTGTGATTCTTCTAATTGAAAAATTTCACCCTTTAAGACATTAATTCATATTGCATATCATCAAAAGGCTGAAAAACTTTGAGATACATTTTTTGTTGCTATAGCTCTACATAGAATACAGATATTTTCTTATTCTGATGCATATTGATGATACCGAATTGGTATTGATTGATTGTGAAATGACCCTGATAACCTTCCATTCAATTCCCAGAAAAACATTCATATGGACTCAAATTCATTATGTTCTCTGTGTCCTAGCACTCCAATGCTCATGGGCTTTGTCCGGATCTATTACTCGATTACACTAAGAGATGTTGAGCATTTATTGTGGGAGGGATTTTTATTGGAAACTGATCATTACAACATTTGTTGTTTAGACAGTTGAGGGCACCCTAACATGTGATGTCATCATATTAAGGATGACAAGTGTGATTGGATGAGATCCAGTGTGTTTTTGCGTGGCAGATGACAGGGGTCACATGACACATGGAGGGTCATGCTTGATTAAATGTGCTCCATGCTGCTTGGTCATGATGGGAGGGGGGATGTGTTGGCTTCGCTCCATTTCGGCTTTAGACGATGTTCCAAGACAAAGCCCTGTCTTTCTGTAGCAACTTATCACAGGCCTGTGTGAAATATTATTAAATTACTTCAGTATGGTGAAAGCTTTAAAAAAGGTATTTGCGCTACTTGCGAAGGACTTATATTTGAAAGCATATGTGTTTTTAGATTCTTAATCTCATAATTTTATTATTTTTTTTTTTTCCATAGAGAAGTTGTTACAATGATGCATAAATGCTTTCAATATGTATCATGAGCTCTGAGGTTAAAGGAGTCATGACATACTCTTTTTTAAAATAACTTTATTATCTTCCCTGAGGTCCACTTACAATGATAGTATAGTATTTTGCACCAAAACAGTCCAAATTTAGTAATATATTATAATTTCCACCCTGTCTCTGGCCCTCTGTCTGAAACACTAAGTTTTAAGCTCTCTGGCCTTCATTGTAACTTCAATGTTAACGCTCACTGTTATGATTGGCTAACATCGTGCAGCCCTTCCAATACAGCCATAATAGAAACACAGTCTGAAGGAATTGTACAAACTCCACAAGACCATAACATTTATAAAACTAAATTTTAGGATAAACGTATCACACCCATCTTACACAATTTATTGGAATATATTAAAGGAATAGTTCAACCAAAAATGAAAATTCTCTCATTATTCAATTACCCTTATGCCATCCCAGATGTGTCTTTCTTCAGCAGAACACAAATTAAGGTTTTTAGAAGACGATAGAGCTCTGTCAGGTCCTTATAATGCAAAGTCCAAAAGTTACATTTAGACAGCATAAAAGTAATCCATGCGACTCCAGTCGATCAATGAATGCCTTCTGAAGCAAATCGATATGTTTGTGTAAAAAATAAATTGATAATTAACAAATTTATTCACGAAGGATGCGGATGGCCTTCGTTTTCATTCAAACGCGCGTGCTCAGTCTCCTTGACAACGCTGGCCTTTTCCGAAAAGCACCCAGACAAGCACTTAGATAAAGGCTTACAGAAAGCTCTTTGCTAGTATCACTTTCAAATTTGAAACATAGCTTGGTAAGACTTAGGGCTTTAGCCTGTTTTGTTTTTAGGTGTCTATCCCACAGCATTCTGTATTTATTTCATAATAAGTGTGAAATATGATTTTTTTCTTTTGTGTTTGTACTTCTTTATCTCTGTGATTTCATAGTAAAGTCTCAAGTGTTAGCTTTCTAAAGATACTTGATTATGTGTGTAGTCAGAGGGACTCATGAGCAGTAAACCTTTTATTTTGGGTCATTTACCCCATTCCTCACCAAAGTGGGGGTGCCAGGTAACAGGTTAAAACGTTATTAACTTTTAAAAAGTGCTTCCTGCCAGCAGTTGAGCATCACATAGCTGTCATGTGACGTAAGCGCATTGGCGAGTTCACGTGAGAATTCAGATGTGGCTCTTATTTACAACAGAAGAACGAACATCACGCGAGAGCTCGGCCATTTCAAACAGCATCAGAGCCCTGGACAGAAGCACTGATGTAAAGTTAAAAAAAATTTAATTATCGACTTGTTTCTTACATAAACCTATCGATTTGCTTCAGAAGACATTCATTGATCGAATGGATTTGTGTGGATTACTTTTATGCTGCCTAAACGTGACTTTTAGACCGTCAAAGTGCTGGCACCCATGTACTTGCATTATAAGGACCTGACAGAGCTCTATCTTCTTCTAAAAATCTTCATTTGTGTTCTGCTGAAGAAAGACAGTCATACACATCTGGAATGGCATCAGGGTAAGTGAATAATGAAAGAATTTTCATTTTTGAGTGAACTATTCCTTTAAACTATTCACTCAAGCAGCACCATAATCTATCGAACAGTCATGACATATGAAATATTCATTACTTGCGTTTTTGCAGTCCAGCAGTGTTTTAAATGCCCCATCTTTCAATAACAGTTCCTTTGCAAAGCTTGAATCATATTGTGACTGGTTCACAACTGATCCAAGCTGAAATGTTCCGAATACGCAAACGTAATACAATCCACAGTGATGTTGAGTGCTTCAACAGGCCAAAGAAGAGACGCTGGTCTTCACAGGAGTGACGTCTCACACATCTTCCGTGTTTGTTTACACACAGAACGGCATGTATTTCTCCCAGCCAGTGACAGCAGCAAAATGAGATGCGTTTTTACTGCTCTTAAAACGTGCCGTATATCGCCCGAAAAGCACTAAAACAATCAAAGATGTCCATACAGTGCATGTTTACAAAAAAACTAACAATTTAAAAAGGACAGATGGGTGCAAAAATGGTCCAGCTTCAAAACAGCACAACAGCAAAACACAGCGCAGCTGAATGAATGGAGATCTCCTATTTAGATTTCTAACTTGATATTGCGTCTTTTAAAAGTGGTGCGAGATGTATGATAACAGTTAAAGCTCTTCATCTAGTGTAGGTTTATGTAGAAAAACATTTAAATCCAGTTAGGTACATGAAGGTGTCCTGTGTAAGTCTCCTTTGGATGAATCTCACATGACAAGCTCTCTCTCCTCTTCACCTGTCCAACTGAGCAACAGTGGGAGGGGCCAAGGGTGCAATGACAAACAATAGGCATTGATTTCCTGCTGAAGAGGCAGTCATATGCAGATGTATTTGGTCCTTGTGATGTCACAAGTTCCACAAATTGCAAACGGCCCATTTCTACAGCCTGGTTGAAATAAATGCTATTTTTCTTTTAAGGAGGAAGTTCTCAGTTCTGAAATTTACAGGATGTTTTTCTAGTACAGTGACCTCTTATATGTCAAAAGATCAAGGACAATTTTATTCCTCATGTCATGACCCCTTTAAGCAATGGTATTTTGTATAAGCCATAAGTCAGTGCAAGGCCGTAACCATGTCTTGAACACTGTGGGGACCAAACCATTTTGGGGGTGGGGGGGTCGCGGTTGTCCTTGGTCCTTTAAAAAAGTAAATGCGGTAAATGCAATAATTTTCTGAATAAAGGCTTTAAACGCATTAAAGTTTTTTAAATGCGACCAAAATTTTATCATTTTTGGTTTTAAATGATATGTTTTTAAAGTTCACACAGTACAAGACAAACACTGTGTTCTTTTTGGGCTGTATCAAAGAAAATCAGTTTCTTTTCATCACTGATGTATCTGTAAAATGACATGACATCAGCTGGCTAGCAACAAGAAGTTGTCCCTCATTGTTTTTTCCCCCATAGAATCTTAACACAATCATTTCTTCAAGAATCCTAACGCTGCTCTTTTCCATACAAAAACACTTCATATTGACCACTACTGTCAAGGTCCAAAGAGGGAAAAAAATCATCATGAAAATACCATAAAAGTATTCCATACAACACTAAGCTTTTCTATGGCCCCAGAATGCTTGGAATAAAGTGCACAAGTCATATGGTCTACTGTTATGATGTCTTTATACTGAACCTTTAATAACGATTTATAGCATTTGTCCGTTTTGAAGCTTGACAGCTCCTGATCACTATATACTGTTATTCTATGGAACAGAGTGGCTTAACATATCTATTTTTATGTTCCAAGAAAAAGTAACAGCATATGGGTTTTGAATAACATACGGGTGAGTAAATGAGTGAGTGAAAGTAAATTTAAAATTTTTAGGTAAACTACTCCTTTAAATGGTGGCTCATCCTCAAAATAAAATGGTCTCTTTTAAAAGACTCTTAGGAGATGCTGTACAACATTTTTAATTAATTAAAGACAAATAAATTATTTTGAAACCTTAAATTGATTTTAAATTATTACCTAATAATATTTGCATTAAAAATATATGACACTGTCCTTGTCACAACCTAAAAACTCAATTGAAGCCATCTGAGCCAAGTTCATCTGAGGGAGACAATTTGGCCATATCTGATTATTGGGGGGTATGTATATACACCTCAATGTATATTGTGGTTACGGCCCTGAGTCAGTGTGATTTCAACTTCATAAAAAAATAAATAAAAAAAAATAAAAAAAACATTTAATAGCTGACATTCTGGTGAAAAATCTTGAATACTGAAGATAGAGCTCTGTTACCATGGAAACAGATATAGTGACAAAAGGGACAACTCCCATGAAGTACTGCAAATTATGTCGAGTTGACCTCCTTACACTTTCAAACTACTTATATGCTTGTATGTATCTGAGTATATTGCATTAAACTTAAAATATACTTTGAAAAACTATGAAACACTACCGTAATTTTCTGATTACATCATTAGCGATGCTTCATGGGATGTTCATTCCCTCATAAAAGAATGTAAGTACATAGTTTTGTACATTTTTATTTTTTCTTGATTTTGATATAGCCTACTTTTTCTAGTGGTGCACCGATCAGGAAATTTGAGGCAGATAACGATCACTGATTTTTTTTAACACGGAGATTGGCCGATATCAATTTAATCACTGATTTTTATTTTTAAAGTGCCCTTTGCTACAATTTTACAAGTTAAATGCTGCAGTTATATTATAAAAATCAAGAGTTCATGACAAATTTGCCACAAACTTGCCGCAAATTCGCCACTGATCATTTTCACATGCAAATGAGCTTTGTGGCAATCTTGTGGCAAATTGTCCATTGTAGCCAAAGGTTTGCTGCAGGTTCACCACTACCAGTGAAGAGCTGCAAATTTCTGGAAAACATCACAAGCTCATTTGCATGTGAAAATAATGAGTTGCAAATTTACGGCAAATTTGTAGCAAGTATACGGGTAGTTTGCCAGAATTCTAGATTTTTTGTAAGGGTGTTTATGCTCCATTCAGAGAAATTACATTCAATTTATATTAATTGTAAAATGCTAACATTTATTTAAATTGAAAACAGTTATGAATAGTTTTGTTGTCACTGTCAAATATCACAGTGGCATACTGACAAAAAGTAAATACCATGAGAGCATCATACACAGCAGAGATATGTTCGAAAATATTACAAGCTCCAAAACCACTTTAGTGGGAAATCATTGGTATCTATGATTTGTTTACAGTCTTTGGCATTTTGTTGCAACACAAATGACTAATTATTAAGCAACTGTGTGAAAACGCTGTGCCATTATTGAGGGTTAAACTGTTAATTGTGGTATTGTGACAAGCATATATCTCAGGGTACGTTTACATGACAACGATGTACTAAAAATGGAAAAGTTTTTCCTTTGCGTTTTTGAAAAGTTTCGCGTACAGACGACAACGTTTTCAAAATGATCCCGTTCACACGGATCCACGTAAACGACTAAAAATGATGTATTATGCATGCCAGGCCAGTAGTTGGCGATGTTACTTTGTAAAGAAACACTACGCGAAGCATTCTTCCACAGAGCGGTGAATACAAACAATGAAGATGGCAATCGCTGGTCGTAGTAGTGATGCAGTAAATCTACACTTTGCTGGAGAAGCGTCATTAACTCAAAATCTTGAGCAGCACAAACACAGTCCTGTAGTCCGCCATTGAAGTTTTGAATGTCTCGCATGATGTTTTGAAGTACTCGTGCGCATGATGTCATCGTTTTCAAATTTTTTGTATGTTTACACGGAGACGATAACGGCATCGTTTTCAAAAACTTGCACTTTTAAACCCGTTTTCAAAAGTTCGCATTTTCAGGCCCCAAAATGCCGTTTTTGTGTAAACGAACAGCCAAAACGCATAAAAAGTTTTCCGTTTTTAGTTGAAAACGTGTTGTTTAAATGGCCACTCAGATTTAAATCGGAGTTCTCACAAAATAACGCTTGGATGATTGACTGATGTTAATTCTAAATTAATCCAGATAAATTTGAAAACGACGTTTTCGTTTTTTGAAACCCTCTCCGTCCACACTTCTGTTTTCAAGTGTTTTCCAAAAGTTGCTTGTCCACACTGAACGTATGAAAACACTTAAATCCCCTTACTGCGCATGCGAAAAATCACCGTTGTATGTATGGTCTGAAACGCAATTGTCCTTGTGTTCCATCGCCGGACACCAATTACGAGTAAACTTTCCGTCGCCTTTGAAGGAATGCAATGTGAATGTATAAAGTAACATTTTTCTTTAACAACGCTATCAAAGTGATTATCAGGCACAACAGCACTGCTATAACACAGGGCGCCATCTTGATTGTTTTGGTTGAATGGATCACATGACTACGTCACATGTCAACAAATACGTCATCGTTTTTTAGAAATATCCATTTCCCAGTCCGCGCTACAACGCGAAGACCGTATTTTCAAATTGATCCACTTGGGAGAAAGTTTTCAAAGAGCTCCGTTTTCGCTGACAAAAATGCCGTCTCAGTGTGGATGGAAGGCCAAAACGTAGACAAAAGGATGTTTTTTCTAATGAAAACGTATTAGTGTGGACGTGGCCTGAGAGCACCTGGAGTGGAGAGCGCACATGTAGGAAAGTGAAACTAAAAGCGTGCATAATCACTCAGTCTCTCCGTATCGCTCCACACAGTCTCATTAGCTATGTTTCCATCCAAGTTGCGAATTTAATTTAAGCAAAAAATAATAATAATCTGAATATCGCAAAAACAATGTGTGGATAAAGCCGCATTTCCATCTCTTGCATTCAAAAGAACAAAATCGTCACTTCCGGGGAAATTGTAGCGACAATTAATCTTTTATTAATAAAATACTCGTGGTTTCACTTTAATAACTTAATTAATGACTGGAAATGACAGCGCGTCACACAGTTCTGGGAGCACTATGTGTGTGTGCGTTCCTCCATCATGACTTTGCGGTGTGGATCTATAAGATATTCTTTAAAAGTGTCAATAAACCTGCTCTTTGGGAAAAAATGAATGCATTATTCAGTCACATGATTTTTTTTTTATGCACATCTTGTATTCCTGTTAAATTTAGTAGGAGTTTATTCGGCAAATGTGTTTCCATCATAGTTTATGCGCATTTCTTCTTATGGAATAAAAAAAGTATCCATCTCAAGCAAGCGTATGTTTTCTATGCAAGATTTTATGCAATATCCTAAAATATGCATTAAAAAAAAGTGTTGCTGGAAACATAGCTACTGTCTTGACTCACATTACCTCACGTATACTCAGATTTGTATTTGCATGTTTATTTAGCTTTTACATCTGTTTGCAGCCCTTCATGTCTAACTGTAGAGCAAGTCAAAATCACTAACACAATGACTCTTGAAAATGGGCACCTTAATATTTATGCACTTAATTCATACAGGACCGGTTCTAGATATTAAGAGGCCCTAATCCCAAATGGTCAGTTTTTTTTAATTTTTTTTTTTACATATTTTTATTATTTACTGTGATATTGCAACAAAGTAGTTGCTCATTCAAATAATCACTGAATACATGCTGTAATCTGCTTCAAGCAGTAGGCTACTCTTTAAGTTCCATAAAGGGTCTGTAAGCGATTTTAGCATTCTGAAACTTTCACGTGACTGAGCTGTTGAATTAGCCATGCCCCCTCATTCCAGAAACCCGCCCTCCAAAGATAATTTTGAGACCAAAACTGAACAAGAGCAGCATTGTTTGTTCCTGTGGCTGTCAAATTCAACTGTGGCACAACAGCACCCTTAACTGACAAGCATTATGTATCATAGCCTCAGTGATCCGCTTCAAATACAACACTATGAGAACGAGCAAAATGATTGACAGGTGAAAAATGTCCGAGTTAATGTCCGAGATCCACGGACACATTTTTATTTGCTGTTTACAAAGTCTACAGCTGTCACAGAGACCGGTGAGATATTTCAAAACACTTATTTAATTCATATCTTTATGGGAGTAGGAACATTTTTTGCATACTTTTCCATGAAAAAATCGCTTGCAGCACCTAAGAATTTTCGGAAATTACTATGGAGAAAATGAATGGAGAAAATACTTCTGGAGCCAAGGACAGTCACTGTTGCAGCAACATGATCACATGGGAAGCCGACATGTTGCTACTGAATTTTCAAGTACCCTGACATCGACCCCATTCTGCTGAGTTACTGACAAGAGGCATCTCCCATCAGACATTTTTGCATCAGTTCAAATGTATTTACCATTTCCTGTGACATGACCGATAGTGTATTGTGTCAGCAGCAGAAGAAACCTGGGTTCTTATTGAACGAGCGCAATTTGGAGGTTACATTTTCCTCTCTAAGATTATATTTTTTTTCTCCACTGACAGTTAGGTTTAGAGTTGGGGTTTGTGTTAGGGGATATGGTTAACAAAAAATGCATTCCTCTTCACTGTATTATATAATTTACAACATAATACACTTGCTTTTGGTGTCCCACTGTGGACATTTCACTCAGAAACTGGAGCTCACACATACATGCCCATATGTTAAACAACATTTCCTGGTTTGTTCTTCGAATTTCAGTTAGCACAGATCGAGTTTGGCTAAAGAACTTTTGACTTTCTGTCGTCGACTTCACGGTGAGATCAGTCTGGTTGTGCTCTATAATGTATATGGAACAAACCATGTTTTAAACAATGGATACCCTGTTGTTAGAGGTTTTCCACACACACAACAATTGGAAACTTAACAAGGTTTACTTAATATTTGCTAAGCATTTTCCTGATTTCTACTTCCTTGATTGTACAGATACAAAACCACAAACTGTTAAATTTAAATTTGAAGGCACACAAATTCAGTTTTGTGTGTGTGCTCTGACATCTGATTCCACTGAAGAAATGTCATATTTACATATTTGTCATCCAGGATGAATTTATTCCACAACCAAAAGTTTACCTAAAGTAGTATTCAGCTGATCATGTGATCTCAACATGGCGCCCACCATAAGGCCACCTTTATACATAATAAAGCAGCTTTTAATGGTTGTTGAAATGTAATTTATTCACCATGTAGAAACAATGCTGTGTTTGATTCTGTTAAATCATTATCGCGCATCATTGAAATGCACAAGAGATTTGTTTCATTTTTCCCTGTATACATCAGTTCACATACTGGTGAAGGACGGGTTAATCTTTATTGTGGTCTGTGATGCTGTAACAAGCTGGAATTTCCATTGACTTTATCGCATTAAAAGCCCAAATGAGGTGTGAAGTTCTTCGAATTGTTGATGCATTTACATCACTGCATAATGTATTGCTGTACACTCAACATACAACATCAGTTAACAACACAAAATGAAGCTGTATATAATGATACTTATAAAATGGGAACATACATAAGGGTCTTTCACACAGTCAAAATAGTCTTTCACATTTACTCAAAAAGTGACTGATATTTGAAACAAGACGTGCTATTTTTCTTTCATATAATGTCTTTTTTATTGCCATATATCTTGTTTTTAGAGCTAATGTTTGGCAGTTTTTGAGTATTGTCATGTTTGAATTGTGTAAGGAACTAAATCCACTTGCGGCACCAAACTAATTTGCAAGATGATTGTTTCCGAACACATCGGAAACGGAAACTGAGTTCTGCATCTTGTAAGTGTCTTTCTTCGGCTGCAGCGACATGTGCATCAAAGGTGTGCTCGATTGCAACATCACCTGTTGTACAACATGTGGTTTAAACCAATGTGTACAGGTCAGCCTGGTTTGTTTGTGTGATTGAGGATGTGGCCCACTGTAACAGTTAGGCTGAACCTTGAAAGTGAGAAGGGTCTCTCGTCAGCAGGTTAGTTGTCTTAACATGTGTGAGTATGATTAACATGTAATAAAAGAGTACAGTTAAGGATACTTTCAAACTAGAGCTTTTGATGCAAATCTGAGTCAATCTGTCATTAGACTTTCGGTTAGTTTGGTTGGTGTGAAAGAGGTTTTCTGAACTCAAGTGCACAGCCTGATCTCATGAAAATTACGTTACTGTGGCAACATTTTGACATTACATGATATTACATGGTTTGTTATACAGATCACGGCAGTTCTAAGGTGAAAAGTCCACTCTGTGGCGCAAAAGCGAGTTAAATGTTGTAGGGCAGGCTATGTTGTACGTCCATCTTGTCCCAGACAGCTGTCATGCTTTGAGTCATACCCAGTTGAAGTGTGCCCTGCTGATTCTAGTTCAGCTTTCAAACACAAAACAGCACAGAAGGCAGAGAGCAAAGGAAGTGACACAAAGAGTTGATTAGCCAAAATGTTTTGCTGTCACTCTCTTGCATGGCTTTATGAATGGATCGGGATGCATATTCAACCCAAGCTTTAGAGATTTTACTCCTTTTTCAATATGAGTGGGTGTCGAATAAATATGTCTGATTGGATCTTGCGATCAGCACCCAATGGCTTCACTCAGAGGTGACGCACGTGTCTTTTGCTCATCAAGGCTCAAATGCTGTTAAAACACTGCATAATAGGCACTCTGCACTTATTGGCCAGATGAATGTAGAAGGATGCAGTTGCAGCTTGGCTCATCAAGCAGAATAAGACTCTAATCAGCTTAAATGCTTCTCTGTCTTTAATCTGTCAGTCTTTCTCTTTCCTTGCAAATTGTTTTTTTTTTTGTTTTTTGTTTTTTTTGCCACTCCTGTCCTGCTTTTTTTCTTAGAGATATTTCATTCCAGACAGTCAATGCAATTACTCTTTATTTTCATCCCAAATTGCCAATAGAATGCAAGAGTCTGTCTCTAAAAGGTTCTGTAATTAATTTGAGCTGTTTTGCTAACTTCCACAATTTTGCTAACTTTAACCACACGCCCTCTTTTCGAAACCCCTAAGACGTGAGCAAACCCGATGGCAACAAAACTGAACGCGCAAAAGGATTTACGGGCAGGGAGCATTTCTGATTTATGGAGCCCCTTAAAGGACAGGGAGGGAATATATTTTCTGAAATAGCTTTGCATTACTTCGCAATAGTACGCCTTCCCTCACATTGAGTTTTGCATTCCCATGCAAAAAAGGTATGTATTTGTATATGTACAGTGCATCCAGAAAGTATTCACAGCGCTTCACTTTTTCCACATTTTGTTATGTTACAGCCTTATTCCAAAATTGATTAAATTCATTATTTTCCTCAAAATTCTACAAACAATACCCCATAATGACAACGTGAAAGAAGTTTGTTTGAAATCTTTGCAAATGTATTCAAAATAAAAAATGAAAAAAATCACATGTACATAAGTATTCACAGCCTTTGCCATGACAGTCAAAATTGAGCTCAGGTGCATCCTGTTTCCACTGATCATCCTTGAGATGTTTCTACAACTTGATTGGAGTCCACCTGTGGTAAATTCAGTTGATTGGACATGATTTGGAAAGGCACACACCTGTCTATATAAGGTCCCACAGTTAACAGTGCAAGTCAGAGCACAAACCAAGCCATGAAGTCCAAGGAATTGTCTGTAGACCTCCGAGACAGGATTGTATCAAGGCACAGATCTGGGGAAGGGTACAGAAAAATGTCTGCAGCATTGAAGGTCCCAATGAGCACAGTGGCCTCCATCATCCGTAAATGGAAGAAGTTTGGAACCACCAGGACTCTTCCTAGAGCTGGAAGCCCGGCCAAACTGAGCGATTGGGGGAGAAGGGCCTTAGTCAGGGAAGTGACCAAGAACCCAATGGTCACTCTGACAGAGCTCCAGCATTTCTCTGTGGAGAGAGGAGAACCTTCCAGAAGAACAACCATCTCTGCAGCACTCCACCAATCAGGCCTGTATGGTAGAGTGGCCGGACGGAAGCCACTCCTCAGTAAAAGGCACATGACAGCCCGCATGGAGTTTGCCAAAAGGCACCTGAAGGACTCTCAGTCCATGAGAAACAAAATTCTCTGGTCTGATGAAACAAAGATTGAACTCTTTGGCCTGAATGGCAAGCGTCATGTCTGGAGGAAACCAGGCACCGCTCATCACCTGGCCAATACCATCCCTACAGTGAAGCATGGTGGTGGCAGCATCATGCTGTGGGGATGCTTTTCAGCGACAGGAACTGGGAGACTAGTCAGGATCGAGGGAAAGATGAATGCAGCAATGTACAGAGACATCCTTGATGAAAACCTGCTCCAGAGCACTCTGGAGCTCAGACTGGGGCGAAGGTTCATCTTCCTTTAGGACAACGACCCTAAGCACACAGCCAAGATAACAAAGGAGTGGCTATGGGACAACTCTGTGAATCTCCTTGAGTGGCCCAGCCAGAGCCCAGACTTGAACCCGATTGAACATCTCTGGAAAGATCTGAAAATGGCTGTGCACCGACGCTCCCCATCCAACCTGATGGAGCTTGAGAGGTCCTGCAAAGAAGAACGGGAGAAACTGCCCAAAAATAGGTGTGCCAAGCTTGTAGCATCATACTCAAAAAGACTTGAGGCTGTAATTGGTGCCAAAGGTGCTTCAACAAAGTATTGAGCAAAGGCTGTGAATACTTATGTACATGTGATTTTTTTAGTTTTTTATTTGTAATATATTTGCAAAGATTTCAAACAAACTTATTTCACGTTGTCATTATGGGGTATCGTTTGTAGAATTTTGAGGAAAATAATGAATTTAATCCATTTTGGAATAAGGCTGTAACATAACAAAATGTGGAAAAAGTGAAGCGCTGTGAATACTTTCCGGATGCACTGTATATGTACTTTGTAAGTTGCTGAATTTGCAGACTGGTGTTAAATATGACTCTGATGTCTTGTGTTCAATGATCTTGAAACAGGATAATTGTTATGGTGGTCATTTTTTTTTTTACCTTTTAACTGTTATAAAGCCACAAAGCACCCAATCTCCAAAAAGGTTTTAGAAATTTGAATATTTATTTCAGGAATTATAGGCTTTTGGATACACTTGGTCAAACTCACATGATAAATGCAACCCCTAAATAACTAAATAAATAGCTAAAGTTAAACTTTTCTTTGATAATTATTGACCTAGGGAGTCCTAGATGTAGTTCACAATAGCAGGTAACGTTGGATAATATACAATAATTTACACACCATTTATACAGCCATTTTACTGAAATTTGATTGGCTACTGGCAGCCATGTTTTTTTACTTGTCTGAGTCATATTGTAGAATATGTTTGCATTTGGCCCCTACAAGAAGCATACCAATTTTCAACTTCATTGATAATACAGTTGAGGAGTTATGAGCATTTTTTTAGTTGTATCGCCCCCTATAGGCGAATTTTTTTGCAATTTTGCATGCAGACTCAAAATGTGCTGTTGTATATATGTATCAAGTTTCGTAACATTCGGCCTTTTCGTTTGGTAGATATTGGTCAATACGTATACAATTGATGATGCCTGACCAATTCGTTGGCTTATATCTTCGCAACGCTTCGACAAATCAAAATTCCTTTGACAATTTTTTCTCAGGAGGTTTCATAGTAGACACACACCAATTTTTGTGAGAATTGGATATATACGGTCTAGGAGGAGTTAGAAAAAGTTGCTTTTATAGAAAATTAGAATAGCGGAAACATTTTATAAACTGCAATAAAATGAAGATGTACATTTTGTAGGTCTTGGTGCAAGGAATTAGAGGAAAAATAATTTTGAGATTACTTAACTCGGTTGTGGAGTTATTGGTGAAAATGTAAATGTCCTTGTTATAGCACCACCTTGTGGATGATTTTCATAAATCTTGGTACACAGCCTCAATCTGACACTGTCTACAAATATCTCAAGTTTTGTAATGGTCGGCCATTTAGATTTGATGTTATTAGCTGCTGAAATTTGATTGGCTGCTGGCAGCCATGTTTTTTATTTGTCCAACTGATATTGTAGGTTTTGTTAGCCTTTGGCCCCTACAAGATGCATACCAATTTTCAACTTCATTGATCATACGGTTGTGGAGTTATGAGCGTTTATTTGTTGTAGCACCCCGTTCACGACTTTGCGTGCATTCTCAGAATGTCCTGTTGTCTATGTGTATCAAGTTTCGTAACATTTGGCCTTTTCATTTGGTAGATATTGGTCAATACGTACAAAATGGATGACGCCGGACCAATTTGTTGGCTTATATCTTCGCAACGCTTCGACGAATCAAAATTCCTTTGATACGTTTTTGTCAGGATAGTAGACACACCCCAATTTTCATGCAAATCCGACATATGGCCTAGGAGGAGTTCGAAAAAGTAGTTTTTTCGAATTATGCAAATTAGCGCAAAACTTTTCATGCCGGAAATGAAATCGGAGATATACGTTCCCTATCTGTCACTCACTCAACGTTGTGTCGATGTAGTGACACTAGGGGTCACTCTTGGGAGCCCCAAACACCTCTGATCTTTGAAAAATGGCCAATGGGAATTGATGAGTGGAATTTGCATGCCACTCCCCCAGACATACAGGTATAAAAGGAGCTGGTATGCAACCACTCATTCAGATTTTCTCTTAGAGCCGAGCGGTTCTATTCATTGAGCTGAATTCTCCGCAATTCTCATTCACCTCCTCTGCTGGATTCTATGGCGCATTTCAGCGGCTTTTCCCCCTCTGCACCAGTGCAATGCAGAGAACGCCCCTGCATGCTTCAGCAGAAATAACTAAAACAAAAAGAGTATATTCTAAAAGAGTATATTTTCTTCTAAAAGAGTGGCACACACGGAACGTCTTTTTAAAGATGCCTTTCCGTTTGTGTGTTAATCCTGGTTGCTGTCATTATCTCTCGGCTTCTGATGGCCATGATCTCTGTCTTACGTGTCTGGGTGCTGCCCATGTGGAGACATCGTTCATGGATGGGTCTTGTCTATGGAAGGGTGCGATAGAGCCTGTCCCTCCGGCCGAGATGAAGAAGGGGTTTTACAGCCCCTACTTCATCGTACCGAAGAAAGGCGGTGGGTTGCGACCAATCTTGGACCTTTCGTAACCTCCGTTCCCTGATGGAGGGAACAAGACGTTGTGTCGATGTAGTGACACTAGGGGTCACTCTTGGGAGCCCCAAACACCTCTGATCTTTGAAAAAAGGCCAATGGGAATTGGCTCTTGGACCATCGAACCTTTGGAGTCAGCTGAGCTAAAGGCACTCTCTCTGAAGACTGCCCTCCTGACTGCGCTCACTTTCATCAAGAGGGTAGGGGACCTGCAGGCGTTCTCTGTCAGCGAAACATGCCTGGAATTTGGCCCTGGCTACTCTCACGTGATCCTGAGACCCCGACCGGGCTATGTGCCCATGGTTCCCACAACCCCATTTAGGGATCAGGTGGTGAACCTGCAAGCACTGTCCCAGGAGGAGGCAGACCCAGCCTTGGCGTTGCTGTGTCCTATGTGCGCTTTACGCATCTATTTGGATCGCACACAGAGCTTTAGGAACTCTGAGCAGCTCTTTGTCTGCTTTGGCGGACAGCGGAAAGGAAGCGCTGTCTCCAAACAGAGGATCGCCCATTGGGTCATTGACGCCATCGTGATGGCATATCACGCTCAGCACGTGCCACCCCCTGCGGGGCTACGAGCCCATTCTACCAGGGGTGTGGCGGCCTCCTGTGCCCTGACCAATGGCGCCTCTCTAGCAGACATCTGCAGAGCAGCGGGCTGGGCAACACCCAACACCTTTGCGAGGTTCTACAATCTCCTGGTTAAGCAGGTTTCATCCCGTGTTTTGTCAGGTACGAACAGGTAAGTTCTGGGACAGCTGGCTGGGTGTACCGCTTGCGCATAGCGACTTTTACTCCCTTGAGGTGAAGACGTGCACTGTTGAATCCCAGTAGTGTTCACAAAGTGGTGATCCCTGGATGACTTTCCTCCTTAGCCCTGTGACAGACGCCGGCCCATTACATGTGCTAACTAAGCCCTGTACTGGGGTAGGTGCTCCACATATGCTGGTTCCCCATAGGTGACCCCATGTGATGTATATTTGCCGCTAAATCGTTTCCCTGTTGGTAAACTGTGTCTTCCTTGGGCAGAGGTCCCTCTCGGGTAGGACCTACCATGGGACTTATCCACATGACATACTTCCGACAAGACTCGGTAAGACCATGTGATGTAATTCTACTCAAAATACCACCCCCCCCCCCCCCGCCTTCTCTGGGCGGGGTGTGGTCTTCGCGGTGCCTTCCCCTTGGGAGTGACACCCTCCCCGACGCAGACATTTATGGGTCCCCAGTTGGTTAACAAATTCCACTCGCTGGGCTAGCCTGTCCCTATTTTTTGGGCAGTCGACTTCCCAAAGGACAGTTTGACGCCCATAAAAGTGTTGGGGTAGGTTACGTGATGGCCTGGTGCGCTGGCTATGAGGCACACAGCGGTCTGCCCGTCTCGCACCGCCAGTCCACGTAACACAATTCAGCTAGTTGTGGCGTTTTGTATAGGGACCCCTAGTGTCACTACATCAACACAACGTCGAGTGAGTGACAGATAGGGAACGTCCTGGTTACTTTCGTAACCTCTGTTCCCTGATGGAGGGAATGAGACATTGTGTCCCTCTTGCCACAACACTGAACTACCCGCCGAAATGGCCGGGACCTGGTCTCGGCTCCTCAGCACAAAACCTGAATGAGTGGTTGCATACCAGCTCCTTTTATACCCGTATGTCCGTGGGTGTGGCATGCAAATTTCACTCACCAATTCCCATTGGCCTTTTTTCAAAGATCAGAGGTGTTTGGGGCTCCCAAGAGTGACCCCTAGTGTCACTACATCCACACAACATCTTGTTCCCTCCATCAGGGAACGGAGGTAACGAAAGTAACCAGGACGTTCCCTATCTGTCACTCACTCGACGTTGTGCTGATGTAGTCAATGTAGTGATGTAGTTTGTTCGTCTTGAGCCAAGAAATCCAATGATGTAAAACACTTGAGTGTGCGACATACGGTTTAGGAGTTATGGGCCAAAACATAAACATGATCACTATAGCGCCACCTTGAGGCCGATCGGGCCGAAACTTTGATACTCTGTAGTACTCTGGGGGACTATCTTCCCTCAAGGAAGTTTCAGCTCTCTACGACTTACGGTTTGGTCTGCACGATCAGTTTTAGGGCAGAATAATAATAAAAATAAATATCCTTACAATTTCAATAGGGTTTCAGCCCTTCGGGCTTGAACCCCTAATTAAAAAATAAAATAACAACAATATAAATAATAAATCAATCAATAAATAAATGAATAAAATAAAACTATGCCTTTTTGAAAATTAACCATGTAGTAAAACTGCAGTAACTTTGATTGTAGTAACCATGTTTTGTTTTGTAGGAACCATGGTTTTAAAAACCATTGTACATGTACCACAAAATAAACATAGTGTTACTGTAGTACCATGGTTTATTACCAGAATGATTATGATTTTTATTGCTACAATTTTGGTTTTATTGTATTAGAGCTATGGTTTTACAACAAATATAATGGTTAAAATATGGTTACTGTAGCAAACCCACAGTAAATTTTGTGGTTACTATAGTTTACTACAAATACCATACTTATGGCTATTGTTATAAAACCATGGTTAGTTTTCATAAGGGGTGGATAAAGCTATTGCACGGGCACACAAAAATTATTACAGGTGTGGTTTCTCATGACACCTATTTCAGTGATATCTGTAGTTATCTGGTCCATTTTATGTGTGGTTAGTACTCAAGTAAGCAATAGTTTCCTTCAAATGCCTGTGCAATTTAGCCAGATGCGTTACACTCGTAGCTAG